>NC_055961.1:13216778-13551778 GCF_018492685.1 Alosa sapidissima | reverse complement strand
GTTTCCACTCCCATTTTGTATCTAATTAGTGTGTCCTTCAAATCTGTTTGGGAGGCCTGATTTCAGTAGCTGATTACAAACATTGTGTGTGCGTGTGTGTGTAGATGTGTTTGCAAATGTGTGTTTGTAATTAGCAAGCCGTATCAGCCAGTCCATCAATACCAGAGCGCTTGTGTCCTCATTTATTCGCAAACAGAGAGCGCCAACTGAGTGGCAGGCTGGGCCGTCCCTCATCCCCAGGCAAACCTGTAAGCCCTCCATCTCCCTTTGTGTAGCGTGGGAGACCCACATAGGGCCGAGGCTCAGTCATTCTAATCACGGTGCCGCACATACTCCCGACAACATTGTTTAAAGTTGTACAATTTATTCCATAAAGGTTGACTCTGCCAAGCCAGGAGTGATTAACAGGGTCGTGACAGTAAGCCCTGCTTAAAGACACCCTAATGCCGGATAATTGTGTGCTTTACATACTAATGGATTTCGCTCAGAGAAGTTTCGGGGGAAGCGGGGGGTTTGGGATTTATTTTAGCCGAGCACCTCTGAGAGCTTTTGTAGCTCCACTTTTAATTGGTTTGATTAAAAATGGATGTTTTCGAGGAATGCATATCTATTTGGAAGACTAACATTAAAAGGCTGCTTTTGTTACATTGATCCTCAAACTTAATCCTGTTAACGGGAGTGAATAACACGGCTCTGCACCTATGCCTTTCCTCCTCCCTTGCTAGGCTAATAAACGCTTCATCATCTCCTCCAAATTAAACCATTTTTTTTGTTTGTCATTCTGTATGGCTTTGCAGTATGGTGCACTTCATGGAAGTGATGAGGGGCCAGTCTTCAATTACATTTCTAAATGAGACGAATCAGCGTCTGTGACATTAAGACAAACATTTTCGCTCTGGCATTGCTCTCTGGTTGATTGGTGCACTATGGGTTTCTCATTATCTGTGTGTTGTTTTCCATCTTGCCAGTGAGATCACTTGATGAATGCTGAATTGTGCGAAAGCAAACAAACACAGTTTCGAAGACTAATTACCGATGTTCTCCCGGCAGCTCTCGGAGTGTGTCTCGCGTCATCTCTGAGGAACTGACACCGGTGCTGCTGGGGCGCTGACGCGAGATGAGCGAATCGCTCAGTTCTGCATGTCAACAACTTTCAGGAAAGAGAGAAAAGGAAAGGTGACAGGCATACAGGGAAAGGGGGAAGGAGAAACGAGTGTAAAGCAAGGAAAGATTCATAGGAACTCAGAGGGAGAGAGAGCGAAGAAAGGATAGAGGGAGAGACAGGATGAAGGAAAAACTAGACAAAGACAGAGAGGAGAGAGTTAGAAACTGAGAACAAAGGACGAAACAGATAGAGGGTGAAGCAGCGGAGAGAGAGAGAGAGAGAGAGAGAGAGAGAGAGAGAGAGTGAGAGAGAACATGCGTCAGTGCTGCACATTAGAGAAATCTAGAATTAGACACGGGAATGTCTGTTGGGTAAATTATTAACGATCCCTGTTTCATTTGGCTAAATGTGCGCCGACTGTTCCCTCGCTCCCCTGATGGCCTCCCCACTCACCGCCTCTGTCAGAGTCCATTAGAACCTGCAATGGGCACAGGTCACCTCTCCCAATCAGAGGCAAATGGAGCGTTCACTGGTGCCAGACTAAATAGCACATTCCAACCTGTTTGGCTTTTCATCAGTCAGTCAGTGGCAAGCAAGAGGGGAGGTAGCGAGTGTGTGTGGGGGGGGGAAGAAAAAAAGTGGCTTCTACCTTTGTCGAAAAGTCTGATAAACACAACAAATTAGCAAACAAATAAAAAGGGCCCATAATTTTACACTGTCCTGCCTGGGCACGGAGTGATGGATGTACACTTCTGCTGGTCTGGTCAATAGGTGGCAGAGAGCCAGCTTTCTGCCCAGATCTGTGCCAGACGTGAGCCAGGTCTGTCCCAGAATCATCTGTTCTCTGGGGAGCACCTGTCACACCATTTAGCATTTGCCTCCTTCAATTTCACTGTCCCGTCACTCGGATAATGACATTGACCATTTGCCAATTACACGATTAAAGATTTAATGCTGGTGGGCAGCTCTGGCACGCGCCATCCTCAAGAGTGCCTCTTTGACAGAAAGCAGGGCTTGGCGGCGACCCAGAATGCATAGCTGCATGGCTGACACACCTGGTTGGCTTGCGGAGATGTTTGAAGGCTCCTCATTCCTTGCAACCCTCTTAAAGACTTATTTTTACTTGGGTGAGGGCTGGGGTAGAAACACATCATCCTCATATAACATACTTGAGGATTTTTTTGGGATATGGCGTCGGCCTGACACCATCCGTCTCTGGACGAGTGCCACATGTGGCATTTATGATATGCCCGCATCTGTCTGCCGCACTAAAGATATAAAGTGGGATCTGATGGGTCTTTGCAGGGCCTCTTGTTTTCACAAATGGGAGGACATAAAACAACACGAGCTCTAGTCATGCCTCGATAAATTCGCCACGCTGACAGCCGCGGAGCCGCGGAGCCCCGATGCCGAATAAATTTGCTCCGACTGAGTTGGCTCTGACTTTGCACGGTGGAATTTACCGGAATTTAATGCCTCGTATTTTTGATACACTGAGCCACAGATTGGTTGGCCAGAGACCAACTTAGCATATCACAAACAGAAACCTTACACACAGGTACACACACACACACACACACACACACACACACACAATACTACGGTTTGGCAGTTGAAGAAAGAAGCAGCACTTTCTGCTGCTGTCTGAAAACTCAATTAGCTAAATTTACAAATTGATATTGTCATGAGCAAAGGGGAAAAAACTCTTCAAAACCTTATAAATTAGCATTTATTTGCTGCTAATGCCTGATGAATGCTTTGTAATTCTTTTTGAACACTGATATAAACCTATGCCTAAATGTAAATCTTAGTTGTTTTTCAAGAGGTTTCTGGTGTATTTTTCAGTTCCCTCTACTGAAGAATGTAATGGAACTTTTTGTCACGGTATTGTAATATACAGCATGTCATACTCATAAGGGTTCCAAACATGATGCTTTATAACATTTGTTAAGCCAGTCATGAAATTAAGAAGGATAATTAGGCCTAGCATGTCAGGCATTAACATCCCTAGTATCTAGTATGCACTGCAGTGAAAAGAAAACGGTGATATTAGCCAAATGTGGTGTAAAATATTTCACTGTGCATTATTAACGAAGTTGTATGGTCTGGCACGTGAGTTCGGTAGAGAAAGTTGACATGGTACAAGAGAAAGCAGAAGAGTCAGACCAAGTGAACGACAAGGGAGTAAATTCAGTCTACGGAGAAATGGTTGCAGAGGTACATAAGAGGAGGAGAGGAGGAGAGAAGGAGGGAGAAAGAGAGACATTTCACAGCGGGGACACATAATGAGAGCTTGGCTGGCGATGAGAAGAATGGGAGAGAGGCACTGTGAAGAGATAAATGGTATACAGTATTTCCTTTGCTCAGCTAGTGGAACATGGCGCAAATGACCCCAAGGTCACGGGGTCGACTCCTCAGGGAAAACAAGCCCTGCGCCGTCGCTTTGTCACTTTGGATGAAGCCTTCTGCAGAATGTAAATGCAGCGTGGGCACAGCCATTCCGCGGCCCATTGCTCTGCCAAAGAGCAACTACAGCGGTGATGGAGTGGTAACGTGTCAGATCCCCAGTACTGATCAGCTCGAGTGGGAGATAGAGAGATCAAGTGCACATGCATGGGGCCAATATTTTCAGTAGCTGGAGCTTATTGGTTTCTGATTTGTAAAAACATACCTTTCTGTAGCTTATTGTAAAATAATGCAACATATTTCAGTAATGAATATATCCATTCCTAAGCATGGATTCTTTGTTGTTATCTGTCAGGCTGCAGGGGGATGTGTGAAGGACTGAAGCTTGATGAGTGGAACTGAGAAGCATGCCCTCATGAAAGCAATCAAATAATTATTTGTTGAAAGCAGGAGACCACCATGCTAAAACTAATCAGCTACCTGTGAATAGAGTGAATATTAACATTTAGTTGATAGAATAGCAGCATTTGAGCATTTTCTATTAAATGTATGTCATTATGTTGGCAAAATTAGTTTAAAAAATGTAAAGGTTTTACTACACAAGACTTTTACTTATGTCTAATATGTATAGGTTGCTCTTTCTCTGATACTGTAAATGTGAGGACTCTCCTACTGTTTTCCTACAAACACTGCTGCACTCATAGCCCACCTGATATAAAGATAGCAGCAGTGGCACCACGGCTTGTGGCTGTCGTGGGGTATACATTATCCCAGGGAAAAATCAATGCGTTTGGCTCAACACCCCAAGTTAATAAACACAGAAGAGAGCGTTCAGGGACAATTAAAAACAGTGTGTCTGGCACCCAATTCCATCCCCCAAAGTCATAGCGAGGACAAACAGTCCTCAGCTTCACCACCAAGCCCAAGGAAACCTCTTCATCTTCAGTCCATTCTGCGTCTGCTGCCAACACCCAGTTCTTTCTCTTCTGCAAAGAAAGAACGAAACACACACACAAACACACAACATACATCATAAGTTATGCAAATGAATGCAGACGCTTCTCATAAAGACAGCATTGATGGAGCCAAAAGCTTGCAAAGTGCACCTCGTCTTTGCTCTCAGCAGACGGGCCCGACGGATACACCAGCAAACGCACTGCTTAATTACAACTTCATTAGCATCTTACTCGCGCCGGTTGACGCACTCACCCGACTCACAAGTCTCCACATCCCGCAGAAAACTCCCGAACTGCCGTCTGCCACCCCCACACCCCACCGCCACCCAACCACCCACCCTGACCAACCAACCAGCTAATCAACCACCAGCCTGCTGTACCCCCCAGTCCACCCCATCCTGGCCCCCCTTTGTTCCACTTCTAATGAGTCCCAGGGGAAGCGTCTCACATTGATTTAAATATATCTGTTTCTTGGCTCTTCGTTGAAAGTCGAGGCCGCCACTCAGGGAAATGTGGGGAGACAAGCTTCAGCTTCCGTGCTTCACCATCTTTACTGTCATAGACACAGGGGGTGGGGGTTTCTGTCAGTAAGATGCTGGAGGTGGACATTTTCTTTTATGACGCCTCTCTTATATTTAATGCTACATCGTATAAAACACAAACGTAAGTCCAAAGTGCATATTCATCCGTGAAGGGTGCTCCAAAGCTGTTTTCATAGCTGGCCTGCAGTAAGTTGCTTGCTGCGATCGGAATCCCAATGCACTACTGTGAGCAGAGCACTTTTTGCATTTACATTGTTATGTCTTTAGGTGTTTTCAAAAAGTGGGGTATTAGAGCACAGTATTCCTTTGGAATAAACAAAGGGCTTTCAGTGAATTACTATATTGGGGTAATGATAAAATTCTATATGGTCTTATCACTGGCTTACAGCAGCCAATCACAATGGCTGTACATGGTGGGTTAGGTTTGGTTGGGTTGTTTATATTCCTTTAAAAGTGTAAACAAAGCACATGCTTCGTCCCAAGAACACAAAAACAAAGAAGAACGAAAACAGCCACTTGTAAGGCATACATATTCATACTATGAGCAAAATCATTTCATAAACACTTTCATCTCTCTCTGTCTCTCTCTTGCTCACACACACACTCACTCACTATCTCTCTCTCTCTCTCTCTTGTAGATACATTTTCCTTTAGCCTGACTCCGCCTGTCTACGTACTTCCGCTCATTTACATTTCCCTACAGTACTCTGTCTGGAATAGCTCTCGTTTACTTCGGCAACTAAAGTTGCAAGCCTATCGTTATCGTTGTGTCCCCCGTGGTTAACATACGTCATTACCAAACGTTGATTTCAAACTTCAGACAAGCGTCCACCAACCTGGAAATAAACGTTTGCCAATAGATCTAGGCCAAGTCAGAGAGTCTGGTATCCAGGCTAATTTTTCTTAGGAATTTTAGGGAAATAAATATTTTAGATAGGTGATCTGATAAAATATGGAATGTTTTGGTAAGCTTGTGTTTGTTTTATCTCTCGCTCTCTCTCTGTCTGTGTGTGTGTGTGTGTGTGTGTGTGTGTGTGTGTCTTCCCCTGTGGCTTTCTTCGCACACTCGTTCCAGGGGACAAATCCATCAGTGGGCAGTAATGTTGTCCTCTCTGCGCCGTGATTGATGCGGTGAGATGGGCTCTAGAATGGCTTGCTCCTTCATATACCCTCTGTGATAACAATCTCGCAGCACAGATCTGACAATGCTGGGGAGGGGCAGAGACAAGGGGAGGAGATTCAGTCCTCAAGCAACGTATCGATCTGCTAGAGTGCCAGGCACAGGCCCCCCCACTTCTTTTTTAATATTACCTTCTATTCACCGTTTATATAAAGATTTCTTCATTTATGCTTTCTTGTTTCACCCTGGTGGATCAATGTGGAACACATTTTAGAAGCAAGGTAGTTGGGTGTGTGGGGGAGGGGGGGGGGGCAAGAACTCAATTCTGTTCCAGCAGAACCAGAGCCACATCCCTTATCAGTCTTCTTCATCTATCACCGAGGGGATAAAGTCAATGCAGCATCAACACTTTCTTCCTGTGGCGTCTCAGAGAGAGAGAGAGAGAGAATTCGGAGGACAGAGGGAGAGAGAAAAACAAAGCAGGCTTTGCAGCAGGGGGTACATTTAGAACAGACAGCATACAGCACTTTAGCAATAATGAACCATTTTACCATTTACTGTTTCTTTTTCAACTTTTGTTCCGAAGAACTTAATGCAACATATGGAACAGAAATGGCCAGCCAAAGAGCCGGCAAATTATGTAAAACAAAAGATGGGTGTGTAGAATTGTTTTTGTTTTCACGTCTGTGGTATCTGAAGAATGGCCAAATCTTGCGTACCAGGTGAGGTATAATAGCAGCCTTTGTGTTCTGTTCCTCTCTGTGTTTCCTTTGATAGTTAGGACCGGAGAGACGTTACGAATCTGGAGAAATACGTTTCAGAGGCTTTTCTGGAGTTTCAGCAACAACATTTCCAAATTAAAAAATGTAAAAAAGACTTGAATTTCTACTTTGAAGTATTTCATGCTAGCTCACTAACTACCCACCGCAGCACCTCGCAGCAAGACAGCGTAACCTACATTTTTGGCCCATGTAGCCTCTGAAACATGCTCAGCAGGAAAACTCAATATGTCATAAGAACTTATTTTCAGTCCTCCAACTTCTGGGTTTGCTCTTCTGTTTTTGCTGTAGGATGTTTATCCTCTGCTGTGTTCTGCGGCACAGTCTTTCTGCCAGCCTCTTCCCATCTAGGCATCTCTAGCTGAGACCCCAACAAAAACACAGTTAACACAACCAAACATCTGTGCTCTTCCTCTTCTCTAACTGTGTTGTTATGTATATCCTTATACCGGTAATCATATTCCTAAAGCCAAATAAAAATCAAGTTGAAAGCAAATTGCCGGAAAATATGTTGCCCCCTTCAAAGTCAAAGACACACTGACGTTTACTGAAGTGCACCTCTATCATTTCTATTTCTCCTTCTCTCCATCTTCTTCTCTGACTGATCTGTTGTCTGTTCCTTGAGTGAGTAACCCTGTCCATGGTGTCCTTGTTCTTTCCTGTTCTGTATGGAGTTTAGGCTGTTCTGGGCATTCTAGGTATTCTTAAGTCTGTGGTTATTTCTGAGGATATTCCCTATATGTTTGATTTGGGCTCCCTCAAGCCATAAAGAATTGCACAGGTTGATTAAGGGTCTTTGAAGCTGTGTTGTTTTCTAGGCACTATGTCAACCGCACTGGTGTACTATATTAGTAGTATTTTTTTTAATTTATTATTCATGACACTTTCAGGAGACCATACTTACCTCTATATATTTAACTATTTCACTGCCTGAGATTGTGAGGAGTAACTGAGTCATGAGGCAATTGATCCCAAAGAGGATGATTCAGATGGCACTGAATGTAATCACCAAGCGTGTGCGATTCTCTAATGACCTCTTACAAGACTGGCAGTTTCTGCTTTGGAAATGGATTCTATTGGACCTGCAGAATAGCCCTCTTACCAGCTGTCTACTTGAAAATAGAGGTTGTTGAAAAAAGTGTTGGTTTTGACCTGTAAAAATCAGAGGGTCCAGGGTGCATGGCCAGAGAGGAGCTGTCTTGTATTGACCCGTATTGACTAAAAGAATGGACCTCTTTTGGATCACCATTGATTAAGCGGAGACTGAAAGGGGTTTTTAGGTTTCATCATGCCTCGTTTGGCTGGTTGTTCCGGTGGGGGCCTGTCTTTCTGTTGCTGTGAACACCAGCTACCATCTAAAACTAAAACAATACAAATTTAATGAACTATTTAAGCCAAGGATAGCTCTCCCTAAATCTCACAAGGCAGTCTGGAAAGTCACTTGGCAGAAAGTGCCAGACAAACCCCTGGTGAGATTAAGTGTCATCGCTTCCAAAGTTGAAAAAGGCACAGGCACAGTCATACATACACCCTCATGTTTCGCCTCTCTACCAAGCCTTTGCAACACACACACACATACACACATGATGTCTTCAGGTTGCTGACCAAAGGCCCAAACCAACAGCTTTGGCATATTCTATTCCCCCAGGCAACCAGCTTGTACACTTGCATAACTACGGGTCACTTTGTGACAGATTTGCGTCCCCATCTATAAATGACAGATTAGAATAGAGAAACACCTTCTCATTTTAAAATAGACTCACATCACCCCTATCCAGACAGGACATTTAATGAAGACATACAGGAGCCATCAGTGCAATTCATCCTCATCCACCATTACATTTCAGTTCCCTGTCTTGTGAACAGGAGTCATTTATTAGTAATTACGGCTGGCCTCCCTGTGTTTTAATTCACCTCGCCAGGGGAACCGATTAAGTAGAAAAAGACACTCATGGCCTCAGAAGCGTTACTCAAAGTTGAGACATTTATTTATAGTCATGTGTTTAATATGTGCCACAGCATGCTCGATTTAGCGAAGCTAATACGAATTTATTCATTTTCTTTTGTTTCCCGTTGGGTGCTTTTGGTCTCTGGATATAGAGAGATTGGGTCAGAGGCCTGACTTGCATAAGTTGGATTGCAGTTTGTGTTCTCTTTTAACTTGGCTGTTTCGATTTGGAGTGGCTGTTAAATGAATAAATTGTCAGAGTGATGGCTCTGAATCCATAAGTGTGGCTCTCTGCCGTAGCGGGGCCACCGGTTTGCTGTGAGGAATCGCTATCTGAATGTACTGAATCCTCTTCGCATATGGTGTTTTTTTTTTTTTCTTTCATTAATTTTCCAAGAGGTGAATTGCGGCCAAAACTAAAGAGCAGTTTCATATCCCAGCAACCCACGGGAGCCGAGCCACAGCTGGGCTTGATGTGATATGCTCAGTGGGGTGGGGAGGGTGTGTGTGTGTGTGTGGGGGGCGGGGCGTGAGATTTGATTGTTGCCGTGGCAGAGGTCGAACGGCTGGAGTCAGGGGTGTGAGGGGGGTGGGTGAAGGAGGAGGAGGGAGGGCAACACAGTACAGGATGATGCAGCAGAAATAAGAAATGCAAAACAACATGGCTGCCCCACTCCTCTGTCAACAGGACGCCCTAAAGATGAGTACATGACACGCTGGCCACCAGTCAGCACATTTGGGACTATTAATTACTGTTGTGTCAATACTTCATTTGGAGCTCTGGCTATGCCACTTGTCAAGCCTGAGAATGCCCACATATTTCCTCCAAGCTTCAGACAGGCAAACACAATCTATGGGTTAAGCAAGATGACTGCATTTGAGTGTGTGGTATTTTTATGTACTCTGTTCCACACAATCTATGGGTTAAGCAAGATGACTGCATTTTGAGTGTGTGGTATTTTTATGTACTCTGTTCCACACAATCTATGGGTTAAGCAAGATGACTGCATTTTGAGTGTGTGGTATTTGTATGTACTCTGTTCCATTAAATATTTGACAAGTGCACTTTGAAGGTAGGAAGGAACTGTGAACTAATAACATTCAACAAGGAAATGTAAATGGTCCCTCTACAGACTTCACTACACTACAGTTAGCACACAGCTTGAAAAATGCAGGCAGTGAAAGCCGTACAGTTCCCTCAAAGAGGGCACAGATGGTGAGGAGAATGTAACAACAGGCCTGTCATTAAACACCACCAACGTGAATGCTAATATTCTCGCACACCGAACTGCCAATTTATTCAAATTCAGCTTTTAAATATTAATTTTCCTGCAGGAACATTTCACCATGAACATCTCTTTCCGGTTGGCGTCTTTATTGCATCATATTCTTTTTTTCTATCACGGAAAGTAGAAAGCTTTTACCAGGAACATTTATTTTTACTCAGCTATTTCTTAGCTAATGCTGGAAATGAATATCCATTTAAGTGTCTTTCTAGTCATTGTCAGTTGATTTAAAGCAACACCAAAGAGTTTTTTGTACCTTAAAAAAATGTTTCCAAAATTGTTTTCCGTGGTTTATCAACTCATAACAGGGTGAACGGCACTTCAGCATTCGCACTGCAGCCCTCTATCGGCTATAACCGCACTATGTACGTGCCAGATCGGGTAGCGGGTTTGTAGTTCGATGGAATGAGACATAAGAAACTACACATTTGACTTGCATCTGATGTCGCAATACATCGTACTTTTATAAGTAATGCAAAATATTCTACCTTGTCTGTGGACATCGTTATTTGCAAAGCCGGTGCTGGATAAACAAATAGTGTGCGTGCGACAGAAGAAAAATATTTGGTGTTGCTTTAACTCTTTCAACTGTGCCCTGGGTACAGGGCATGGTGTGTGTGTGTGTGTGTGTGTGTGTGTGTGTGTTTTTCTGTGTGTGTGTGTGTGTGTGTGTGTGTGTGTGTGTGTGTGTGTGTGTGTTTTTCTGTGTGTGTGTGTGTGTGTGTGTGTGTGTGCGTGTGTGTATGTGTGTGTGTGTGTGTGTGTGTGTGTGTGTGTGTGCGTGTGTGTGTGTGTGTGTGTGCGTGTGTGTGTGTGTGTGTGTGCGTGTGTGTGTGTGTGTGTGTGTGTTTTTCTGTGTGTGTGTGTGTGTGTTTTTTTCTGTGTGTGTGTGTGTGTGTGTGTGTGTGCGTGTGTGCGTGTGTGTGTGTTTCTGTGTGTGTGTGTGTGTGTGTGTGTGCGTGTGTGTGTGTTTCTGTGTGTGTGTGTGTGTGTGTGTGTGTGTGTTTTTCTGTGTGTGTGTGTGTGTGTTTTTCTGTGTGTGTGTGTGTGCGTGTGTGCGTGTGTGTGTGTGTTTCTGTGTGTGTGTGTGTGTGTGTGTGTGTGTGTGTGTGTGTGTGTGTGTGTGTGTGTGTGTGTGTTTCTGTGTGTGTGTGTGTTTCTGTGTGTGTGTGTGTGTGTGTGTGTGTGTGTGTGTGTGCGTGTGTGTGTGTGTGTGTGTGTGTGTGTGCCAATGTTTGTTACGACTCCTTGTGTTAGTGTAGGCCAGACCAAGGCACCTACAGAATAAGACAGATGACAACGAGGAGACAATGAGGAGAGCTTATTTGCTTTTGCTGCGCGTGCCTTGTCCATCTTGGCCAAGCAGCCTCGTCGCGTCCTGGCGCCGCATGACAGAAATCAATCTCGAGGGTGATTGACCGCAAAGGCCCCCACAGCCCCCGTGGAGGGCAGGTGATATATTGATAAGGTTGGAGTGGACAGGAGACGGATGGGTGGGGGGAGGCGGGGGTGACCGACGAATGACATGGACAGAGGGCAGAGTACGATGACAGAGGAGGGGTCTGAGAAGTGTGTGTGTGTGTGTGTGTGTGTGTGTGTGTGTGTGTGTGTGTGTGTGTGAGGTTGAGAAGAGTGGCATCGGCCAAGGGAGCAGACAGAAGGACAGCATCTGTCAGCAAGGCCAGAGCACTCAGTCTCTGACACATTTGAGGGATGAAGATGGGCGTGTGTGTGTAGGTGAGTGTGTGCTTCTGGTTGTATATTGCTAGGTGAGTGCGAGTGTGTGTCTGGGTGTTGTTTGTATGTTTGTGAGTGTGTGTGTGTGTGTTTTCAGAAAAAAAGGAGAGATCACAGTGAACGCACGTAGAGACCGACCCCCATGGAGGTGACAGGCAGGGGGCTGAGCATGACATTATCTCCCCAGCATGGCAACCAGACTGACAGGACTCAGACAGGGCCATCAGCAAGCAAACACACACACACACGTACACACACACACACACACACACACACAGCAAAGAACACGCTTGCAGGGGAAACAAGAAAAAGGAGGAGACTGAGAGAACACTGGGTACATCAAATGAGCATCCCAAGTATGTTCTCCTCTAGCTAAACCAACACAGACAGCCGCCTCCGCTAGATGTATCAGCACTAGGTAGCACACACACACACACGTTTGCATGCAGCGACACACAAGCACCCACACAAGACCCCCCCCCCCCCACACACACACACACACACACTCACACAGACAAGCACACACACACACATTTGCATACACAGACACACACAGACACACACACGCACACACACACACACACACACACACACACACACATACTGTAAGCACCCACACGAACACACAGAACACACACACATACACACACACACACACACACACACACACACACACACACACACTAGACTCTGCATACTGAGGAGGTATACAGAGGATTATTTCACTGGCATTTGGAAAAAAGGATGGCTGTATCATCTAAAAGCAAACACAGAGAGCCTCAGTCAAATGCCAGCAGTGGCAATGTTGCAGCGAATGACTCCCCGAGCCCTCCTCATGGATTTGGTCTGGGCCCTGAACAAACTGTGCTGATTCTGCTGATCAGATTCTGCCTGGCGCCTGGGTGCCCTCTAACAGGTGTGTTTGAGGAGGGTTACAGGGAGAGGCCCTGAGGATTCCAGATGGCCACAGCAGTCAGTCTCAGGGTTCTTTTCAAATCTCGTTGTCAATCCTCCCTGAGATGAGCATATTCTTTTCCTTTCCTTCAATCCTTCCTTGCTTCCTTCCTTTCCTCTAATTATAACAATTAAAACATGAAGGACATGAGGAAGGAATACAACAACAATGGAGAAGTCAAGGACAGACATGCATGAGAAATGGGATGCTTGCTGTGCTGCTGTCTTGCAGTGTTTGCTATTTAGTTTGGTTGCTATCTTGCAGTGCATGCTGTTCAGCTGTCTTCAGCCACTCCCCCCACCCAAACCCTCTGTCTAAATCCTTTTCAAGCACACCTGGGCCTCTTCTCATGTCTCTTATTTGTCAATATTCTCTTCTTAGGTGTTAATTGGTAACAATTAGATGTTAATTATTAATTAACACCTAACTGTAGATCCTATCCACCACAGAGTTCAGCCGACCCCTCAGCCTCCCCCTCTCCCTCCGAGGCACACACACAGTCAGTTCCGTAAATAGAGACAACCTGCCCTGAAGTAGCAGGTAGTGGTAAAGTAGATTGTGAACAATCATGGTTATAACATGCATTGTGAAGGGTTGTGAAAACAAGCTATTAGTTTTAGCCGGCTATTATTATTAGTCAAGGCCGCGGCTGAAGCGCCCTTGAGCAAGGCACCTAACCCCTCACTGCTCCCCGAGCGCCGCCCTTTGAAGCAGGCAGCTCACTGCGCCGGGATTAGTGTGTGCTTCACCTCACTGTGTGTTCACTGTGTGCTGTTTGTGTTTCACTAATTCACCGATTGGGTTAAATGCAGAGACCAAATTTCCCTCACGGGATCAAAAAAGTATATATACTTATACTTATACTTATACTTATACTTATATTAGTATTTTCCCCCCTTTCCCCCCTGTCAAATGCAGAAAAAGTGGTTGAGTTTGGTTGATGCCATACCATAGGACACTTAGATTGGCTAATGCATGAGTTAGGATTGGATTTGCCTGTTGGCAGATCATTGACTCTCATTATAAAGGATGTCTGTCAAATTGTCTCAGAATATTCTCATTGTATTGGGCCAGAGGGAGTGAGAGGGTCATTTCCACGTTTAGTTTAGGCCATCACAACTCTGCCAAATCGCTTGCAGATTACTGAGTGAACACACACACATACACATACACACACACACACAAATACACACACACACACACACACACACATCAATCAGCCCATCGTAAAACCTGTAAAAGTCATGATTACCTGACCAAGGAATCAGAAATTTGTATGTCCATTGGTAAGATTCACAGTGTCTTGCCTTACACAAACAAATACACACACACACACATACACACACATAAACATTGCATAAGCCTAACATTTACACATACCTGGCAGGCACACTCACACCACGCCAAGACACACACACATAATCACTCAAAGAGAAGCTCTAGCCTGCGAGCAGTTAGCGCTAACTATGCACTGATAACCACGGAGATCTGGGATGTACAGCCTCCATCTGCACAATGCCACCACCACCCTCTGGGAGAGGCCATGTAATTATCAATGCCACAGATCCTGGTGTAAGTGGATCCATCATGGCTGTTATTGCCTACATCCCACAGCCAGGCACCTGGGACCAAAGGAAAGGGGGGAGAGAAAAAACGAGCTCATTTCCTAATGGGAAATGCAACACCAACATGTGGAACAGTGATATGGCTGTCATAAGTCAACACTAGCAGACACATATATTCTTACACCTGTTCTTTCTGTGTGTGTGTGTGTGTGTGTGTGTGTGTGTGTGTGTGTGTGTGTGTGTGTGTGTGTGTGTGTAAAGAAGAGGGGCTTCCCTAGAGCTCTAATAGCAAATGAAACAAAACTGGCAATGTGTCATACAGTCAGCAACGGTGGTGTCCTGTGCTGTAGAAATTCCACCAAGACAACAGTGAACAACAAGGTCTCCCTCCATAACTGTGAAGCCAGGCAATAATATTTCTCCCCTTTGTTCTCCTCACACGTCCCTTTAGTGTCTGCGACAGCTGGCTCCACAAGCCATGTTTGGAAAACATGGCCGTACAGCAGCGGCGGGTTTGTCCTGTTCTCTTAGGAAAGCGCAATGCCATCATTTCTTATTTCCAGAGCAGAAATCAACAAGACAGGCCATTTAACCTCACTAGGGGAGAGAACATGCCTGAGAACGTTTTTTTTTCTTTTCTGTACCTCACGGTGAAGTTCCCTGCACCATGGGGGTGTTTGTCAGGCCAGCTCCAGGTGCCTTTTTCCTGTTAATTCCGTTTAGACAGGAAAATTGGCTACTAGCGGATTTAGCTCGTGTCGAGTCAGGGCCTATTTTTCAAAACACCAATTATAGAGCGGCGGCTCATCGATCAAAGGGTCCCTTTTGAGAGTGAGTGACACAAATTAATTCAGGAGACTTCTGTGGCGTGTTCCAAAAGCATCTGTCGCCAGTTCCTCTCACAGGAACACCTCTATGGAGATGTTAGAACCACTTTTTGGCGATTAGTATAAGGAACCTGAGATGAGCAGATTCTCTCATTTTCGTCCTACTTACTTATCATTTAGACAAATACTAGGCTGCTAGAACGAATCATTCGCTCTCCTTACTCTGAGGCGCGTCAGTCATTAGTTTCTGAGTGTCCTCATTGATTTGCCAGACATTGTTTGTCGACGATCCTCACTACCATCTGGCGGTGCTGTTCAAGGCCAGTTTAGCAATCTATCCAGCCGCCCCTGGCTTGTCTCTGCATGCGCAACGAACAGTTGTCAAAAAAGCAGAGACGAGAGAAGGTGTAAGTGAGACTGAGGAAAGCCTACTGAGGAATGAAGGAGCCTGTCTGAAAGCTCATAGCAGCATTTCAAAGGATTCTTGGCTTTAGCACTCCTACCCCTGAATGGGTGAACAATTCAACAGTATCCTCATTTAATTATGGATGGCTGTTTGATAAAAAAATGAATACATTTTGGACTACAGCGGAAGTGATGAGGTGTCTGTTTTTCCATTTAGCTTTCTCTGGCTCCAATTTATAGCGCAGACAGCTGCACGTACAAAAGATCCACGATCTGATTAACGATTTGTGATTTATATCTGAAATCTGTCAAAATAATGAAAAATAAACAGACATAGAGTACCATATAAACAAAAGATAAGTCACTTAAAGAAAGAAAGGAATAAGTAAATAAAACTTGATTAGATTGGATTAATCAAATGGAATACAAGTTGTATGCTTCAATGAAGACTGAACACAAGTATCTCAGGGCCCATTCATTGACAAACAATGGGCAACAAGTCTGTGTGCATGAACTGAAGTTATTGTGTGGGGCGTGCGTGGGAGCATTGCTCTGACTCACCGGTAGGACCTTGCTCGTGGTATTTTGCCAAATTATTAAAATACCTTTAGTTTGTGTGCTGTGGACTTCCTCATGGCTTGTTGCTCTGCTCGTTGGCAGTTGCCCATCAATGAAATTAGGGCCCTCGGTGTTGTTTCCTCTAGCTTCAATGCGCCACTGGTAATGAACCCTGACTCTCAGTTGAGTCTCTCTGACTACATTTGAGCTTACAGCATTTCATTTCCTGGCTCTTAATCTGGCCTAGGTAACCATCCATGAGACCTAGTAAACGGAGTGGTAAACAAGGAGCGTAAAGAGCAGGGAAACGCCGCTAATGGAGAATGTCTCCCCTGAGTGGCATAATAACTTCCCGTTTTAAAGGGGATCGGATGCTAGGGCTGAACCAAGCCCTTTTAATCAATAGCTAGAGAGAAAGAGCGCCCCTTTACTGTTAGCAATATGAAAACAACAGCCGATGAGGAGGTATGAACGGGACAAGTATGGCTAATAACACATAATGAATTATTGATCATGGGGCTGGTAGAGTTGTATTCTGCGCATGAATGAAGAATTGGAGACTGGCTGTGTTTTGCTCTGCTGTTTTCAGACTGTTGTTTCATAAGTTAATCAATTTCTCCCTCATTTTAGCCTTTGCTGTGTGTGTTATTGAGTTAAGACTTGAGGCTTGTTCTATTCTGAGGTAGACAGACCTTCCTCTGGGGTTAAAGAATGAGACAAGGCATTAAGCTTATGCTCCATTAAATGTGAAGTCGCCTTCCTCTCTGCCTGGTCAGAAGTTGTGTTGGTCTTTTCCAACCCATTTGCAGCTTAAGCCAGTGGAGTCGCTAGCAGTCAAGCTCATCGAGTGCCTTACCAACAGGTCTTAGCCAAATGCATAGTAAGAACCTTGCAATTACCCACAAACACATGTAATTAGTGCTAAGTGCCTCTGACTGGGACTAATAGGCAGAGAGAAAGAAGGAGAGTTGCTCTGCAAGCAAAATCTGACATACACAAAGACATTTGCATAATTACATGCAAATGAACAAAAGTAAGACAATTATCAACTGCCAAGGGTCAGAGGAGAGTAGAGGTGGCCAGACGAGGACTTTGGAGTTTGTTTTACACAAAATATAAGGTTTCCATAACATAAATTAATAGGAGCATTTAATTCCCTCCAGAGTATATGTATGCATATACCTCTATTTCTTTAGTGTAGTATCCACAGTTATTTTGCTGATATGTGTGTAATTCATTTTAATGTGCCTTTAATTGTGATATTATCTTCTATTGTCTATTGGCTTCATGACGGCTAATACAGGGATGAAAGGACATGTTTAGGGGGCATGCTGACAACATCTTCAGCTGTTTCATACACTGCAACACCTGTGTTTGCCAAAGCTCTATTGAGCCTCATTATTTTATACTTTATTTCTCATTTCTCTCTCTCTCTCTCTCTCTCTCTGTAACAAGCACACTGACACAACTGTACACACACTGTACACTCTTACAGCCACATTCACTCCCTTTCATCTCTCTCTCTCTCTCTCTTTCTCTCTCTCTTTCTCTTCTGTGCTCCTTTCCTCTCATCTGCATCTCTGTCTTTCTCCTTCAGTCTCAGTCTCTCTTTAATCTCTGCCCCTCTTTCCTCCACCCACCCACATCCTGTACACTTCTCTAATCTCTCTCTCTCTCTCTCTCTCTCTCTCTCTCTTCCAGGTGGTCTGTCCCGGTGGTCCTCCCCTCTGTGCGACTGCTGCTGCAAGAACCACAAGGGCGATGGTGAGGGCGAGAGTGGCACCTCCTGCAACGAGCTCTCCACCTCCAGCTCCGAGAGCCAGTCGGAGGCCAGCTCGCCGCAGGGCACCGTCATCTGCGGGCCCGTGAGCCGGGGCGGAGTTGGGGCCGGTGGAGGTGGAGGCCCACCACCCAAGCACCAGGGGCCGCTATCGCAGCACCACCACCACCCCCACGTGCACCCGCACCACCACGTCCAGACGCTGGACCGGCCGCTGAAGAAGGGCCCCGTGGTCATGCTCCAGCAGTCCGAGCCACGGCGCAAGAGCGACCTGATGCGCACGTTGACGGCCAGCGCGCGGGACACCTCCACCACCAGCAAGAAGCGGGCCTCCAAGGAGGCCAAGATGACCATCGAGGAGGAGCTGGAGAAGTGCATCGACGACTTCCGCAAGATCAAGATCCCCGAACGCTTCCCAGAGCGGAAGTACAATTGGCAGGCCGACCTGCTACGCAAATACCGCCTCTGAAGGGGGAGTCGCGGAGGAAGCGGGTGGTGGTAGGGAGAGATTAAAGAAGAAATGAAAATTTAAGAAAAAATTAACGAATACTCAAACTCGTGAGCACTTAAACTGAACTGTATGTACCGTATGTATGTGTGTATGTATGTATGTATGTACAGTATGTACGTACGTATGTTGGGTAAACATTACTACTGCCTCAGAATGTCTTTGTCCCAGTTTGCGGTCAGGGGAAGGTTGTTGGGGTAAAACAAAACAAAACAAAAAACTCTTCTCGTTCTCGCTGATAAACACAGGCATCCTTTCATCGTGAGCAGGCTCCGCCATGGGGAGGAGGAGACAGGCATTTGTTGTTGTTTTTTTAGCTTCATAGCATCTGAATTTTTGTTTTTCTGTTGTTGCAGTTGTTGATGTTGCAATGGCACTCATGAACCCAAATGTGTGTGTGTGTGTGTGTCTGTGTTGGTGTGTATGAGAGAGATGGAAAGGGCGAGGCCATTGGAAGACTGTGTTACGCACATACACACACTGCATACACACAGCAATTCTGACCCCATCATGTTTGTGGCTGCGTTCGGGGTGGCATCGAGGTCGGAGATAAACGTGCATCAGAGTGATAAATAATTCATGCCTTCCCCTCCCCGCTCCTTCTAAAAATACCCCCAGCCTCGGCCCAGCCGCCTGAGCACAGACGCTTGGATTTCAACACTACCACAAGCACAGGAGACTCTTTTTTTCCCTCTCTTTCCATTTTGCAGGCTCCGTTGGCCGGCCACAGCTAAGGGGTGTGTCGACGTTAGTGCAAGAGTCCCCAAGGCATTTGGCTTCATTGTGGAGAGGGGCTTACATAACAGGTTGAAATGCAATACCTGTACTCTGTTATATTGATTGGAAAAATTGATATTCTGAAGGGAAATGCATGGGTGGGTTTAGCTTGAAGAGGGAAAAGGTTAAATATGACACAAGGCTTTGGTTTAGAGTAGCAACTTATCCAGGAATCATACTTATCCAGGAATCATGTTTACTACTGCTGGAAAGGGTACCTGCTGCCTTGTGACTTTACTCTGAGATTTGTATGCACATGCACGCACGCACACACACACACACACACACATTCAAACATTGACACCCACACAAATACAAGCATACTCACCTGTATACCAACACACACACACACATAGAGTCACACACAGTTACCAGTACCTGCTACTTCACCTGTGTTTTAAACACCACACAACTCAAGCACACACAGACACACAGATGCACACACACACTTCATCCAGCGCACTGCCAATATTGAGCAATGAAGGACACAGCGTGACATGTGGCTCCACCCAGCCCCGGCTTGCCTCTCGGAGGTCAGTGGATATCGACGCTAGGAGTCCTCTGGGTATCGACCAGGCTAATTCACAAAGCCAATGACATCCCAGTTGACGTTGATGAAGGCTGATAGATATTGGTGATCAGACTCCCTAATGAGAGCGTAATACCTCATGAGGGGCTGGTTCGGTTTGGTTCTACTCGCTGGTTTGTATTTCAATGGGAAAGATTGTCGTTCACACAGTGTTGTTCACATACTTATTGCTTACTTACTCATACCCCCTTCCTCTGAACAGTGGGCCCCCCACAGATGAGATGATGTTGTTGTAATTGACACAAACACATCAAACAAACAAACAAACAGACAGACAAAAAATGTCCAACTCCTTAAGAGGGCAAAATGTAAAAAAAAAAGCCACTAATGACAGCGTAAATCCAAATTAGGCTATACCAGCTGTAGCCACTTGGGCAAATATTTGCCAAGATCATGACCCCTGCCCCCACCCCCCAACACACACACACACCCCAAAAAAGAGATTACAAGTCCCAAATAATATGAGTTTGCATGCTCTAATAACTTTAATGATAACAACTTTTAATCTATTAACTTTAATGCAGTTACATTGTCAAACATCAGTTGCCTGCTCCGCTCTGATTAATGACTGTTAATATTCAAAGGCAAACATGGGGCTGTGGTCTGGATAGGAATTCATGATGAAAATGCCTACATGCTTCAACATGTTTTTAATATATGCAGAAACTATGCTATCTCGCAGCTCACAGTCTCTTAAAGTGGAAAGTCCCTCATCTTACTTAAATATTCCTTGCTTTCTCTCTTACATCAACTGTATGAATGTACATGTGGCAATGGGGAAATTATTCACTTTTGTTTGTGATTTGTTTTGTTCTTTCAAGAAAAACAGTATATAGAAACCAGGAAAAGCCTATACAATTGAATTTCTATGATAGTTTTATCCACAGCTTATAGTCTTTGATTCGTTCTCTGACACTTTCAGTTTGCCAGACTTTATCAGATTTACTCATAAAAAAAATATAGTAAATATATAAAGAAAGACTCCATAGATTATGAATTATATAAAAGTGATCTTTGTACATTAAATATTTTATTTTTGAATCAAAAGATTATCTTTACATATGGTAATCCTTACTGCATGTGCAATCACTAAAAAGTAATTATGGGAGGCGCTTAGAGGAACGCTGGAGCAATGTGCTCCTTCCTGCTTTGTTTACTTTGTTTACTACCCTTAGTTATTATCCTCTCAACACAAGCCTTACATTAAAGCCCAAGCAAGGCCAGACAGTTTCAATATCAGCACTCGCCATGGGTGACTCTATTAAACCCGCTGACATTGTCCCGTTGACATTTGTGCCGTGAATTTCAAACACGTTCCAAGCCCTAATGTAGTTCTAATGTTAAACAGCAACAGCAGGTATAGAGCAAAACCTTTTGATAAAAGTAGTCCCTAATTAAACGTGGTAAGAGAATGTTTAATTTGGCAGTAGAAGACCCCTTGCTGTAAAGCTTTGACTTCAGATGCCACCACCTAGGTGACAAATGGCTTCCCTCATTTAAATGGAAGCAGTGGTAGAGAGTGGACCATGGTTTATTACACAAGTAACTAAATACAATTTGTCAGAAGAAAGTTAGTGTGACACAGAAGAGTGCCCTTGCAATATATGAGATTAATGAGCAGGTCCAGATTCTACACACATCTACAACAATAAATACTGCAGCAGTGAAGCCTGAAGATGTTACTGATGTTTTCAGGTCATTGCAGCGCATTCTTTACTAGGCATTTGTTTTGTGCTAATTCATTAATATCGTTCCATGCAAAAACAGTTGTTGTGATCATGATATGCTGGTCATAATTCTTATAGTTTATAATTTTCTTGACAACTCAGATGAAGTTGAGCCCAAAATGTGACTGTTACCTTGCCAGCTCAGAATCAACATCTCGTGTTTCTAACATCAAAGACTGTACAAACACTAGTTCATTCCAGGTGTTTGTTCAAAGCCATTGTGAGATAGTTTGCGATGCATGGAACATCACAGGTCGCTGTCATTTCTGCTGATAAATGGCTGTGCAGGATCTTAGCTGGGTTTTTGTGGCTGGCGACTGCTGGGGACAGATCATCATAATATCTGACTTCTGGGCCACTGCACAAACATGCGGAAATCTCTATTATTTTCCTCAAACAAACACAGACAGATGAGGTCCAGAAAGGGTCAGTGTGATTTAAATTCTGAATTTAATGGAAAAAAAGGTGGTGGAAGCACTACACATAATAGGTAAAATTGCCAGACATGGACTGCTTGACCGTCCTTCTGCTTTGTTTCAAGGCATGTTATTTACGGGGTTGATTCAAGGCGTGAATCTACGTTATAACAGTTCTGTCATCCTGCTAACCTATATATCATAAAATATTGCTCCAACAGGACCTGCTATATGATGGATCTTACTACTAGCTGTTTACTGTCCTTTTGGGCTGATCATTAATTGCAAAGAAACAGGACAAGTTTAGGACTTTCATTCAGGTGAAAAAATAACTATGTGCTAATAGACATGTAATAATGCATGACTGGCAGTAATAAGATGTAAGATATATTATACATCAATATCAAAACTAGCAGATTACAATCACTCAGTGCTCTTCATTTCCCTCAGGAGGTATTACTTAACATGGCCAGTTAATTTATTCATAAGACTCAAAGCTGAATGTATCATATACATACTGGAATTAGCTACAACACAAAGTTTCTCTGGTAATAGTGGCAAGTACTGATGAAAAGCAACAATCACCTAGTGGGAGTGTTCAGACCTTAGCGTCAGCATTGTACTCCACCACTTGTTTTTGTCGAACATCGTAATCTAGTTTTCTAAAATGTTGAGTTATTTATATGTATATTGATATTTTTATTTATTTCTCTGGGGTTTATTTTTTCATGTTTGAAGATCAAAAGCATCTGAGCTGGACAGGGCATTTGTATTTTTGCACTATAAAGAGAATATAGTATAGAAGCAAAGTATCTTACAATGTAAATAACACCACCACATCCACACCCTGTTCGGCCCTGCTCTCTAGAGAGAGGCCATGTGTATAATTTGGCCTAGGGTTCAATTGGATTGTGTCCTGGGTCAGGTTTCTGTGTACTGGGAAATGAACATTCAAATGAAGAACCTTTTCAGCACGACGCATATTCTGCAACACAACATTAACGTGGTTCTGAATGGAATACATAGGGTTCTCTGTTTAAATGTCAGCTAATTCCAAATGTTCTCCCCTCCACCCCCTTTCCACTTAGAAAAAGTGTTTTTTTTTTCTTTTGCAGGCTTGCTCAGCCAACTTTATTTAATGGGATGTTTTTTTTTCTACCTTGCGATAGAGTTCTTGATGTAAATGAATGCCAGTTGTGTAATTTCATTTCCTTTTCCCATGTGCCCTTTCAAGTGTGTGAACCACAGCGAAGTCAAGCACATGGGAGTGATGCAGCCACAGAGGAAAAAAAATAGGTCAGCACAAATAAAACAAAAAGGATGTTGTTTGGTGTCGTTTTGGTTTTAAAAAAAAATGGTGCAGAACTTTGTGCGCATGTTGGTATACAAAATATTGCAGATACATTTGTTTTTTGTGACGATGTTAAAATACCTACCAAAAAGGAAAAAAAAAATACTTGCAGAAAAAAAAAAGACAAGCACAAACAGTCAAACAGTGGATAGTGTCTGCTACTGTTTCTCCACAGTGACTAGCATTCTAAAGAAAAGACAGTACCACCTCATCAGAAACATCTTTAGATACAAACATAGAGATTTTCAAAATGTTACACTGAGTTACATTCAATAAAATTCTCTACAAATAAACCCAGTCTCTTACCCGTCTTCTCCTTGGCCTTCGTCTGTTTTTCTGATTGCAGGATGTCACACAGGGGAGGGGAGGATTATAGGTTCTCCTGGTCTTTTTTTGTGATCAACATAACACACATGACATAAATAACATAACACATACATGAAGTGAAATATAAAAGCATACACAACATTGTAAATCAACAGAGGAATCTAAAAGATAAAAAATACAAAATGATAAAAATAATCAATGACTTTTACAGAAAGAGAAAGAAAAAGAAACCCTACATAGGAATTCCAACCACTTTTGTAAAGTAGATGGTTCTACTGTTCTTGAGAATGTTCTTAAAGTACCAAAAGATATTTAAATCTGCAGTAATAGGGAAGCATATCTGTTCATTTTATTACATACTTAACAGGGGTGTAGTGGTAAAATAAGAGGTGGGTAAACTATGAATTCTGTGATCATCACGGTAAAATAGACCATGCCATGCGGTATCGGATTTTAAAAAAGACATTCAAAACATGTTTGATGATGGTGGAAGTTATTGTCCAATGTTTATAACAATACCAGGGGTATTACATGGTTCCTAGAGTGTTGATGAGTGTACATCTTGTTAATGTGGATAATGCAGTGGGATTTTTTTGAATGTTAAAAGTTGTAATTGGTGAATAAACTCTTTGGGAGGTGGATAAACTCTAATAAGGAGGTGGATAAACTCTTTCTGAAATATCAGAGGTGGATAAACTGTGTTTACTTGCGTTTAGTCTACCATAGCGCGGCATTCAGGTGACCACAAAAAGAAAGAAAAAGGGAAGAGAGAAAGAGAGAAAGAGAGAATGAGAGAATGAGAGAATGAGAGAAAGAGAGAAAGAGAGAAAGAGAGAAAGGCAGATTGAAAAGGGAGTTGACTCTCCTCCGGCCCCCACAAGGAGAAGCAGACGGGAGGGTCAGGACGGCTCTTCTGGTAACCATCATGTGTAATGTTATCATATCTCGTACCATGCTGAGGTAACACCAAGGTATTTATCACCAATGAGCTGAATTCAATTAAAGCACACACCAGACAAAAAAGACAATGGCAGAGAAGGAAAGGGGAGAAAGAGACAGAGAAGGGGAGAGAGAGAGAGAGAGAGAGAGAGAGAGAGAGAGAGAGAGAGAGAGAGAGAGAGAGAGAGAGAGAGAGAGAGAAAGAAAAGAGAGAGATGATAGAGAGTGGATGTAAACTGAAGAGCAATCTGGGTAGGATCTTGGGTGTCAGGAGCAGTATGTCTCTCCAGCTCATGTATCGCTGCTGGTAGAGGCTGACTGCCAGGGGACTGAGCCTGTCCCCAGTGCCCTGCGATAAGGGGACAACATGTGGCTCTTTCACGGCATAATGGATGAACAGCAACCCTGCCTCCGTGCCCAGATCAGATGATCCGCATATCACTGAGCAGCACAGAAGGAGTGAGAGAAATTCAACGAGGGATGCAAAGACACGTGCAAGAAGAAAGCCCTTGGCCCTATCCATCATACCAGGCTACCAGTCACAAATGTACATTCTCTATATCCGTAGGTCTCATTCATGCTGCATCACCACTCACTGTGTCAGACACAACCACCGTCGCCATATCAGCTATTAGGATCCAGTGGAACTGCTGCAGTTTGTCATGCAGACGGGAGCAGTGAATATGCGTTATTAAAGAAGGAGAAGATATGGGCAGAGGTCAGATTTATTGTGATTAGACCAACGACTCTCAGTTAATCTCCTGCCAATCAAAACACATGCTCAGTATGAAAGAGAAATAGACGGAGAGGTGTTCGCTCCTTTTACTAAATTGCATGCTCATTTTACTAGATTGTGCGCACAATACCCCTACCTGCGACCTTAGTCAAATTGCCAATGCAAGACACATTCTCCTTTATTGCAAGTATAACAGAGTGTGCCTGAGTCGGTTGATTGGTCAAGACCGAATGATGGACAAATGCAGCAGACTATATCCAAAATAATTTTTTTAAATACATTTTCTTTAGGCTAAAGGCACCATTGCACACAGGTTCGTATACACGAGGCAGAGACGTGAATTCCAGTGAAAACATGACCAAGTTTATTTAACTGAAGCCAGGGAAAAGGAAGGAGGGATAGCTGCAAAAAGACATGAAGACTAGTCTGGGTTAGGAAAGTACAAAAATATGTATTATGTTTTCTGGTTGCACTTTTGTTTATTTAAAATGATCACAACTAACAGACAGGTTCCACAGGGGAGGTACGATGGAGTGGAATGAGCAAGGCAGGGGCTTACCTGGGGGAGGCAGACTACTGATAATGTGCCCTAGAGCCCACACACTTGCACAGCAAGAAAGATCAAATAGTAACACCGCAGACCACAGCAAACATTCTGATAATTCACACCAAAATGTGCATCTTTACTGCACCACCACTAAGTGACTGACTAGCCTCCCGCCAGCGAGAACCCTGTAAGTTGTTGTCCTAGACTCTATGGAATGACAAACACTGGATAACTAAGATAATAAAATGGTACAAGTACAATGCAGGCAGTTGCCAAGTGCGAGCAAAGCTAAACAGAAACCAAACAAAACCAAGACAAGACAAGACAAGACAGCAGCACGACCTACGCTGAGGGCAACGCGGATGGAAAAGCCGTGCTACTTGGAAGACAAACAAAATACATCAAACCTGATACCATTTCCCAAAAACATCCACATTTATTTTAAAGCTATACATACCCATACTCTTCTCTATGCCAATTTTCCCAATGACAGCAGATGAGGACAGCATATCCATCCATCTACAGGGCAACAGAGAAATGGAGTTTAGCTAAACCAAGCACATGTTAGTCAACAACATTAGGGCAGCACCATAACTGATGGTCGGTAGACCCCAGTGCTCAGACAAGGGACAACCAGTGGAACCTACCGAGCTTCTTCCTGTAGAGCAACTTAAGTAGCGCATGGTTGGCCTAATTGAATGATTGGCCCCACCCACTCATTAGCAGAGGGCCAAGGAGAGGCCAGGAGGAAAGAGCAAGCAAGCAGACAAGGTCTGCCTGCTACACATACATAGCAACAAATCAAATATGCTTATGCACAATATTTCCATTATCCCAACATATTGGGAAAAAAAACATTACTAACAGACATTCATGGGGTTTCTTTATAGCACAATATAACACTTCACTAAATAATAAAACCCCATCTGAACCACCCTGCTACAATAAGCACTTCCAAAATCGGAGTGTAAAATGAGCGCAGAAAAGTTCCCCTTGCACCGAAACCCTACTTTGATTTCACTTACGCATCCCACAAACAGGTTTGCAGTGTTAGATTAAACTCAGTCTTGACAAAGCATCAGGTCTTTACTACCTATAATACAACACCATCAAACAGATCAACATCGTAACATGATTTAATAGTCCAGTATTTGTTTTCAAATAAATGTATAAAAGTCATTGTTCACGTTGTGGCAAGAGAAAGCCGCCTTTTCCTGTGACAGAAGCGCTGCACTCTGTCACAGCAAGTCAGTGTGGCATCAAAAGGAGTTTGAAGCCGTTATTTTAAGCAAATTGTGTTATTTTCAGCAAATTGTGCTGCTTGTGTTGCTTTAACAAAATTAGTCAAACATCTGCTATATACTACCTTGTGTATGGTTAATCTGCGATGTACTACCATATGTATTTTTATCTATTTATGTGTTGTTAAATGCTTTCTTGATGTACAGTAATCCTTTGTATAGGTGCCAACAAGAACTTGTGTAATTGAATTCCACAGAACCATGAATAATCCTTGTGGTTTAAAGCACACTGTGTTCTGTGTGGTTCTATAGCTAAGAATCAGAAGAGTCACTGCACAGCACCTCCAGCCATGACACTCCATTTGATCTCATTTGTTTGATCCCAGCAACACCTACAGCAGCTATGGCAGGACACAGGCTCCTGTGTCAGGCTCCCGTTGTCAGCCAGCAAGCTACGGTGAAAAGAGGAACCCTCTCATCAGCCGCCACCTCCCACACCAACACACACACACACACACACACACAAACTCTCTCTCTCTCCCTCTCTCTCTCTCTCACACACACACACACACACACACACACACACACACACACACACACTCCCCATCAGCATAACGTGAAACACACACTTCACGTCCACCACTGACTGTGCTAGGGGTGACCCATGCCTGCTGCCTACTGTCTCGGAGCGTTTGTGCTTTTTGTTTCCGAACAGGAGATGAGAGCACACCAGTGCATTCCATGAATGTGAGGCTGGTATCCCGAGACACACCTGTAGATACCCACCTGAAGCAAAGGGGGGAAATGATGCAATGCAGAATGCTAGAGACATAAAACACAGTGACATGACAGAGAGAGGGGGGGGAGAGAGAAAATGGGGTGAGACAATGGGTGAGAGAGGAACAAGGAAAGAAAAAGGAGATAGTTAGATGAGAGAAAGAATGGAATGAGAGAGAGAGAGAGGTAGAGGTAGAAACAGAGAGAGAGCATGTGTGCTGGAAAGAGAATGTGGAGGAAGCCAGCGTTGCGGTGAGGAATGGGCAGCGCCTCTTCTCGCTGTCATTTGTAAATGCCTTTGTGCTTATGAATGGGGCTGCTGGCGGTGGCGGCAGGGTGCTGGAGAGCCGCTGTGTTCCATTATGAGGAGACAGCGTGGAGAGCGCAGCCCTTGGGGAGCCTAGCCGCACCAGCCCCCTCAGCCTGCTGCTCACACACACAGCCACGCAGGCCCATGTGCTGCTCCCACATCTTCCATTCACTTCATTCCATCTCTCGCTCTCTCTCTCTCTCTAATCTCTCTATCTCTCTTTCTCTCTCTTTCTCTGACTCTATCATTCTTCTCTCTATTTCTGATTCTCCTGTTATGTGCTCTATCTCTCTTTCTCCCTAATCTCTCTACCTCTCTCTCCTTCTCTCTCTTTTTCTCTGACTCTCTCTTCTCTCACCCCATTCACTCTCTTTTTTTACCTGACTTTTCTTCTGCATCACTCCATCTGTCTTGCTGCCGTCTGGCTCTGTTAGGCTTCATTCGTTTATCCTCGTCTCTCTCTCTCTCTCTCTCTCTGTCTCCCCCTCTGTCTTCTTCTTTGCATCAGAAAACCAAAGGCTCTAAATCCCTCTATCTGAAAAAAAAAGGAAAGCGTGTTGGCATGGGCAAAAGTGTCGTCTGCTTCCGTTCCATGCCGAGAACCTGAGAGGGTGTCAGCACTCCTCTGGGTGTTTCAGATTTCCGCTCTGAAGGCTCCCAACTTTTCATCACAGCTTGGGAAAGCGGGTGCCATTTCCTCCCCCCCCCCAAAAAAAAACTCTGCCACATCTTTGTTCATTTATATGGGAAGTGGGAAAAACAAGAGGAGGAGGAGGAGGAGGAGGAGGAGGAGGGGGGGGGGGGGGGTGGAATCAACACACACCTCGGCGGTATCCTGAAGACATGGGAGAGCAGCAAGAGACAATGGGCGATTTGCATACATTACCTCCTCCAATGGCTCGTTTGCAGCGGCACACAAAAGGCATTTGGATGAAGATTTAAAGAGATCTAAAGTCTCTTTATGCAGAGCCGAGCTGTAAGCTATAAATCAGTGGTGCTCTGGCTGATCTAACGCCCCTCGCAGTTTCAGCTCTCAACGACCTTCAGTCTCCACAACATAGTTTTAAGAAAAGACCAATATTCCACATGGCAGGGCATTTGTGTATGTACATATAAATCTACATTAAAGAGTCGATATAAAGTATGAATGAGTTAACACATCTAAAATTAAATCTAAATGTATTGACTGTGTGTTTGTTTTCTATAATGACCTCAACTCGCCTCACTTTACTCTTAATCGTGTTCAAAACCCAGACTTGCAGGAGAGACATTTACCATGGAAATAGCAGCTGATTCCTGCCTGGAGCTTCTTATTAGTCTGACGGCGGGGGGGGGGGGGGGGGGGGGGGGTGAACTGTAAATGGATTACAATGGGATAGTATGTGGCAAAACAAGCACTAATATTAGTCTATCATGTCTGCATATCTGCAACGTTAATTAAAATCCCTGGGGGATAATATAAGCTTGGTATGCCTCTCCGGCCATGAAGAATAAATATATAATGAAAACAAACAAACATAATTTAATAAACCTGGAGAAGGTGAGCGTTCAGGCATACATTGCATACTATGTTACAGTAAATGTCAAAAAACTCTTCAAAAACACTTCAAAAAACTCCTGAAGACCCAGCTTATCAGAGAACATCTCCTCTCATAGCACTACTTACTACTAGTCTTGCTGATCCTGTCACTTACCACCTGACTAGAACTGACACTTGACTGTTTAAAAACAGCACTCACTGATGCACTTATTCCTGTTGTACTCTACCTTGTTTTGTCTTAGAATTGTTGAGAGAATTGCTTTAAAAAGCTTAAACTGTTTACCATGTTGTTAGTCGCTTTGGCTAAAAATGTGTCAGGCAAATGTAATGTAATGTAATGTGAATGTATCTTGACCAAAAGATGATCACCAGTGACAGGGACCACCTCTAGGCATAGTTATCATCAGTTTCGGCTGCAGAGTACAGTGACGGAGGGGGCATTTGGGTCTGTGGGCATTTGGGTCTGGGGGCATTTGGGTCTGTGGGCATTTGGGTCTGAGTGTTGTAGTTGTTGTGTGTGTGTGCCAACATCACCGTTGTTATCCTACAATTACATGTTATGTATGACATTCATATTAATATTCTGTGCTTGCGGATGCCCTGACAGAAATGCGGTCCCTTTTCATGAAAACTATCTGGGAGCCTAATGTTAACCACAAGTACATTGACAAAGCAGATGACCTCCAACCACCCTGTTTTGTGTTCTCACATGAGCTTTCTAGCCATGCTAAGGCTCCTTACATGCATACGTTATAACTATTAAAATAACCTATTTTAAGAGTTTGGTATCCGCGACTGACTGTGTTGTGATAAGAAACTTAGAGTTAATTTTAAAACATTAAAGCATTTTAAACTTGGAGTTAATTTGAAAGCATTTTTGAACAAATTTGCACTGCGGTGTTACAAAAACAGTACTCAAGCCAGAAAAAATTGCATGACACTGGCTTTTCTCTAGCAGTACCCTGTATGAAGCCAATTTAAAAATCAATTAAAATGGAACCGTTTCTGCAGTCGAAGCTGCAATCACTAGTTGTCAGACACAAAGAACACCCTCTCACCTGCAAAACACTTTAGAGTGTCGCAATCATTATAATTATCTAATGAGGATCATTGGACAGAGCCTTGTTTTCAGAGTTCAACTCAGATCTGAAGCACACTCAGACACTACAGGGGGTTTATACAGTATATGCCAAACAAAAAAAAAGATGTGCAATATTTTTGTTGCCATGGGGACCGTCAAAACTAAAAGAGCCTGAATTGTTCCTGCCCCATAGTCCCAAAGTTGAAAACAAATGGAGCACTTGAGAAACTATGGGCACTCATGCCTTTGATAAAAAACTTCAGACATGGAATGGATTTCTGACAAACAAGCACATTTTGTCATTCCTTAATACATTATTACTACATTACAACGTTTGATGCTGACAGGGAACAAATACTAGTACCAGAAGTAGAGTGAGAGAGAAACCGAAGGAGACTGAGTGACAGAGAAAAGGAGAAGAATAAAAGGGAAGAAAACTTCTGTCCCCATCAGGAGGAACAGAGGGAGTGAGAGGGCAGAGGGAGAAGTGGGTGGTGCAGGATGGAGAGAGGGTAAAGATAGAAAAAGAGACCCTTTTGTCATTGCTCAATGGAAGGAGAGAGAAAGACTCGAGCAGCTCTGATCACCGCAGCAAAAAGCACCTCAGCAGCACTTCTGCTGTGCCCACACCTCAAAGGTCAGACTCAGGTCAAGGCAGGGGAGATTAAATGACCTTGAGCTTGGTGTGATTCAGACTAAGTCAGCAGTGCTGCTGCAGGGCAGTGGGGTTGGGGAGGGAGGTAGGGGAGAAGGAGAGGGAAGTCAAGGTGGCCATTTGCTAGCCAAGGTGTTTCTGCATGGCTTAAGGAAAATAAAGAAATGTGTTGCTAGCCAGTGGTATAAGTCCATGGTGAACAGGCAAAATTAAAAGGTTTTTTTCCAGATCTCACCGTTGACTCTGAGGTTAGAGCTGCAGAATTGCAGACATTTCTACAGAAAAAGGAGATATTTTTTTATTTTTGAATATCGAATGTTTCTTTATCTGCTGTGAATGCTTCCTAATCTGAGTACCCAGAAGCTCGCATCATGCTGAAGAACTTCTGGGCCAAAACCTTCACAACGGGAAAATCATAGACATAATATACTATAGACGCTGCATCGACCGCTACTCCCTACTAGCGCTGACGAGACGTGGAGCCGCCATCTTGGATCGGTCATCCACTCCACTTAGTGTAATCTGTTGCTGGTGCAATGAGCTGTCAGCGCATTAAATTATTCATACCTCACTGAATACCGAACAGATTTTCACACGTTTTTTTTTTGCTGCAAAGGTCATACATGTAGCTATGATACAGGCCACATTGTTCGAAAATACAAAATACAACCAATAGTACGGTAATGTTAAATCTTACTTGTGAAAAGTAAATCCCTCGAGTATGGTCCGCCGATTTGAGCAGGAACATGCTGCACAGTGCTGTTTTCTGCTGCAACGCAACGAGGAGTATGACCGGTCCAAGATGGCGGACGCATTTCTTGTTTCCAGCAGCCAATGCAGCGTCTATGTATATTATGTCTATGGGGAAAATAGCTACTTTCAGAGACGACCACTGATCTCACTTCCGTTGTGTTCATGGGCAAAAGTTCCTACTGAAACCAGTGCAAAATGGCTGCCGATACAAACATAACTAAAGCATGTTTAGAGTCGATTTTTGAAGAAATTGAAGTCCATAACAACATTTGCTTTAAACCTCTGCAGAAGTTATGTCTCATTTGCCTAAGCAAAGGCTAACCAGAGATGGCTACAAAGACAAACTAAATGCCATCATTTTGGTTGTTAGTTCTCTCTCATCGGTATTTTCATGAAACACGAGTACATGTGTATACTCACAAGGTCTGCCACCTCTCCGCGATTGGTTATCGAAAAAAGCTTTGTTTGAAATCAGAGACATTCCCCCCCTGCCCTATTTTCCTAGTGATTCTCAAACGTTTTCTTTCATTCCCCACTTTGATCAAGGGGGCATTTTCGAGCCCCACCTGTCCCTCATCGCTCTAAGAAAGTGGTAGGTCAAGCTTAAAATTGTTTGTAAAATTTATTGAAATAACGACAAGAATGACAAAATATTTTTGAAATAAACTTTGCAGGGATGTGATGTAGGCCTACTGTTTAATACATCACAAGAGTGGCTCCCAAATCAGACGTTTCAGCGATTTCACTCAGATTCTTGAAGGCATAATACTGTCGCAATCGAGGCGTCTGTCCCATACCTCAAGTTTTTTGGTGAATGCAGTAATCTTATCTGCTAGCTCAAAGACGCGCAACAGCACTTTACCTCGGGAAAGCCACCTTGCATCACTGTGAAATAGTACAGCTGTGTGGTCAGCTCCCATCTCCTTGCAAAGTGCGGAGAATAGACACGCTATTAAGGGCCAGGTCTTGATGAAACGGGACTAATGCTGCTTTCGAGATGTCTCATAAATGTCTCGTAAATCCGCCGCCCGAGTTGGAAAGTGTGAATTACCCAGCTTTCTTGCGGCATTTTGGGCAGGCACGCCCACTTTACCTCGGAGTACTCCGAGGTAAAGTGGGCGTGCCTGCCCAAAATGTGGACGTACGACCTTACAACAAACATGGCTGCGCCCATAGTTGAGATGAGATGGCATGTATTTTTTTTGCATATGTACTGTGTTGGTCATGTTAAAGTTGATGTAATGCTCTTACACACTAGATTACATTGCTGCTTCAATCCGGTCACCAATTCATGCATTGCACTGCAATACAATGTAACAATTTGTTTTCCAGCCGTTTAGCTAGAGGCTACATGTAGCACAAAACAATAACAATGACTAGCCTCCTGCTAATGCCCCTCGTGGCTCGAGAGAAAGGCGTTCCTAAAGCCACTCATTGGTACATTTTGGACGGGTGAGTGTACGATGATTTACGAGACATCTTGAAAGCAGCATAAGCTGTCTTGACACGAGCGCTGCCCTATGAATAACACAGTAAGTCCATTGCGCATCGTGTGCTACCTGGGCCTAGGCACGACCCACAGTTTGAGAAACGCTGCTCTAGACTAAATGCTACCATGCAAATGTTGCCCTCAGCCTCTTAGAGCAGACATACAAATGTAGATTGCTCTCTCTTTTTAGGTAAAAGTTGCATACACACACACCTTTTACATTACATATTAGATAACTACATGTAGTAGGGCATATGACCGCTGCATTGCACAGTCCAAATAAGGCAGGCTACACATCTCAACTTCTCTCCATCCCCTTCTCATGCTTTTCATTGTAAGCCGCAAGTCGTACATTTTCTTTCCTTCATTGCTCAATGATTGCTTAAGGCCAGATGTGGGGGAAAATGGCCCAACAAGACGGTTCTCTCATCTGTAGAGAGGATCTCCATGACACTCAGGCCAGAGAGGATCTTCAGCCTGCTGAACCAGCAAGTAAGAAACCAACCTTAAACTGCTAATTCATGTCCGCACCTCTTATGTGAACAGCATACACTGTAAATTACTACAGTAATTCATGACCACAGTTAAAGGAAAATTCCGGTATTTAGCACTTTGAGTCCCTTTTCTGGTTTGTTTTGGATGAACTAGAGTGGTGGACACCGAAATTCTGACGATTGGTCCTGTCTCGACTTTTCTGACTCGTTTTGAATCGCCTTTGACTACTCAGAGTGGCTGCCAACAGGCATACTCAAAGTGCTAAATACCGGAATTTTCCTTTAACCGCAAACCTTTTTTGAACAGGCTAGGTTGTGGCCTACTGTATGGCCAGATGTGGCAAGAAATGGCCCAACAAGACGGTGTCATCATTTGCAGAATGCCCATCCTGAACTGTAAGTTAAAGTTGGTTGTTATTATGACTGCCGCGCAGCGAAGCTTTTTCGCATGTCCAAATTTCCGTCAAGGATTCCCAGGACACTGTAAGACCGGGGTACACGAAACTTGGTGGGCATGTAACCCCACATGGATAGCATGGAACCTGCTGTTTTCAATTTGATCTGTAGCCCCCCCGCTGGATTGGACCCCCCGAAAGGAGGGTAGGGCAGACACAGTTTTCTGTGAATATCTTGAGAACCGTAGGGTTTAGGAGGACCATTTTTTTTGTATGTTGATCTCAAAGGGCCATGTCAACCCATTCCATAACCACTCATTTCATGTATAGCGCCATCTAGTTAAACACAAAAAAGTAAAAATGAGGTGTTGTAATCGCAGGTATCTGTGACCTAACATAGTCAAAACTGCACAAAATTGGAAGTGTATGATCATTATGACACCCTCTGAATGCACGCCAAGTTTCGTGGAATTCCGTTCATGGGGGGCCACACAATAAATTAATTTATGTTACTATACACCAACTGGCCTGTAGGTGGCCGGAGACAGTTTTCTGTGAATATCTCGAGAACCATAGGGCCTAGGAGGTCCACCTTTTTTTGTATGTTGGTCTTAAGGGGGCATGTCAACCTATCCCATTACCACTTATTTCATGTATAGCGCCACCTAGTTAAAAATTAAAAAGCAAAACATTAGGTGTTTTCATCACAATATCTCTGGCTGACGTGGTCAAAACTGCACGAAATTGAAAGTGTAGGATCATTATGACACCCTCCGAATGCATGCCAAGTTTCGTGGACTTTTGTTCATGGGGGGCCTTACAATAAAATAATTTATGTGTACATTTAGTGACCGTACACCAACAAGGATGGAACCTCCTGATTTCAATTTGATCTGTAGCCCCCCCGCTGGACTGGACCCCCCGAAAGGAGGGTAGGGCAGACACAGTTTTCTGTGAATATCTTGAGAACCGTAGGGCCTAGGATGACCACTTTTTTGCGTATGTTTGCCTCCAGGGGTCATGTAAACCCATTCCATATGCACACATGTGCATAAACAGATACACACGCACACACAAACATTCACAGTAATCCTACGTATGACATAAACTCACACAGTAGACATATATACGCATGCATGCACATGCACACACACAAGCACATGCACATGCATGCATACACACCCACCCACACACACATAAACATAAACATGTACATGCACACAATTCAAGAATTTCTCAGAATTATGAACAGGCAAGATGGGGGTGGGGTTGTATAAAATGTATATTACATGTGAAATCTATGAACTAATCATGTTTTGGTACTTGTTGTCTAGCAAATACCAGTGAGAATTGAGTGTGCATAATGCAATTCAGTGAGACAGTCAGAATTATATATGCCTTTCAGCGTGACTTATTTTTGTGGAAAACATGTGCTGGACTGGGCGGCGGTCATATTTTGTACCGCTCTGCGGTACATCTAGTTCTGTGTACATTATAGTGAAAATGTATAGTTTACGGTCTGGCTTTTTGATAGCACAGCTACAGGCCAACTGCCATTGTAACTGACATTGTGTGTTGTTGTTGTTATTGTTGTTTTCACAGCTGGCTCTAAATCCAGCTCCCCAGTTCCTACTGAATGGGCCCTTGACTACCTGATGCTGGGGCATAGATCATCAGAGAACGAGGAAGGACGTGAGCAAAGCTTGACCTTGCTTGACCAAGCTGATGATCATTTCAACACCTTTGATTACAGTAAGCCTAAACTAACTTTTGTCAGATCTCATCGTAGTTCAGTGGCCAAATATGGCATTCAATTGGCACCACACCAAGCATGTACAGTAATACAATAATGAAACCAATTGGAAACAGTTCAAATGATTGTAATCATTATCATAATTATAATTAAAATAGAATTAAAAATAATTTGTAATCTAATATGTTGTACATTTTCCAGGGTGGCTGGACTCTGTGAATGTGGAGGAGTGGGTAGAGCAAGGGGTGCAGAACATCAGTCCATCCAAGCACATGGACACTGCTTAAAATGTCCCACACAATGGTGAGTCAAGCACAAATTCTATCTTGAGAGAGGCATCAAAGTGTACCTGTCTGTGATTCTGGCCCAATACACTGTCAAAGTCAGTGAACTGCTCCTCTCCCCTGGCTCTCTATTCTGTGCGCTCAAAAAACTCTGGTATTCATACACTGTCCTGGCTCTGTAAATGGGACATACGCTATTCCAGTCAATCAACTTGTTTCGGGAGCACAGAAGGCAGGGATGTAGTTTGAATGGCTGTTGAGCACAGCTATTAGTAACTTACTCCAGAATCACAGACTGTACACTATACCTTAGGCAACATTCCCTAGAGTAAAGTTGAACAACTCTTATTTCTGAACATCAGTTAAAGAACACAATGTGCTACAGTTTTACCCACAGATCTAGGAGAAGACCCTGTCAATCATTAGATAGATAGATAGATACTTTATTGATCCTCAAGGGGAAATTCAAGGGTCTCGGTAGCATACAGACATAACACACAACATGCACTTACAGCAGAAGTAGTAAACATAAGTGTAAGTATAAACATATAACTAAACTCCACTGTACAATAAAGACAGTAGAAGATAAGACAGATAAGAAAACTAACAAAACTAAAAACTAAATACACTATATAAGTTAAATTAAGAAAGTCCAATGTGCTTGAGGGTGATCAAGCATAAGACGCTTGTAGTGACAGGGCCAGGACTGGTGATGTGCTAAAGAGAGTGAGTGTCATGGTGAAGGTGCAAACAGTAGTCCAGCCATAGTCCTTAGTTATGTGTGCCTGGCAAGGTGCTCAAGAGAGTGAGTGTCATGGTGAAGGTGCAAAAAGTAGTCCAACAGTGCAACAGTGCAAGAGTAAGGTCTAGAGACCAGCCTAAATAATATAGACAAATAGGGGAGTAAAGTGTAATGTAGACAAGGTAAAATAAAAAACTATTTCAGTGCAAGAACAGGTTGAGGTAATAGGGTTATAGCCATTCCTTCATTCAGTATTGTATCAGAAGCCTGACCATTGAGCACCATTGATCATGTGTGCTAATATAGCATGAAAAAAACAGTGTAGCAGTAAAACAGTAGAGAGAACATTAGGCTGTGTACAATAGTAGAACAGTAGTAAAACAGTAGTAAGCAGTAGTGGGCAGTCAGTACTCAAAAAACATGGACATGGAGAGGGTGGAGAGGCAGACAGACTAAGCAGAGAAGTCTATCTCTCCTCTTCCCTTTAGTGAGGCATTGTACAGTTCAATGGCCCTAGGAACAAATGACTTCCTCAGCCTTTCAGTTGTGCATGGCAGTGAGCGAAGTCTCCAGCTGATCAAGCTCTTTTGGTTTTTGATTGTGCTGTAGAGCGGATGACATTCATTGTCCAAGATGTTGATCAATTTGTTTAGGGTCCTTTTGTCAGATATTGAAGTGATGCACTCCAGTTCAGCTCCCACTACAGAGCCAGCCTTCCTTACCAGCCTGTCAAGTCGCCCAGCATCCTTCTTCTTTGTGCTTCCTCCCCAGCATATTACTGCATAGAAGAGGGCGCTGGCCACAACAGACTGATAGAACATCCTGAGGAGCTTGCTGCACACATTGAAGGACCGCAGCCTCCTCAGGAAGTACAGCCTGCTCTGACCTTTCTTGTAGAGTGCATCAGTGTTGGTTGACCAGTCCAGTTTCTTGTCCAGGTGGAGACCCAGATACTTGTAGGTGCTTACGACCTCCACATTGACCCCATCAATGGAGACTGGTAGCAGAGCGGGCTTAGACCTTCGGAAATCCACCATCTCCTTGGTCTTTGAAGTGTTTAGTTGAAGGTGATTGAGTTTGCACCACTGCACAAAGTCCTCCACCAGGCTCCTGTACTCCTCCTCTTGCTCGTCCCTGATACACCCCACAATTGCAGTGTCATCAGAAAACTTCTGCATGTGGCATGACTCAGTGTTGTAGCGGAAGTCAGATGTGTACAGGGTGAACAGGACTGGAGAGAGCACAGTTCCCTGTGGCGCTCCGGTGCTGCTGATCACAGTGTCAGAGAGGCAGTTCTTCAGTCTGACGAACTGTGGTCGCTCGGTCAGGTAATCTGTAATTGTAACGATCCTGTGTTCCCTGTCCCTCCTTTGTTTACCTCCTGTGCCATGTGCTCCTGTGTTTACTTCCTGTCCCTGTGTTTTAGTTCCTGTCAGCCATGTGCTCCTTTGTTTGTTCCCCATGTGCCTTGTGTTTACCTACCTGTCACCAGTCTTTGTCTCCGCCCCATCTCCTTATTTGGTCTGTGCTTCCTGTCTTGTTAGTTTTCCCTCCGTTTCTGTTTCCACACCTGTTCCCCGTTATTGTCTTGTTGGTCTCGTCCAGTCCTCTGTCTTTCTGTTAATTAGTCTGTTAGTTTAATATTGGTTTCCACCTGTCTCTTGTTTTACCTTGATCATTGTCCACCTGTTCCCTGTTACCCCCTGTGTATGTAAACCCTCTGTCTCCTCTCCGTCCTTGTCGGTTATTAGTCTATGTGGGTTGTGTTCCAGAATAAAGATTCTTGTAGTTCAAAGATTCCCTTGCCTTGCCATACTTTGCCCGTGCAGCCGTGACAGTAATCCAGGTTACCAGGTGAGCGTCCACACCCATCTGCAAGAGCTTGTCTCCCAGTCTGAGGGGTTGGATGGTGTTAAAAGCACTTGAGAAATCAAAGAACATGATTCTCACAGCACTTTTCCCCTTGTCAAGGTGAGAATGTGTCCTGTGTACAGTAGAAGATAAGTGATTAAGAGACTCCTTCCTACATCATTGTCAACAGCCAAGACACTGGCCACAGCTAGGATTCTTTATCTGTTTAGCTGCTGTTGGTACTGTTGTTTTGTTTCTTGGTTATTGCTATTTCATTAATATTACAATAAATAACAATAAAATAAAATACAAACATACAAGAGTACAAAATTCAGAGTCAATGAACAGTCATGGTGTAGAAAAATAGCATGGCTATGCCTCACAAGGCTTTACTACGGAGGGCTCTCACAACATATTGGTTGCAGCATATCAAATTAAAGGCCAATCATAAGTACAAAACAATGTGACACTGTGATTTGACTTTCAGCATGAATTATGTTCAAATATCACAAGCAGCGTTTTTCCAAAAAGGAAAGGCAAAAGGCTCCCATGCATTCACTATGTAATGTCTACATTAGAAAAAGATAGATAATCAATAAAGCAATTTACATTAAAAAAAAGATCATGTAATTTTTTGGTTTATTAGTTACAGTGTAATAAATTCAGCCATGAAACTGGCATGGAGCTATGGAGTTGTGGTTGAAACTGGTCAATTAGACCACCCTGCTTAGCCACATCCAGCCCCATCAGTATTATACACACGCATTCCACCACCCCTCTGAAAATGACAATTACGTTCCTTTCCCGACCTCTGTTTCAGAGGTCCCTTGAAATCTGTTGATTTGCCTGCTCACTGAAAAGCAACTCCGCTATACGAGACCACTGAGCTTCCCCCCCCCCCCAGCTTCCTTGCACCGCCCTGGATTTGCAGTAAAGGTAATTTGATGCATCTTCCTGGCAGCCATTTAACACAATGATTTATATTTATTTATTTGTTTTTGGTGGAGCTAAGCGACGCTTCTGCACAACAGGAGGTGGGGGGGGGGTGGGGGTGGGCGGGGTGTCTCCAGCGCGTCTGCGTGGACAGGTCTCCCCTATAGCCAGCGGGGGAGTAGGGTAATTGGTTCTGAGTCAGTGTATTCGTTTTCTTGTCACAGGATGTTACACATAAATCATAAGCCTGTTACAAAGAGGGCCTTGGGATGGGGACAGAGGAGGCGAAGGGTAGGATTGATTCAGCACACGTTTAATGACGACAGGGATTTGTCTTTCATGGGTGGATATGGAAGGGTTCCACCTGTAAAACTGACAGATTCCTATTCATGGATACAGGCGGCTTTGCCAAAGAGGCTTCTAGGATGAGTATGTGTGTGTTGTGTGTGTGTGTGTGTGTGGTTGTGTGTGCGTGCGTGCGTGCGTGTGTGTGTGTGTGTGTGTGTGTGTGTGTGTGTGTGTGTACGTGCAAGTGGGTGTGTGCGTGCAAGTGTGTGTGTGTGTGTGTGTGTACGTGCAGGTGTGTGTGTGTGTGTGTACGTGCAGGTGTGTTTGTGTGTGTGTGTACGTGCAGGTGTGTTTGTGTGTGTGTGTGCATGTGTGTGTGTGTGTGACAGACATGAAGCTGTGTAAGACTCTAACATCAGCTCCTCTGCAGCTTCTCAACACCCTCTTTTCCCCTCCATTCCACTCTCTATCTGCTTTTGGTGGCTTACGCATCCAATACAAACTTGCTTATTTCCTTCGAATCCAAGCAGCTATTTAATATTGTAATTTTTGCCACATCACCCATGACACATACTGGACAGAACTGCCGTCTAATATGACACTTTGGATGAGTAGCTATGCAAGGTCTAATGATCAGCGGAGTGAGTTCATGTCAGCTGAAAGAGCTTTGAGTTCATGTCAGCTGAAAGAGCTATCCCTTAAGGTACTGATGAGGGTGACTGAAGACTGCCCTTGGAGTTTACCACATCAAACCATTCCACGCAGTGCAGCAGTGTGACTTGTGTGTGCAAATGTCTTTTGGTGAGAGAGAGTCGTGCAACGCTCTCATGCATTATGCAAAAGGCTGCTTGCCATTATTTCCCCACTATCACAGGACTGAGGAGCAAGACATGCCTACAAACATGGCTCCCCCGCTGCCTTTAATCTGTGAACATTGTTGGACATTGCACTGGCGCAGCTGTTTATTCTAAACGCACAGAAATCCCCCATTAAAAGGCAACCCCTCACTCCGCCTTTTTCCGTCACACAAGCACACACAGATATCCATGCTAATACGAACACAAATGCACTCACTCTTTCTAGTTCTCTCTCTCGCTCTCTCACACTCTCACACACACACACACACACACACACAAATACACATAGTATATTATGCTGATGCTGAATAAATCAGAGTGGCCTATGCATCATTGCTCCTCATACCACCCACTGCAGTTACAGCTCGGTGCTCAGTGAATAAGTTGTCAGACCGTTATGATGGCAGCTTTACATCATAAATATCAATAAGGGATGGTGGCGAGACAGAGGTAGGGCAGGGTGTGGGGTGAGTGGTGGGGGTATGGGGACTCTTCATCTCCTACGGGGGGAAGGCAGAGTAAATAGGAGACAGAAAACATCCAAAGATAAACATCTGACTCACCGCTTTCATTTTCAACAAAATTATGGCGCTCAGATGGAATAGGTGTTTGGATAATTCAGAAGGGTGAATGTGATTATTACTGATGGAGTCTCTTGGTGACTGCATGGACTGAAATGGATCATGGGTTTCTCTGTTTGTTGTGTATGTTCATCCATTGCAGGCAAGTGTCCAGCAATATACAGTGTTATGCAAAAGTCTTAGACACCCATTAGATTAGTTATTTTACTATACTATGATGACTATTTATTTCACATTATTCTTCTATTTATTCATTTAGAATGCAATGAGAAGATGGAGGAAACATACTACCGGTCAAAATTTTGGGGTCACTTAGACATTTTCATTCCACTCCATTATAGACAGAATACCAGCTGAAATCAGTTGCAATGTTTTTTTTAATCAGGGCAGCAGTTTTCAGATTACATTATCTAACATAATTGCAAAAGGGTTCTCGACTGTTGTAGAAAGAAATAGCTGATCTTTAATGCAATATCTACATTGACCATTATCAGCAACCATTCATCCAATGTTTCAAAGGCACATTCTGTCTAATAATCAGAATCTGTCTAAATCACTTTAAAAGGCTAACATCGGAGAACCCTTTTGCAATTTTGTAAGCACATAATGTAATATAAAAACTGCTGCCCTGATTACAAAAAAAAAACTGATCTCTGGTATTGACCGGTAGTGTATGTATATATATATATATATATATAAAAACACAAAAATGTGTACTTCTGGTTCTGGTTATGGTCTCACAGGAGGGCTACACCGGGCGCATAACTGAAGCGTTCTGTTCGCTTTGTGTCTGCTGCAACAATTAGCTTCCACTGTGATCAAAGGAAGTTCAGTTGGAAGAGTTCATTACTCAGATGAAGTGGCTATAAGTGGCTATAAGGCATGGACAAAGGTTTGTATTTAACGAGCCTCCATGAGGCCAACTGAGACCTTATTTCCATCCAGGCGCACAATAAAGAGGGTCACCGGTGATGTCCAGTACATTTCAGATGGCCCCTCCTCATTGCACCCTGCCGAGATGCTTTTGACACTGCAGGGTGAGTTTTGAAGTGAGCCACGGTGATGTCAGCAGCTGATCTTGAGATCCCCATCACAGATGAATCTGTCAGCAGTTTCTGATGGACTGGGCATGTCTGTCTGTGGCCTGGGTGGGGATCAACAGCTCCGTCAACAGCTGCCTTCTTGCAAGAGTGCTCATTATAATACTATTAGAACAACAAATCCAATGGTGGCAGAAATTGGAACATGAACAACTACATTTTAAGTGCTTTTAAATACTGTGTACATATTCACTTTATCTTCTGGTTATATTCCAATAAAGAGAGAGGAAATAACACAGTTTCTATTGACTAGCCAAGTTGCTTTTTGCACTGTGCTCTCAATTGCCCAAACATTTATTGTTTTCTGTAACCAACTGTATAAAGCAGCAATATGCTTAACAACATTAATATGCTTAACAACATTATGCCCACAACATTTGAGGTCGGGAAGTTCGGTCTGGCACTGCTCCGTTGTGGAGCAACTATGCTCGAACCAGAGCTGTTCGGACCAATCAAATCGGGCTTTACGATGATGGACAGGTGAGCAACAGCACCTCGTCTATCACGTCATCTGAGCACGCTTAGGTTGATTTTGTTTGCAACAAAAACGCTGTGGCTAGAAGGAGACCCCATATGGAAAAATGTGGTGCAATGAGGTTTTATCACTGAAACGATTATTTCTGAAAACTTTGGCCAAAATTGAGATGTGGGAAAACTCATGTTGCATTGTGACATGTTGTTCCCTCGTTCGTTTGAAATCTCTGATTGACCACCTGTTTGAGGGATTTGCGACAGCGTTTCCCAGCTGTTTATATAACTATATAAGTATACTCTTTTGATCTCGTGAGGGAAATTTGGTCTCTGCATTTATCCCAATGCGTGAATTAGTGAAACACACTCAGCACACAGTGAACACACAGTGAGGTGAAACACACACTAATCCCGGCGCAGTGAGCTGTCTGCAACAACAGCGGTGCTCGGGGAGCAGTGAGGGGTTAGGTGCCTTGCTCAAGGGCACTTCAGCTGTTCCTACTGGTCAGGGTTCGAACCGGTAACCCTTCAGTTACAAGTCTGAAGCACTAACCAGTAGGCCACGGGTGCCTATAACATGTTTGTAGCATATCGGTGTTCAACAGAATTTTTTTTAAAAACGGAGGGGAAATATCAGTTTTTCCTAATAGCCTACCCTGCTACGTATCTCTTAGATTTCGCTAACGGGTGTTGTAGGAGATATTGACGGCACAATAACTTTTACAAAAGACCAGAAAACAATGTTAAGGCATTTGTGGAGAAGAAGGATGGTTTGTATGTTCTTCCTACATCTCACGGTAAGATATTTCGTTGCTCTGATTGAGGCATTCCCACCCTGTATCGGTTGAAACACGCCCTATAATTACGTCCCAATGGAGCAGTGTCAGACTCATATTCTGACTAGAATTTGAGTATGACAACGTCAGGCTAGCCAGGACAGCCAAGAGCTTGACTATTATGCTATTGTTAAATTACAATACCTCTTCCCCTTTGCATATTTTGAGGGGCTGGCTCACCCAAAGTTAAAAAAAACAAAACATAAATGAATTCATTACTCACCTACTAAATATGTGTTTCATACTCCATGTTGTTGTAAACAAAATTGGATAAACAATTTGAGACCACATTAAACGCCACAGCCTGGCAGTGAGTTGACAAACAAAGGACACTGTAAAAACAAGCCACGTTGCTGTTATTCTGAAATGCCTTTGCCAGCGAATTTGTCCTATCATCAGAATATTGTATTCTGACAAAGGAACCAATTTCATCGACTCAATTGTAGCGTCTTCCACGCAATGAGAAAGAGAGAGAGAGAGAGAGAGAGAGAAAGATACATTAATTGACTGTCCTCTCTCAACCCTGAAGTCAACATCTTGAGTGAGTTTGAAAGTTGTTGGCTATACGCTAACTCCTCAAGATTTCCCTTTTTAGGGCACAGTGTGTTGGAATGGAAGGAGCCACAGATGATGGTGTTATACGGTGACGACAGGACCACACCTCTCCCCTGGTGCCTTCGCCACAGGAGCTGATCCCCATTTTCACAGCGGTGAGGCAGACTGGTCACGACTCATTTATCAACATCTGTGCTTCACACAGAACAGCACATGGAGACTCCCTATCTGCCCCCCCCTCCATCAGAACCCCCCATCCCCCGCCACAAACCTTCAGTCCCTGCTTCAGTGCCCCCGCCCCCCCAAACACCACCATTACTACCCTCCCCTAGATGTTTTGCACCAGACATAATCCACATCCCAGCAACCCAACTGCATTTAACTTGAAAATGTCTTCTATCTACACAACTTCAGAAAGAGCAGAGAGCCAGTGAGACGTTTAACATGGAAATAGTCTCAATCTGCATCACTTAAAGAGAAGCCATGAGTCTGATCTACCGCCATGGCCAAATGGGTAAACATACTGCATTAATGGATTGGCAACAGGCTACAGCATATCTTTCTCTTTCCAAAACCACCACTGTGCGACAGCATACATTTTTTAAGCGCTGATAAATCTGATGGATAACTAACTGTCTTCCAAAAGTCTTAAGTCTTATAACTCATTTTTTTTTTCAAAGCTAAAGCTGAGAATTCAGATCATTAAAAATGGAATATGAATGCAATTTGACTCTGTGTGGTAACTGTAGTAAGCATGTCCTGCATTTCAGAATGGACCACAGAAGTATATGCTATATTTGCTAAAGAGAAAGAGAGAGAGGAGGGGGGGTAGAGTGTGTGTTCGAGTGGGCATCAACATGAGCTGAAGGTCTTTGCTGTGGCAGCCAGGGCAATGGCAGGAGTTGAAGGTTTTGGTTCTCAGCTGGCTGGGATGAAGGCGTCAGTGAAAGAGAATTCTGATGCGGGACCATCTGTCCCTGGGATGGGGCCCACGGTTAGCAGAGTCAGAGAGGTGTAAACACACACACACACACACACACACACACTGGTCAAAAAGACAGCGCACAGCAGCTCACATTTCACTCACAAACACAAACAAACATACACCAAAGATATAAACACACCAGCAAAGAAAGAAACACACACACACACACACATACAAACACACACACACACACTGGTTAAAAAGACAGCGCACAGCAGCTCACATTTCACTCACAAACACAAACAAACATATACGCCAAAGATATAAACACACCAGCAAAGAAATAAACACACACACAAACAAATACAAACACACACACACACACACACACACACACATACCAGAACATTTCTAACATTCCAGTGCTCCACTGTCCTAGGATGGATTATAAGGCAAACAAACTCTGTCCACCTGAACGAGCCAAAGTTAAAGGGGGAAACAAACCAAGTGGAGTTGCTAAGAGACCTATAAATAAATGCCTTAAAAATCAAGAAGCAATAGATTACCTCTGAATATAAAATAGGCCTTAAAGCCTTCCACAACAGGCGTTCCTGCCATTTGATAAAAACAAAGTTAGTCTGTAATGCAATGGATCCCATGAACAAGAACTGTAAATCAAGTTGATATGTCACACGTGAGGAACAGCATTAACCACATTCTGTGATGGTCCACCTGATATCACTTACATGACTGTGACAATCTATGTGTGTGTGTGTGTGTGTGTGTGTGTGTGTGTGTGTGTGAGAGAGAGAGAGTTGTAGTAATGGATGTAATAACTCTATATTTTATCTCAAATTGAATTGTGAATTGCCTGGCTTGATGGAAGGCTTGTGTGAGGGACTGAGGGCTTGCCGGGGGATAAGGAGGGTGTCATTCTGCCGGATGGAGAATCAGAGATAAACCAGAGTGGACCAGATCTGAAGCTCTTTCACAGTCCTCAAAATGATACTGGCATGTGTTGCTCTATTTCAGGGGTTGTCAACAGACTGTGATCCAGGCATCACCATTCTATTTAAGATGTAACCAGAGGACCACTCAAATCTTCATCCCTGAATCTACAATCAACATTTTTATGTTGCGTGAGACCCATTTGGCTACCAGGGATAGACCGTATGCAGATGGGCACTGTTTTAACCTCAAAGTCACCCCAGCTTTACTGCATTTCATATGCACATCAACAGGAATGTAATTTTTCACAAGCAATAATTACAACATGGAAATATATTTTGAAAAACGAATGATTCCCACAGTGAAACTGTGTTACTGAATGCATGATCCGGGGCCACGTGCAATGCCTTCAAGGACCACTAGTTGAAAACCCTGGGCCCAGTCTCCCGATAACATCGGAGACACACTCTTAAGAGGGTTTTCTACGATTCATCTTACGATCGTTCGTTTGTTTTTTCCGACTGTTTCCCGCTCGTAACGTGAACGCGTGTCACTGCTCTTAAGATGCTCTTAAGGGGAGCTGTCCACGTTAATAGTTCTGAAATATCCTCTCATATGATGGTGATGTCAGGTGACTGCACGTCACAGCTATAGGCCTACCGTTTAAACCTCGGATCTACACTTTAATTCACATCAATACGAAAATAGAAAAACTTTGACATCCGCCTGTAAGCATCCCAAGTAGGCTAGGCTATAGCCTATACCACACACAGACATACATAATAATTATTTTAGATTAGATTGTTGCACCGTTTATGTCTGTGTCACGTAAGGAGACGTTTGAAGATAAGAAAGAGGTCGAGTAGGCTAAGAGGAAATGTGTAGACTTAAATAACATAGCCTACAGTAGGCTTAGATTTTGATGCAGCACAGACTAAACCGCATGTTCCTTTCTCTGTTTTTTACGGCGCCCTCCAGGTGACATGGGGGAAAAAAACATGGGTTAAAAAAAAAAAAAAAAAAAAGTCATGGGGGAAAAAAACATGAAGAAGAAGAAAAAAAAACGATGAACTTTTGTGAGATCTCGCAAAACTTTTTTTCTACTTTTGGAACTTGCTGGGCTTCCTACTTGACCCCAATAGGCATCATATCATGATACTATGATTGCTCTATCGCTGTTGCGTTTTGTGGGTTTTCTGGACACATTACATACAGTAGGCCTATGACACGGGAGGGGAGACACCTGCGTGCAGACACACACACACACACACACGCACACACGCACGCACACACACACACACACACACACACGCACGCATGCACGCACGCACGCACGCACGCACGCACGCACGCACGCACGCACACGCACGCACACACGCACACGCACACGCACAGAGACACACACACACACACACATACAACATACAGGAACATCACAATGCAACTAAGCTCGGTGCTACAATATGATCAAAGGCCTATGCAATTATTGACAGAATTTAGCGGACCTTTGTTCCTCCCGGTTCGCTCGTTCGGCCCTCTGATATGATTGCCATCTGGCGGTAGTGGTTTGTGGGCCTATTGGGGTCAAGTAGGAAGCCCAGCAAGTTCCAAAAGTAGAAAAAAGGTTTTGCGAGATCTCGCAAAACTTTTGCGGGATTTTGCTAAAGTTTTGCAATCCCGCAAAAGTACATCGTTTTTTGTTTTTTTTTTCTTCATGTTTTTTTTCCCATGACTTTTTTTTTTTTTAACCCATGTTTTTTTTCCCAATGTCACCCGGAGGGCTCTGTAGTTTTTACCTCATAGGCCTAATAAAATATTGTCTTCACTTAGCAAAGACAATGGCAAACTATTCTGGCAACGTCTCGTTTCATAACTTGATTGCATTTATGTCTGCTTTTAATCACATTATTATGACCATTAAATGTATGCTATTTTGCACGCTAAAATCTGATTCATCACAAGTAAACACAATAGCCTAAAGAATGGGAACGTAAGTTGGCTAATGTAATGTATTCTAAGTTGTGATTCCCCTGTATGTCCTGTCGGTGACCTCAGTGAGAAGTGCCTGTTAAGATGCTCTTAGCTGGTAACGAGAACTCTGGAGCACTCGTAGATCTACCAGTGTTTTCACGACGCTCTTAAGCTACGATGGTTTCGGGAAACAGTCAGCAAATCTTAAGACGTTCGTAAGAGGGACTTATAGGCTTACGATGCTTTCAGGAAACTGAGCCCTGGGCCCGAAGGGAACGTTCCCTAAATGTTGCAACGTTTAGGGAACGTTATAGGAACTTTATGGGAACGTTTTATATAACCAAGAACTTTCCCGGAACGTTCAGCAAACTTTCCATGGGAACCAAAACCTACTCAAAAACTAACATTCAGGGAACGTTCGGGAACCAAAAACGAATGTTCCTGTAACCAAAAACTAAGGTTCCAAGAACGTTCTGGGAACCATAAATTGTTAGCTGGGTTACCTGATGAATCAGATTTTAGCGTGCAAAATAGCATAGCCTACATTTAATGGTCATAATAATGTGATGAAAAGCGGACAAATATGCAATCAAGTTATGAAACGAGACGTTGCCAGAATAGTTTGCCATTATCTTTGCTAAGTGTTTGCTCTATAGAAAACACTTAGATTTGCTCTAGTTTGCTCTATACCCCCCCCCCACGCTGGACTGGAAAGGAGGGTAGGGCGGACACAGTTTTCTGTGAATATCTCGAGAACCGTAGGGTTTAGGAGGACCACCTTTTTTTGTATGTTGATCTTAAGGGGCCATGTCCACCCATTTCATAACCACTCATTTCATGTATAGTGCCACCTAGTTAAAAAACGAAAAAGTAAAAATTAGGTGTAATCGCAGGTATCTGTGACCTAACATGGTCAAAACTGCACAAAATTGGAAGTGTAGGATCAATATGACACCCTCTGAATGCATGCCAAGTTTCGTGGACTTCGTTCATGGGGGGCCATACAATAAATTAATGTATGTGTACATTTAGTGACCGTACAACAACAGAGTTTTCTGTGAATATCTTGACAACCGTAGGGCCTAGGATGACCAATTTTTTGCGTATGTTTGCCTCCAGGGGTCATGTTAACCCATTCCATATGCACACATGTGCATAAACAGATATTCACACACACACATACATTCACAGTAATCATACGTATGACACATACACACATAGTAGACATATGTATGCATGCATGCACATGCACACACAGGCACACCCACAAGCACATGCACGCGCACACACACACACACACACACACACACACACACGCACACACACACACACACACATAAACACGTACACGCACACATGCACACAATTCAAGAATTTCTCAGAATTATGAACATGCAAGATGGGGGTAAGGTTGTATAAAATGTATTTTACATGTGAAATCCATGAACTAATCATGTTTTGGTACTTGTTGTCTAGCAGATACCAGTGAGAATTGAGTGTGCATAATGCAATTCAGTGAGACAGTTAGAATCATATATGCCTTTCACCTTTTGTTTTTAGCCAGCAGCCAGACCAGCAGATACCCTGACTTTGCTGAATTACTGAAGCAAAGCAGGCTTAGTTAGTACTTGGATAAGAAACCTCCTTGGAAGAGTAGGTTCCTGCTGGAAGTGGTGTTGGTGGCTGGCCAGTAGGTGGCACTCTTCCCTGTGGCCAAAAGCCACCAAACAAATATCAATCCCAATGTCCTATTGCAGTGACAGGGACACTGTACTGCAGGAGATGTTTTCCTTTGCATGAATGTTAAATTGAGGTCCTGACTCACCATGGTTGTTAAAGATCCCATGGCACTTACAGTATCGCAAAGAGTAGGTGGTTCCCTGATTTGCTTTATTTATGTACACATACATAAAGACACACACACATGCACACACAAATAAAACACACACACACACAAAGACACGTAAACACACACACACTACACATAGCACAAACATGCACACAAACACATAAACACATAAACACACACACACACACACACACACGCACCCATACAAACACACCTACTGTACATACACAAACACAAGCACAAGCACACACAAACACACACACACACACACACACACACACACACACAAACACACACAAAACACATATACACAAAAACAACCACACACTCTGCACACACTCAATTACAAACACACAAAAAAGGAACAAAGTAGGAAATTAACACAATTTGACAAGCGTGATTTATTTTTGTGGAAAAAATGTGCTGGACTGGGCGGCGGTCATATTTTGTACCGCTCTGCAGTACATCTAGTTATTAAGTGTCTTGACAAAACAATGTAAGCACACAAATGCACTTCGCTAAAAGCCTTAAATAGCACTATCGAGCTTAGACTGCAAGTGAATTGTCAATACCGTGAGCTGAAAGCACAGTTGGTGGCAGCTTCTGGTGTCTGGGTTTGCTAAAGCACATTTTTTGTCTGACCTTGATATTTCAGATAAAAAGGTCTACAATTGATCAATTTTAAGGAGGTAATGTGAGCATGTTATTATGCCACCATCAGGATGGCTGAGTCACAGAGGGAACATTAAGGGCCTTGAGTCAGGGGGTATTTTAGTCATCCAGCTGGGCTCCTCGCTGTCTCCGCACGTAGCCTGTGGCAGACATTTTTTACACCAATGTTGGCTAAATCTGGAGTGCTTGTTGACTATGGAAATGTGTTGCCATTTGTTGGATTTAGTTAGACAGACAGACACACACACACTTAGACGGACAGATAGACAGATTAACACACACACACACACACACACACACACACTCACAAACACACATTCAGACAGACAGATAAACGCACACACACTCACACACACATACAGAGAGAGAGAGAAAGAAAGAGAGAGAGAGAGACGTGATATTGCCTGTTTTCCATTTGAAAAGGTTATTTATTATTTCCAGTGGCATTTCATCTGACTATGTATTTGAACAATTTTACTATGTTAATTTCTCTTACATATTGCATATGACATTTGTTTCAGCTGGTGGACAAGCTGAAGATCACAGCAGTTCACCTCAGGACGGGACTCAGGAGAAGATGAAAAATACTATGTGTTATAATGCTAGCGAAAGCCAGCATGATTAATACCATAAAACAAAAAACAACTGCCTCAGGCCTAGCTTGTCTTAAAATGTCTGTGAAATGTAAAAACTGTGTGAGTTACAGACTAAGGGCTCATTCTAACACTCAGTATGGGCTGTAGTTTTATGGGTGCCATGAAGATTGAGGATTTTTTACAACAACCTTCTTCCTTGGGGGGGAGGGGGGAGCTAAGTCAACAGCATTAATGTTGAGTCTTAAATTATTTCAAAACTATTTTCAAATTATTATTTTTTTCAAAGAGAACCAAAGGGGCACCAGCCAAGAAATCGGATGTGCCGGACTATAGAAGTTGAAAATATGGGGACATATTCCAGTTTGGGGTCTTAAAGATTAACAATGTGTCTTACAATGTCTTAAGGATATAATGGGTATCTAAAAATCTCACTGCATAAATGATTTTTTTTTTAAAAAAGGTGCTGGGGGGAAGTGATTCTCATATTCTGATTTCCAACGTGTCCAGGGGCACTGGAGGTGGTCAGCGCCGTGTTGAGTCAGCCGTTTAGCCTAATTCAAATCTGTGGTGAGCTGGAGCTAGGCGCAGGCTGGACATGAAGACTGCGAACCCCTCTAGCTTAGTTTTTTCTACACGATAGATAGCCTGATGGATATCACAGTGCTCTTTTCATTGATCATGAAAGGAACGGAACACCTTTAATAGAAAGTTGTCATTATAAACTGTCATTATAAAAGAGGAACGCCAATTGTCGCTTTCCTTGAAAGTTTGCAGAGCTGTAACTAAAGTAGGTATATTATGGTTTCTTTTCAGCGATGGCTGTAGAAGTGACAGGCTTGTTAAAAGTTCAGTTCTCATTGCTTGGCAACATCCTCACAGTATTATAGATTGAGCGACCTAACGCAGAAACTTGCAGTAGTGCTTTAAACCCTAACAAAGCTCAGGGCAGCGGCAGCCTTATCTGATGTTTACCTACACCTCCATTATGGATCCACAGATAGGACCAGTGTGGGCAGCAGTAGTTCAGGGCCTTGTGCAGACTTTTAATATCCAGCATTTCACCTCCACATAATTAGGAGTTCTCAGAGTTTCTAATGATATATTAGCACTTATATATATATATATTCCGTGCAAAACTGTCATCCATAATGGCAACACAATGGCAAGGTATTTAGTTGGCGTTATGGACGTGACAGTTTTGCGTGAAATTGCCCATATTGGGAAAGTAGTTGGTGGTAATGAGGGGGTTGAGATTTGTAGAGGTGCTTTTCTCAACCCTCCTCACATAAATAAGGTAGAATGGACCAGGTACCATGCAGGAGAAAGTGTTTACACTATGAAGCTTTAGGAAAAATGGTACGATTACTAAATAAATAGGCTGTTGCAGAGTGGCAATTCTTGCAGATTGTTTACTGTAAATACAGACATATGTGTCCAATCAAGTCCAATATGAGTCCAATGCTGGAGACCTCACTTTGTGTCACTAATGACTTTACGCACTATAATTGTGCTACAAGGAAATAATTAGAAGGAGGGGAAAGTGTAAGGTGTGCTGTTTGAGCAGTCCCAGTTCACATACAGTACAGAGATTACTGGACTAGAGTAGGCTAGCTCAATAAAGGTAGCAGCACTTTTGACTGGATCACACAGCAAAATACTGCACTTCTCAGCAGAAAACAAGAGTTGGAGACACCCACAGTGTTTTCCGTGAGTGAAAAACAAAGAGTTCTTGGAATTTGTCAAAATCTCACGGCATCAAATGAAGTTATGAGAGCTGCTGGAAGTGAAAATAAAAAAGCAATTTGATTGCAACCCCAAGGTACCGAAATAAAGTAGATAACTCAATCCCTCCTCTATGAGGTGTCTGTGTGTGTGTGTGTGCATGTGTGTGTGTGTGTGTGTGTGTGTGCGCACACAAGTGAGCGTCTTTCTGTGCATACTGTATATGTGTGTGTGTGTGTGTGTGTGTATGCATGTGTGTAGTGATTGTGTTGTACAGTATGTAACTGCCTCATCTGCAATAGGTATATTACTGGAGAGGAGAGAGATGTGCTCTTTAGTACTGATATATGGAAGTGTATCACAGTCACATGTGAATAGCGTGACATGGCCATGAACCAACATCTCTTTTCCAACACCTGTTCTTCACATTATGTCCCTTCCTAGCCTACTGGATGAACTATGGACCAACCAACAGCTACAGTACATAGCACCAATCAATCAAAGGTACATAGTACAAAGTACATAGCAACCAACAATCTAAGGACAAAGAGTATACTGAGTGCTGATGTACAAACTGAATTACTTTGGAGGTCATTCTTTCTTTTCATTTCTGTCTTCATTCTGTCTGTTTTTTTCAGCTAAGGCAGATTAAATAGCTGGCATGACAGATGGGGAACATTAGAAAGGTTATGGCCAGTTGGATAACCCAGTTAAACAACCAGTTAAATAGCTAGTGAAGTGTGCTTGAATAATTACGCCGTAAACAGCTCATGGCTCGCAAGCTGTCAAGGGCAAAAGTAATATCTAACACCTGCACGGGGGGAAAGGAAATGTAATGAAATAGGAACAACCCATGAAACGCAGACAGACGCACACCGGAGAAATCTGTCGCGCGTGTATGATGCCCCTCTCACAGGCTCCCGGTGTGTGGTCTCCGCTTCATGTCAGTCGTCACGGTGATCCAGCGATGGTAGAGCCTCAGAGGAAGGAGGAGGAGGAGGAGGAGGAAGAGAGAGTCCCGCCGTCACACCCCGCGTCGGCCTTCCGAGGAGCGTGTCGAGAGTGACGGGGGTCATTAAACGGAGCTTCTGCTGTCATTAAGGGCTTTTAAGCTCCATCAGTCCTGTAATTCAATCCAGTGACGAGGAGCCTTGCGTTGGGAGAGCGTGGAATCTCATGCATATTGATGTGGCGCATGATTGTCTCCCAGGCTCATCGCAAGACGTCTCCCAAACAACAGCTCACCCAGGGCCTCCTGTGTGCACTGTTTGACTTCCACTGGCCTATTTTTGTTTTGTGTGTTTCAACAGTCTTCTTTTTCTCTGTGGTTGTTTACCTCCCTGTTGACAGTGCTTGTGAATATGAAATGTACAAAATAACATAGTTCTCTGTACACAGTTTATATTGGCCATTGAATATCAATAACAGTGTAAGAACAATGTAACAGCAGTAGGCCTAGCAATATTTTAACAGCGCAAGGAATTTAAAAATAGATGTTAGCCATTTGCTCTCATAAACTTGAGTCTTCCATTGAGTCTTCACTAACAATGTATGATTTCAACTACACACTTCCATATAAAATCCTTTTGTTGTTTGCATATAATTACACATTATATCTAGTCTTTTATGTACACATTGTACCGGTATATATTCAAAGTGTTGAATATTGAAGAGTCCCTCTCTTTGCACTTCATAGATCATATGCATATGTTCAGTTGAGCAGGAGCTTAGGATCATTTGGGATTGTGATAGTGGTTGTGGTCTGAATCCTGTGGACAGATCCACATCCAGCACACAGCAGGGAGTGTGGAGAGGCAGCCAGAGGATGGTGTGCTGTGCTGAGATCTGTCCAATCATCCTATTTACCACTGGACCATGAAGCAGTCAGTCAGTTATCTCAGTTTATATGCCCTATGCCTCCCTCCATATAGTGTGTGTGTGTGTGTGTGTGTGTGTGTGTGTGTGTGTGTGTGTGTGTGTGTGTGTGTGTGTGTGTGTGTGTGTGTGTGTGTGTGTGTGTGTGTGTGTGTGTGTGTGTGTTGCATATATGGCGTGTGAGACAGAGAGAGAAAGAGGACATCTTTATATGTGTGTTACATGTGTGTATATGAGGAAGACTCTGCTGTTTTAAACAGACTCTTCCAGCTCTTCTTAATTCTTCTGCTGACAGAAAAGTGTGTGTGTCTTTGTATGCATTTGTGGTTTATGTGTATGTGTGTGTGTGTATGTGTGTGTTTGTGTAGTATATGGGTATGTGTGTGTGTGTGTGTGTGTGTGTGTGTGTGTGTGTGTGTGTGTGTGTGTGTGTGTGTGTGCATGCGTATGCGTGTGTGTGTGTGTGAGAGTGTGTGTGTTTGTGTAGTATATATATATATATATATATATGTGGGTGTGTGTGTGTTTGTGTAGTATATGTGTGTGTGTGTGTGTGTGTATGTGTGTGTGTGTGTGTGTGTGCATAGATGAACGCTCTGTTCCATGCTGCATCCTTGCATAAGAAGGGGCTGGGGATGAGGGGGCTGTACAGCACTTAAATACTGCATCCACTCAGCTGAGGGCCGGGGAGCACACAGTCATAGCACACACACACACACACACACACACACACACTAGTGGCTGCATGAGAAACCAAATGAGCAAAGCTGGAGATTATTTTTAGCCTCCTCCCTCTCTCTCTCACTTTCCCTTTCTTATCATCCTCAGTACCTGTCGGTACAGACACACACACACACACACACACACACACACACACACACACACACACACACACACACACACACACACACACACACACACACACACACACACACACACAGAGAGACCCACTGAGACCCACTGTGCATATAACTGAATTTACTTTTATTTCTCTTCTTGTCATCAGTCTGCGTACACCCACAAGCCAAGATGGTTTGCAGCAATCATGTTTAATTTTTATTTAAACACGACAATGCATCCTGAGAAGTCTTTCCCTTTCTTCCTTTCCATTGAAAAGATCAACCGAAGTGCATTTCTCGTTGTCTCTCTGTCACACGGCATTAAGAATGCTGACAGCGCTGCTCTGATTGTCGACCCCCCCCCCCTCCTCCACACACACACACACACACACACACACACACACCCCAGCAGTGTTCTTGTGGTCTGCAGAGACGCACAGTTTGCTGTTGCTGCCTGCCAGATTCATTTAAATGCAAAAAGATTGAGGAGATGCAAATGACTTCCCTGTTTTGCACAAGAACATGTCCTATTATTAGAGAGCACACAGACTTTACTGATAGCGCTGGCTGTATGTGGGTGAGTGTATGCTGAAGCACAGACAGAGATAGTGCGGTAATCTGTGAAGCATTCAGGATCATTGATAATCCATCAAGTTTCCTTAAAACTGTGTTTAATCTGATGAATCTGTACATGAGTCAGGGCAACTATGGGCTTCTTCTTAATAGTGAACTCTTCAACCCAAACTCACATGCAGATACAATTACGGTATCAGGGTTGTCTCTTCTTTCAAACGACTCGAAACTCCGGCGAAGCGGTCAGCGAGATTACGATCAAATGGTGTCTCATCAGGGAAGTAATCTAAAGGTGAATGAGGCACATGACCAAAGTTAATTAAAGAGCTGATTAGGTTTCAAGTCAAAAGGCTTCCACCGAGTTGGATAGTGCAGCAAAAAAAGCCGATGTCGTAGCTCTTGAAGAGTTTTATTTCAAGAGTTTTGAGGTCCTATGTTGTGTGAATACTAACTCACTTTGGGTTTACAGTGGAATATATAATTACACTGTTATAGTTTTGGCGACTGCTGATATGCAGCAGAGTTGCTGTGTATATAGGACGTCTTTTCATCTACCATAACAAACATCTATTGAGACAGAAAACAATTAGAATCATTTCAGTGACTACCGACTTTATAAAAGAGAGTATTGTGTTATTGACATTTAATTCATTGATTATTGCTGCTTACATCGAATTTCAAGGTCATGCTGTTTTAAGATGTTCTCATGGCATCTTTATGTACTACTCTTAGAGGGACACTGTAGAATACAGTACTTCATCACTGAACCTGTGTAAGTGCACTGTTCCTAGGGTACTTCAGATCAAGGGTGACCCATCCTTTCTTGAGCAGATATGATTGTCTTTATAAACTATTTTTCTGAGTTTTTGTGGGAATGAGGTGGAGCAGAGCTAAAGTTATGTCTAAATACCAGAAGCACAGATGTAGTTTAATGCTAATGTGATCTTTGTGGGGATTTCACAATGGCGGTAAAATCTTAGATAGAGGTGGAAACATAGCGGTTCAAGTCTCCGAGCTGTGATCTCTTTGGAGGCTGAGTTGGGGTATGTGAGGTTGAGGAGTCTTGTCAGACAGCTGAGTCCTTTTGATTTCGGGTTGAAACACTAAGACTTCCCTCCGTACAGCCATGAGCAGCTACCTGCAAGTCTTCTTGTGGATTTTACAAAAAGCAATCACATTCATCCCACATCAGGGCTTTTCTTTCAGACTCTGAATCTAAAGTTGTTTTATTTTTTATTTTCATAAAGTAAAAGAAAATTGAAATAAATAAAGAAAGAAAGAAATATATGAAGAAATAAAGAAATGGAGGCAGCCTGCTGGAAGGAGGGAGGCAGAGGGAGACAGACAATGCCCTGGAAAATAATGAAACAGACAGAGGGCTTACATTTTGAAACAAAAGGCTCTTTGCATCCAGCGGGGAGGAAAGGGGATGAAAGGGACTGTTCATTCAAGTCAGAATGGTTTGCTGAAATAATTGATTTAATTCTGCATGGGAAATTAATTAAACAGAGTGCACATTATTTCGTATGAAAATGCCATGTTGCAGAAAGTATGGAGAATTTGTTTCATGCTGTTTTAATGTTTGACTACATCAGGATTTGGCCAATAAGACCCCTATTCTGTAATGTTCTACATAAGCTTTACGTGAACTGCATGCCCATGTGGTGAAGATGACGATAAAAGGAGAACAAATATTATAATGATGATTGCTGTTATTACTGCCATCGTTATTTTTATAGCCACCACTGCTGCTTGTGATGATTTCACTTGCCACAGTCTGAAAGCAGTCAGAGTGTGAAGGGAAATTTCAGCACCTCCATGCAGCACTGTGTCACTTCAGCACCACGGAGAGCAGCGGTGCCTGTTCAGTGGCCGAGCCCCTGCTCTCTTCCCAGCCAGTGCAGCAGAACAGCAGCACAGCTGTGCAGATCGCCACATGCCCTAAAAAGGCTCATTCATAGCGGTGGGGCGGCGAGGCGAGACGTGACTTGACGCCTTCTCGCTTCCTTGCCTCCTCCGCAGACAGCCTCCCGGGTCTGTCAGAGCTCACCCCTGCCTCTCTGTCTGCTTGCCCGCCACAATCACAAACAAGACAAACAGAAGGAGCCTGCAGTCAATCGCTGACGGCCGGCCAGCCATCCGGCCTGCATGGACGGCCTGACTGACTGACATGCATCTTTATTATTGATATGTTTGAGTCTTCCCACTGTCTCTACTTTCCTGAAGCTGCCTTCTGGCACAGAGCCTGACATTGCTGGCAGCCTGCGTTTCTATTTGTCCTTCTCTCTTTTGTCGCCCAGAGTAGGAGCATGGAGAGGTGTGCAGAGTAGGAGAGTATTTTTGGATTAAATGGGGAAAAAAATAACTGACATGAACTGACAGAGAGGGGAGAAGTGAGAATGGATAAGAGAAAGAAAGACGCATTATATCCAGACCAACAAAAGCTGGGATGAGGGCAGGGAGTGAAAGAAAGAAAGAAAGAAAGAATGAAAGAATGAAAGAATGAAAGAAAGAAAGAAAGAAAAAAAGAAAGAAAGAAAGAAAGAAAGAAAAAATGGAACTGCGTAAGACAAAGAATGCTGTTGGAAAACAACAGAGGGAGGGATGGAGAGAAAGAAAGAAAGAAAGAAAAAAAGACAGAGAGAAAGAAAATAAAGGATGGAACAGCACGATTCCTGTTTACTAGTCACTCAGCTGCTGACACACACCCTTAGCAGTGTGACTGAGCATCAGCAGAAAAGAAACCTATAAAAAAGGCCCCGCCATAGACCACAGCACCGTTGCACTCAGCAAACACCCCCAGCCTCCCTGGAGAACAGCATGCCTAATTTAATAGGGGCTTTGGGCTACAGGGGAAGTAAAGGCTCCCCACCCCATACCTCCTCTGCTCTGTTGGTGGTGTGTTGTGGTTTTGTCAGCACTGACACAGGCTGACCCACAGCTACAGTGTGTGTCATCTCCGTGGAGAGTAAATCGGGCGAAGGCAGAGGTCCTCCAGAGCCACCAGTGACCCAGTTTCATTTGAAAGTTTTCACTGCTCGGAGGAGTAAAAAAAAACAAAAAAAGCATAATGGGTTCCAAAAGTTTGGGGAATGGAGATACTCCATCTTCAGAGTAAAAGTTTGTGTTCAGGGTGCTCAGTGGTGCTTTTGGATTTGTCTGGGTGGCTTGTTTGGTGGTGTGTGAGGAAACAGGCAGTACAGCAATGTGTCATTTGATAGATTATGTCTGCTGGGGGGGTCTCCAGCCTGACCACAGACACAGGGAGAGGCAGCACTCACTGATACACACATTCAGGTAGCTGCAGCCTCTTCATACACTAGACATCCAAGATATCTGTACACCGTCTTTTATAGTGTGCCTGCTTGTGTGTTTTAGACTATTCCTTTGTGCCTTTTGTTGAAAGAATTAGTGTGAGGAAGTATGGGCCTATATGGGTGTGTGTAGCCTGTTTAGTGTGTGTGTGTGCGTGTGTGTGTGTGTGCGTGTGTGTGTGTGTGTGACGGTCTGCTCCATCGCTTTCTTAGCCTCTGAGTCTCTTTAGTCACACTGTCAGCTGGTGTCAGGCAGCAGCCGTGCTCACGCTGAGAGTGCTTTGAGCTTTCCTCGGCTTTGCCAGATATTTCTCAACTGATCTTGAAAAGCATTAATTAATTATTAACTGCGACACGGCCATGTCAGAGCTTTAATTTCAGCTTCGTTGCAGCTCCGTTTATGGCCTATTTTGCACAGGCAAACAATAAGGACGCAACCAACCCCCCAATCTCTCCCAGTAGTGGGATGCTTTGTCTGAGTCTGCTGTCAATCATTCCAAGGTTGAGGGAAACTGCATTCGGCACAGGCTCAGTAAATATCCGAGATACTGCAATGCTCATTGCTCAAGATATATATTGTAGCGACCGGCTGTCAATCAGGGAGTGCCCGTGCTATGCATAACCCCGGGCACGCTCATGGTTGGCAGCCTGGCGAGAGGGGGGCGGGACCCCCGGGAGAATATAAGCTATGGTTCGAGGAAGTTCTGCCTCTTTGAGTTTTGGGCCTGACACAGGCCGCTGTGTGTTATATGCTGCATTGTGTGCTTCGGTGACAATAAACCAGTTCATGAAACTCTGGCTCTTGGTGAAACACTACAATATTATAGAATATTACTCTTCACTTGAAGCTATTCTGTCCCATTCAGCTCAACTGAAAATATCTGTGAATGTTACACTGATTTGTGTGTATCACACTGTAAGCATTGAAAGGATTTTTTGAAAGTGGCCTGGATTATCTTCTTACTAGAAAGAATAACTGTGATAGCATATATTTTTGACATAATGTGTCCTCCTTGAGTTGACTTACAGACTATTTGTGAAAAGGTTTCTGCTTGTGTGTGTGTGTGTGTGTGTGTGCGCATGTATTTGTGAGCATTTGCATACTGGCAGAACACACCAGAGTCTATCTTGCCTTTCATCTCACTGTCTTGTCCAATGCTTTCCTGCTCAGAAGGTGCTCATCAAGTCCACAATCAGGGCTCCAGAGGAGAAGGAAACTGCCAATTAATATCCCGCCAGGCAACTCTCATCTTCAACTGGCAGCAGCAGCAGCAGCAGGATGAGATGGTGATAGGACAGCATCTGCCACCCCTGAGAGAGAGAGAGAGAGCGAGAGAGAGAGAGAGATAACAGAGAATAGAATTGGAAAATGAATGTGTTACTGCTAGTGCAAAATAAGACATGCTTGGTGTGTGTGTGTGTGTGTGTGTGTGTGTGTCTGTGTGTGAGTGAGTGTGTGAGAGTGTGCGTGCGTGCGTAAGTGTGTGTGCAAATGTACAGTAATAGCTGCACTAATTACTAATCCTATACCTGCCTGTGATCTTACAGCTACTGTACATAGTGACTGCTAATTTCTTCCGACCAGTAGAAATACATATGAACACAAATGGTAACAATAAAAAGCATAGCTTTGAGGTGCTGTGGTCTGTTGCTTAAAATAGTCTCACTCATGTTAATATAACTGAAGTGTCATCAGTTTATTTTGTGGTGACATGGGCCTGTATCCTCAGGAGGTTTAACACAACAGTAGAGCACCTGTTAATCATACATTTCTTTTGTATGATGAACAAGGAGTATAATGGGGGGTATAATGATGTGCTCAATTTCAGAAAAAAAAAGAAATCAACCATCAAAAAATACCTTCTCTGAATTAAATTCCCTTCAAAAACTGATGCCTAATCGGTCTTTTGGAAAAACAGGTCAAGCCGTGAGGTGAGGTCGGGGGCAAGAAGTAATTTCGGCAGGTGAGGCAGAGGCGGGCGTTTGTCTCTGCTCCAGCTCATTTTCATCTCTGAAAAACTAATCACCGCAGATTCCTCTGATGCCGCGCCCTGGTCACAGGCGCTCGAGCGTATGGACTGTAAAAGAAAAAGATTTATTCGTCTCTGATTTGCTGACTTTGTGACACGCAAAGTCAGGGAGTGGGTGACCAGATCCGCCCACACCCCAAACAGGAGGACTTTTCTTGCTTTGAATTGCATTTTTTTTTCCCCGAGTAAGTGAGATTGAAACTAGAACGCGACATGACAGCCCCGTGATAGACTCCAGGTGTCACGGTAACCAGCCTAAATCAAATGAGTTCTTCTGGGACTTCCACTCCTCTAATGAGGACGACAACCGCCGCCAAGTTCTCCTCCTACCGTCCTTGTTACGATAAATGACCTACCAATCCTGTACTCGCTCCCACCTCAATCATGTGTCCAGATGAGGATGATTCAAACAGAAATATTCCATTCTACAACTGTACAAGACAGCTACTACAGTAGTTCTCAGTGGTCCCATGAGATGACTTTGAATAATCAATGCAGCATTTCTGACTCAGGATCCAGCTTCTCCAACACATCAGCTAACCCATTTGCCCTTACATCCTGTAGTTGCTAAAGAGAGTAATGAATGTAATTAGGAAGCAAGCTCTTTGGGGGCTGACAACGACTCCATCAAAGGTATTATGACTTGAGGAGACCTTAATGTCTGCATTGATCCTGGATGAGATTGAAGGCTGTTTCAGGCCATCCTTTCTAAAGGTTTGCTGGGATTCATTTTGTTGGATCTAATCTCATAGAAAGGTCCCACTGACCTGTAAGGGCAAAAGAAATACCTGTCACTTGCATCCCCTAAGGAACAAAAGCTTGGGTCTGTGGGATGGGTAATGAGAAAGGTAAGAAGATGGGTAGACATTTTAAGAGCAAGTATGAAGACATAATTTTACCATGTCACATATTCTATTCTCCTGGCAGTGTGACATGGGACTGGATATGTGGCCGGTTTTCAGTACATGAATTAGACTACATGAATCTTAGACTAAAAGAGAAATTGAAAGAAAATCTCCATTGAAAAAAGTCTAGACTTACTCCATGTACAGGAAACCGACCCTTAACATTTAAGTGTAATTAAACAGCTCTAATTAAGAGAAGAGGGTGGGTGTGTTTTTTTTTTTTATCATCCTAGGAATAGTGTTTTAATATGTTGCGGTGAATCAGGCTTGGTATAACTATACGGTCAGTTCATGAATTGAGCCCCCTATTCCTTAACATAACTTGGTATGATCCAAAACAGTTGTGTCTTATCAGAAAGTGCTTTGTTCTAAAAATACCATGATAAAGGTTCTTTGAAATCATTAGAGTTTACAGGCTGGGCTTGCAGACATCAGGCAAACATGCATAACTTTGGCATATGAAAGATACAGGGTCAAGCCTAATGCCTCTATGAGCAAAGACATTGTGCAAGACATAAAGACAGGTGAGGGAGAGAGAGAGAAATAGAGAGAGAAAGAGAGAAATAGAGAGAGAAAGAGAGAGAAAGAGAGAAAGAGAGAGAGGAGAGAACATGATTCTGTGCACAGAGTACAATATGTTCAGTATGACTCAAGCCTGCAGAAAGCATATACTGTAAAATGATCTGCAGACTGCAGAACAGAAACTGTGGATTTATTTGGGGAATTACTTGAATACTATTACAACTATTACAATACAGGATCCTAGACATTACTCTTACCCCTAATCTAGTAATAGCTGTCTGTTATTGGTGGCGGTATATGATGGGTTGAATGCATTTTAACCTAATCATTTACTGAATTGTGGTCTTACTTGTTACCTCTGATGAAATCATAAAATATAGCTTCAAAAATAGAATGATGGAATAGCAATGACATGATTGTAGCTCTTTGATATGCCATAGGTTAGTTCAGCTAATCTGCACAGAAACATAAATTTAGCTTCCTTATTAAACCTAATCTCAACCAATAAAATGGTTGCTGAGTGGAATTTCTAAGTTGTGTTGACTGCAGTTACAGAGCGTTCTACTAGGGTATTGATGGGTGTGTGACGGTTATTTCAGCACAGCTCCCATCCGGCTGAAACGGCCTCCTTGACTCCTTGCTGTTCTCAGTAGTTTGTGACTGTGATGTCGCAAAGGAGCACCGTTTAAAGAAAAGAAGAATGTGTGGAATGTCACTCTTTTCTCTCACTGTGTTACCCCTGAAGTCAGATCAATATCACCACGCCAGCTCCTGCTGTCACCCTATAGACCCTTTCATCAATAAAAACAAAAACAATGCTTGAACATTCTATTTGGGCCCCAATCTACTTCCTCTACATTAAGATAACATATGGAATGTTAAAAAGGAAGTCTTGTGGGGCCAACTATGATGCTGATAATGGAACTCTTGAAAGGGTCCATACAGACATGAGGCTGCTAGTCTGTTGAGTTGAAGTAGAGACAGGGGTCTGGGAGTCTTGGCATTGCTGCATGTAAAAATCAACGGCGTAGCAAAGATGTTATGTTGAGATGTCAGCAGCGATGCATAGCGATGGCCGTGTCATTTCATCTGTGCATTCGTTAATGTCAGAGTCATCTTTCAAACCCATTAAGATGTCTTGGTTTGCAAGCCCACATAAGCAGCTGCCTGCAGAATAATGCAGTCTTGGATTTTCACATGTCTGTGTCAAAGATGATGTGTGCATCATCGAAAGGCCTGTCAAATAATAATTTAAATGTATTCCATCTCTGTTCTTCCTTCATGTTCCTTGGAAGAAACCACATGCCACATCATACTATGGGAAATCATTGCAATGTTGACATATATATATACCCTCTGGTTGTTTAGTTGTGCGATGAATTCACTGTACCCCCATCTTTAGACCATGTTGAAAGGCTCCTGTCAAAATCAAAACAGGTTTCTCAAGCCAAGTGTGCCAGACTGGTGAGTTTTAGAGCAGTGATTTAATGCCCATCACGTCCTCTCCCAACGCCATTACTCATCACACAACATAGACCCACGACTCACGCCTCACGCAGAGTCGACTTCTATTCAGCCATAGAGGCCCTGCTGTAATGGCCTCTGAAGTTTCTCGTGGAAGTAAAGTGAATCATTTTGCACTCCATGCTAAAATCACAAGAGGGTGTTTTGCCTTACTAAAAAAACAGTATGTTATGACTGGAAATGAGTTGGAGAGATACAGTATGGGGCATGGGATGGAGAGATGACCTTAATCAGGTCTCGAATATTTGGTATTTTTTAGCAACCCTATAACAACTCAAAAGTTTAGCCTCTTATTGAAGATGTCTGCTGTGTTTGAGGAGCCACCTGGCAGTCATGCCTGCAAACAGACTTCTTCATTAGTATCCGCCCCCCCCCCTCCTACCGCCACCCCATGGGGCCTTGCTATGGCAGTGGCAGATTGCTTGTCACTGAAATCAGAGTCCATGTGAGAGCCAGCTTTTGGTTTCCTACCAGACTGCGTCTGTTTCGGTGAAACAGATGTTTCTTGCTCCAGCACTTTTCTGATTGAAATGTTTTAATGAGAGCACCAGATATTGTGTTGTATTCATCGGAACAGCCCATCCATTTTATTATGACTGGGCTGGATTTGTATAACTTAGAGGTGACCATTTATATTTGCTCACAGTTAAGTACCCTGATTAATTACATGCCGTCACAGGTCTAAAGGAACACTAGTGCAGGAGACAGAAGATATGCGTTCACAGGTAGTATTTATATCTTCAGCACGGGTCTGCAGAATCACACAAACTATTTTCCAGTACAGGACACTCAAGTTTCACAGGTAAACTGGTCTTCCATAATAAACACAAGCAATCACAGGTAAGTAAATCAGATCTTCGGAATTCATCACAGGTAAGTTTCACAGGCAAACTGGACTTCCATAAACACAGGCAAATCACAGGTAAGTAAATCAGATCTTCAGCATCCAATGCAAGAACCCAAACAGTCTTAGCAGTCAACAATAATTGGGTAACTCAGTCCTTCCACAGGGATTCCGAGAACTTAAAACTCCATAACTGAGGAAACAAGAGTTCGTACAGACCCAGTGCCGTGGCAATCCAAAAATAGTCAGAGGACAACGTCAGGGATAATGGCAGAGGCAGCAAGACGGCAAGGAATATAGTCCACGAGAATCCACCATGACTGAGCACAGAAGCACAGCAAGCATGGGCTTAAGAAGGCCACACAATGAGCTGCAGGTGATCTCCTTGATCACCTGCCACAGGGTTTCCCAGAAAGTTAGGCAGGGGTTTGCCCTGCCCCGAGCGACTGGGGTTCCCCAGGCTGGCCCCCAGGGGCTCGGTGGACCTGGCGGCCTCTCCTGGCCGACCGAGGCATGACAGTACCCCCCCCCCTCTTACGACCATCCCCAGATGGTCCAGCCACTCCTGGATGGTCCTTTCGGAAGTCACGGATAAGGCTCTAGTCCAAGATGTGACGCGCAGGAACCCAGCAACGCTTCTCAGGACTCAGCACTCTACTCCAGGTCTTGGGGTTGTCGGCAACCACACAACACAGGCATTTCTCCAACTCCTGGTTGATCCTCTCCGTTTGTCCATTAGACTGGGGGTGAAATCCTGAGGAAAGGCTTACCGATGTCTCAAAAGGGACCAGAACGCCTTCCAATACCTGGATACAAACTGTGGACCACGATCTGACACAACATCCGCATGGACCCCATGGTAGCAGACCACCTCTTTCAGGACCACCTTTGCCGTCTCCTTGGCTGTGGGGAGCTTGGGAAAAGGGACAAAGTGAAAAGCTTTGGAAAACCGACCAACTATTACCAGGATTACTGTATGGCCATCAGACACAGGTAGCCCTGAGATAAAATCCATTGACAAGTGAGACCATGGACGACTGGGAATAGGGAGAGGGTGAAGCAACCCTGTGGGTGCCTTATGTGACGACCTCTGAGTGGCACACACAGTGCAGGTTTTAACATAAGCAGCTGCTTGCTTATTAATATCAGACCACCAGAACTGTTGCCTCAAGAAATCCAAGGTCCGCTGCTCTCCTGGATGCCCAGCCCAGCGGCCATCATGACCCCACCTTAGCACCTCGGCGCACACTCGTGTGGGCACAAACAGGCTACCGGCCGGACCACCCCTCGGGTCTGGTTCTTCCTTCTGGGCTTGGAGGGTAAGTCCTCCAAGGCAAAGCGAGCTTGCCCGACCACATGACATGGGAAAATGTTCAGGTGGGATGTCCTGTCCGGTGGTGTCATACTGCCGGGAGAGTGCATCGGCTTTAGTGTTTTTAGAGCTGGGCCTGTAGGTGAGAACAAAATCAAACGATTAAAAAAAACAAAGCCCACCGTGCCTGGCGGGGGTTAAGTCTCTTGGCTTCCTTTAGATACTGCAGGTTCTTATGATCAGTGAGCACTTGGAACTGGTGGGTGGCCCCTTCTAGCCAGTGCCTCCACTCCTCTAAGGCAAGCTTTACTGCTAACAGCTCTCGGTCCCCTGCATCATACCTCTGCTCGGTGGGAGTACGTTTCTTAGAGTAGAACGCACATGGATGGAGCTTGCCATCCTCTGGGGACCTCAGAGAGGATAGCTCCCACCCATGTGTTGGAAGCATCCACTTCTACCACAAATGGGAGGGCTGGGTCTGGATGCGTTAGAATAGGAGCCGTAGTGAACCTTCTTTTCAGGGATCCGAAGGCTGCTTGAGCTTCGGAGGTCCATCGGATCTTGGTGGAGCGACCCCGAGTGAGTGCCGTAATAGGTGCTGCTATTGAGCTAAAGTTGCGGATAAAGCGCCTATAGAAGTTGGCGAAACCAATAAAACGTTGTACTTGCATGAGAGTACTGGGCTCCTGCCAATCTACAACAGCCTGCACCTTCTCTGGATCCATGGACACTCCCTCTGGGGATATTCGGAATCCTAGGAAAGAGGTGTCAGACACATGGAACTGGCACTTCTCCAGTTTGACAAAGAGACAGTTCTCCAGAAGAAGTTTGAGGACACGGCGGACCTGGACAACATGGGATTCAAGATCTTGTGAAAAGATTAGAATCATCCAGAAATACAAAAACACACTGGTTAATCATTTCCCACAAGACATTGTTCACTAGGGCCTGAAAAACAGAAGGACAGTTAGAAAGCCCAAAAGGCATGAACTTGTACTCATAGTGACCACTAGGAGTGCTGAAAGCAGTCTTCCACTCGTCCCCGCTGCGTATACGTACCAAATGGTACGCATTCCGCAAATCGAGCTTAGTGAAGACAGTCACACCACGGAGCAGATCGAAAGCAGTAGAAATCAGGGGAAGGGGGTACTCGTTTTTGACAGTAATCTTATTCAGGCCCCGATAATCGATGCAAGGCCTGAGCCCCCCCCCCCCCCCCATCCTTCTTGGGCACAAAAAAGAATCCCGCGGACGCTGGAGATGTGGAAGGTCGGATCAAACCATTAGCCAGGGCTTCCTGGAGTCCATGGCTCTGGTCTCTGGTACAGACAATGGGTACAGTCTTCCGCGTGGGGGCATAGTACCTGGTAGGAGGTCAATAGCCAGATCATAAGGCCTATGTGGTGGAAGAACACATCCTTTAGATTTTGAAAAAACTTCAGCAAAATCATGGTACTGTTGAGGAACCAGTGTGAGGTCTACCGAGGGCGACTTGGGCAGCTGTTGAACTGTGGTGCAGCACACCTGTTGTCTCTAGGCAATCTACTCAAGCAGGCCTCGGTGCACTCAGGACCCCAGGCTAACAAGGTGCCCTCTTTCCAGTTAACGCTCTAGGCACCACTGTCGAGTTTACGCGACAAGATGCGGTACTGAATAAAACGGCCGATTTAGTCAAATAGGGTGTCATATTTCGTTCGACCTCCACTCCACTAGATGGCAGACATGTCATACGTCATCCCCGAGTCCGAAAAAGGTCATGGTTTAAACAAAACTTTTGAGCTACAGCGCATTGAATCAGTGCGTGCAATACCGGAGCTAGTGTGCGTGTGAGCCACTTTGTCAGAGCGATATTGTCAACGTCAGCGAGTATTTGCATTAGATTATCGTTTAATGGCATCAAAAAAGTTTACCTGAAATGAAGTGTTGGGTCTTCTATTCGCGGACCCTGATTCTGAAGGGGAATATCTGTCTTCACGAAATGACGGTGATTCGTTTAGTGAGGCTTCAGATGCGTCCCTGCCTTGCAATGATGCAGCTGGACAAAGTGAGGGTTTACTCCATAGTTAAGCTTACACCAAGCACAAACGTTGAATCGTTTGCCCAATGTCACTGGTGGGAATAATGTTTCACGGGTTTGGAGTGTTCATCGGGAAGTTAGCAGGGTGTTAGTGGTGTGGCGAACGAGGCTGGAGGTAGCCTAATGTCCATAGCGCTAGCTTCTGTCTTGTGCCTCTCCACAATTACGGCGACAGTAACGTGGTGGAGCCTTTGTCTAATGCCACTCTGTATGTTAGACGAGGTCGAAGTGCTCATAGGACAGTTAGGGGGGGAACGTAGTGGCAGTGTGGGGAGTCGCAATGAGAATGACAGTAGGCCTAGTCCGAGCTGCGCAAATTCTCTCCACTCGGCACGCACGAGGCAGATCTAGCCATGCTGCTCGCATGGTGGAGGTGGTGACACGCCCTCTCCCACACACACACGTTAGGTCATGCATAGTCCATCACAAGATGATGGGAATGCCGGCCCTGTATGGATAGGGATAGGGAGTCATCATCTCTACAGCAAAAGGCCTGCTACATAAAACAAAAAAATGTCAGCCATTTATTAGTAATGATTTACACTGTTGATTTGCTATCTATTTCCCTGATCATTTAGGACATACACTATGTGTTCCTTTTTGTGTGTTCATGTCCTTGTGATGTGTGTGTCTGTCAGCTAAGAAAAAAAAAAATAAAATAAAAAAACAACAAAAAGAAAAACAAAATACTAACATTGTCTCTTGTCTTGTCTCATCTCACTCCTGATCTGTGCCTTGCCGTGGCAAATGAGCTTTTGAACTAAACAAGTCTTGTCTACTTGTGTTTCTGGGTCATCTGAATAATATACATGTGCCCCATACATGGAATCAGAGTGCCTACTGTAGGCTATGTAGTAAATGGAAAATCTCTACAGCAAAAGGCCAGTCTACCGCTACATGCTTTTGGTTTGTTTCTGCCATTTATTAGTAATGATTTACACAGTTTGTTCACTACTTACTATTTACCTGAGCATTCAGTATTGTGCAATATAGCATACAGAAGGTGAGGGACATTTTGGGGGGAAAGAAGTGGTGCATTTTATCATTCAAACATGCGACTTTTCATGTAAATTATAAACATTTCATGAAAATAGATAAACATTTAATCTCTACATAAACTTTCGGTCATCCTTAATATTTCTCTAATTTACAGAAAGTCTCTATCTCTTTATCACTTTTAAGATATAGCCTTTTGAAATGAAGATGTCAAAATTGATCGTTTCGGAAAAAAACCTCTGGCGCCTAAAGGGTTAAACTGGGGGTGGAGTGAGTTTTAAGCCAGGGGTAACCCAGCACTACTGTCTCCTTAGGTGAGTCAATTAAAAAGAACCGACAACATTCAACATGTTCAACCGCCACCCGCAACTTTAGTGACCAACTCAATCTTCCCCGACCCTAGGGGTCAGCCATCTAGTGCTTGAACAGAGAAAGAGGCAGGGCTTACCTCATAGGGTACAGCGAGCTGCTTGGCCAGGGTGATGTCAAGGAGGTTCTCCTCAGCTCGAGAGTGTACCAATGCCAGGAGAGTTAAATTGCTGTTAGGATTGCCCTTCCAGTCCAGTGTGACTGGAAGCTGCACTCGAGATGAAGGATGAGAGGACCTTGCTGCTCTGCTCACTAGGGGTCCCCTCTGGCCTAGAGAGCACTGCCTTTTCCCCCGAGTTCAGTACATCAGTCCTGGAAATGACCCGTCTCTCCACAGTAGAAGCAGCAGTTCTCTCGTCTTCGGCGATCCTTCTCTGCTTGGGAAACACGGGACAGTCCTAATTGCATAGGCTCTTCCACTTCCTTGGAGACGGTTGGACTGGACCCAGGGCTCTTGGTGAGAGACTGGAAACTGAGGACTGGTCATACGCTCCCGTCTGCGCTCTCGAGCTCTTGAATCTAGTTCAGTTGTGAGGGCAATCAATTCCTCCAGGCCCCACCCCCACTCTCAGTTCACAAGGGCATCCTTCAGCTGGTCTCGAAGTCCGCGGTAAAGGTAGTCATCAGGCACTCCCCCTCCCAGCCGGACTCTGTAGCCAAGGTTCGAAATGCAATGACGTACTCTGCAACAGAGCGCTTCCCCTGTTTCAACTGAAGACGTTTGGCTGACTCCCGTTGGATACCCAAAGACGGCCTGGACTTGACTCATGAACTCTGTGGCATCGTGACAGATGTTTAGGTCCTTCTCCCAGACGGCTGTGGCCCATTCGAGCGCTTTTCCCCCATCAGCAGTGTGGTTATGTATGCCACCTTAGACTCTTCGGTAGGGAAGCTATTGGGATGGAGTTGGAAAGACAGAGCACACTGGATTAAGAATTCACAGCAGGCATCGGGGTTTCCCCTCAAACCTCTGGGGTGATGGGAGACGTACATCTGGGCAGGGACCTGTGGTGCTGGGGCTGGAGAGACACGGGCGTAGGAGTGGGTGGTGGTCCTGGCCTGAGAGAGAGCCTTAACAGATGCAGTCAATTGATCCAAGGACTGGCCCATCTTATGGATGCGGCTCTCGTTCACTGTAAGCAACTCCCATCCTGCTTACTATGGTTCAAACATCTTCTGACCCCGCAGTGCTCACGCCTAGCTCGGTCATGCGGTCACAAGTCTAAAGGAACACTAGTGCAGGAGACAGAAGATATGCGTTCACAGGTAGTATTTATTTCTTCAGCACGGGTCTGCAGAATCACACAAAAACTACTTTCCAGTACAGGACACTCAAGTTTCAAAGGTAAACTGGTCTTCCATAATAAAACACAAGCAATCACAGGTAAGTAAATCAGATCTTCGGAATTAATCACAGGTTAAGTTTCACAGGCAAACTGGACTTCCATAAACACAGGCAATCACCACAGGTAAGTAAATCAGATCTTCGGCATCCAATGAAAGAACCCAAACAGTCTTAGCAGTCAACAATAATTAGGTAACTCAGTCCTTCCACAGGGATTCCGAGAACTTAAAACTCCATAACTGAGGAAACAAGAGTTCGTACAGACCCAGTGCCGGGGCAATCCAAAAATAGTCAGAGGAGAGCGTCAGGGATAATGGCAGCGGCAGCGAGACAGCAAGGAATATAGTCCATGAGAATCCATCATGACCAAGCACAGAAGCACAGCAAGCATGGGCTTAAGAAGGGCACACAATGAGCTGCAGGTGATCTCCTTGATCACCTGCCACAGGGTTTCCCAGAGAGTTAGGCAGGGGCTTGCCCTGCCCTGAGCGACTGGGGTTCCCCAGGCTGGCCCCCAGGGGCTTGGTAGACCTGGCAGCCTCTCCTGGCCGACCGAGGCATGACACATGCAGTATTTAACATGAACAAAGCATTAAACACAACATTACAAATAGCCTGTTGCATCTATATGTCTACTAATAACTGATAAATAGAACATATTATCTTTAAAAAACAAACTCTCCCTTGCATATGCTATTATCTAAGAACACTGGAGGGGCTTTTGTTTAGTAGATTAACTACAATTAAGAATGGTGTTTTACCATAGTTTGAAGTGGATAGACATTTCGGTGACTGTAAATAAATAAGACATCATTACTTAATTGACACTGTTACTTGGTAATTAACACTAAGGATTACAGCTTGTGGTCTGTCTGAAAGTTTTACCTTTAATTAGACAGACACACTTTTTTGTGTTTCTCTTTCGTTGAAAATATTTTTAATCAAATACATGATTTTACATATTGCAGCTCTGGCGGCAGCTGCTGACTGCATTCTTAATGACTCCTAAATGGCTTGGTCTGACAATTACCATGAAGTCTGTGAAATGGAGGTGGAGGTGTGGAAGTTACCTATACAGTGCTGTACCTCTCTAGTAATTTATCTTGAGGTCTTGCCCTTAGCTTACCAGTTACAAGGCATGAGGTGACGGAGTGGAGGCCATTGCCACTGCATGTGGTTGTAAACCTGGAATAATTACTCTAGATTGGAACATGTCTCACAAACAGCCAACGTATAAAAAAAGAAAGCACTACATATTTTAATGGGGCCACACTGCTAAATCTTGTAATGCATGCCAATAAATTGCTCATTCTGTTTTTTAACCATACAATATGTGAAATATGATTGGCAAGATCAACAACTGAATAGGAATGTTAATTAGAAAGATAATCCAACAAAAATATGAGGATCATCATGAAAGTCATAGATGCTGTTTAGCCCACATACATTTGTCAACATTGTTAGTCTTGTAGGCATCTGAACTGCTTAATTAGGACATATTAAGACCACACAATCGTGCACTCCCCAACAGAAAGATCCAGCACTAGTTATCTTTGTGCAAGACTCTGGCAATGTGACAGGGAAAATCTAATCCTCATCTCTGCTTTCCATTCTCTCTCTCTCTCTCACACACACACACACACACACACACACACACACACACACACACACACACGCACGCACATACACACACACACACACACACACACACACACAGACAATCATCAGCAGGAAAATTAGGAAGACCTTAAAGAGCCTGTTCATCTCACATACACATAGACACACATATGTACACACACCAACACACACACCACCGAGATACATACAAAGAGAGAGAGAGGGAGACAGAGAGATCTATAGTAGCTCTTCTTAATGTACACTGAGTACTTCAAATCAATAACCACACACAACCATTTCTGTGTTTATGTTCATACAAGGTTGTGTTTTGAACCAAATAACAGACATACACAGAGTGACAGGAGCACTGGGCTGAAAAAAACATGGCATTTTCCTCTCACTTTCCCTGAGGAGGCCATGGGCACAGCAACCATGGGACTGATAGCCTGCTCCCCTGCGTCCATGCTGTGCCTCTGTAACCAACAGAGTTCTTCAAAGCGCTTGGAGATAAAAGCTGTGTTATAAACATAGCATGGTACAGGGATTCATACGCAGGTGCACTGATAAAAAAGATTATGATTACGATTCCCAGCCAGGTTCTTTCCCTTGCCCTCTTTAGAGTTGAGCGACTGGTAAATAATAACACTTGATGCCGCGACCTTGGAAAACTCAACTGAGAAGCCTCATGACAATATAACAATGCAATGAACTCAAATGGCCTCATAAACTGTTACTGTTCATAAGAAGATCTATAGATACCTTGTGTGTCTGCGAGACGAAGCATATCACTCAACTCAGTGTGAATTGCTTTTAATTCTCCCTTTTTTGGCTCCTTTTTCTGTGAAGAAAAGCGGTCTTAGCTGACAGTTAGCGCGGTTGAGCTTTGACTGATGGGCTCTATCGAAAGGCGATCAGACGTGAAGCGAAGATTAGCCCTGCTTCACTTTAATAGAGAGGCATTCCCCAATGGAAACAGCTGGGATATCGTAAACGATCTGCCATTCGAGTGTGTGTGAGAGCGCACACCAATGTAAAGGTTTGGAGTTCCCTGGATGAGTCGTTACTCCACCACATGAATGTAAATTCGTTATGGGCCATAGCTTGAGTGATGTCCTGAGACATATGGTGGTGCATGCATGCAGTAAAATTGCAGACACGCATTGAGAGCACAGACAATGCCAAGGTCATGGAGACAGTCTGAATGAGAGTGTTTATACTCTCCATGCGATGATGTATGTTTGTGTTGTTGGACAGAAGTGTTTACTGAATAGCTAAGAATAAGATTTATTGTTGTGTCCCTGTGGATTGCCTCTATACATGAATTTGTCCACTCCTGGAAAAATGAATGAAAATGGAGCTTATCCTGAATTCACTGAATAACTTGTTGATTGACTTGTCAGGAACAAAGGTGGTTTGGGCCATGCTAATAGTTGTAAAGCAATGGGTTCTGACATTGGGGGAAGATCATAAAAAAAATATGAATATAAATATATATTTCCAGTTAAATCACCTTCTATTGAGACAGCATCTTAAACAGAACATACAATATGTACTTATTCTAGCTAGCATATGCAGTGGCCCACAAAGAAAGCCATCACACTAGAGCCAGTGGGCACGAGGCCATTACCAGTTTATGGACTGGTTATCTCAATGGGAAATAGCGTAGTATACAGCTGAAGAGGCCATGGACCCTTCCCATGCCTATAAGCTTATGATTATGATATTTCCACAACTTAGTCTAGTTTCGTGCCAGGATGGTGTTTACTGTCAGTGCTGGAAGTCAAATGACATATCACCACTTAGAAAGTGCAAGGTGTTCACAGGGCTAAAGGCATGTCAGCCAGGCGCTTATTATTTACCCAATTAGAGAGCCGGTGTGATTGAGGACGCTTTTCTTCCACATATTGAAATTCCCATTACAAGAGAAGGGCCTGAGAATGATTTGGTCAATAAATGATTCATAATAAGTGAGACATTCTGAATAATTTAGTTTCCTCAACTTTGCAACCATGCTTGCGCGCCAAGACCATAATGATATCATCTATCATTATTGCGCGGCAGCTATTAGTATGAAGCCAAGCTAGTGTCTTTAATGAATCTGATTGAGGAGTTTGTGGAGAAAGCATTAGGTTTGCTGGACTCATGCAAAACACAACTTTATCATTTCACTGTGTAAAGAATTCAGTATTGTTTCAGTCATGGGAGAATCGTTTAATTACCCAAGCTAAATAGATGTCTATATGAGTGAAATATCACATATGTTATATATACATGTTAAAAGAGCTTTTTATGGGATTTCTTCTTTGTAAAAGCAATTGTGGATTCACCAAAGCTTGAACAACTATGCCTTTCATGAATACAGTTCAACCGTCATAGCTGTATATGCTGAAACACTCACATTCATAATTGTATATGCTGAAACATTAACACATTAATTAAACTTTCCTCAAGTGTACGACCCAGTGTATGGCCATAGTCAAAACCACTAGAGCAAAGGCCTAACATTTACTTAATGGAAATGTAAGCTTCATGTTTTTGTGTTAATGTGGTTATGTTAGCGCCTGGATACTTGGAGGGAAAATAGCAATTGTTAATCAGACTGTAGAGAGAGAGAGAGAGAACCAACAAAGACATCCTATCCAGCCCAAGAGGCAAGCAGAGAAGGACAAACTGATGTAGAGAGCATGATGGAGGGAGAGAGGCAGTAAGAGAGGGGGGAAAAGAGCAGGAATAGAGAGAGGGGGGTGGGGGGGGAGGGGAGGGATGGAGAGATCTCGGCTGAATTAATTTTCATTTTCGGAGAGCTCTTTTCATCTTTCTCACCCCTGTGCAGAAACAGTGATGTGATGGAGTATTTCTTAAAAGAAAAGAAATAATAATAAAACAAAAAATGGAATAGCTGGTCCTATACAACTGCTTTGCCTGAGGCACTAATAGACTGTCACTATCAGGCCTGGGAAGAATCATTTTCGCTTCTCACTCTGTGATGAAAACTGTTTGTTTAAATTGGCTAAATCCTAACGACTCTCATAAAGTCGCCTGTATATTTTTTCACAGGTATGTGATAATCTCCACAGGCTGGTGGAAATATGCGGCAGATGCAGATTCAGTAGCTCACATCGTCCAAGTCGCTAATTGTCCCTTTATGTCCTGTGACTCGAAGATGTGAAATTTTCACCATTGGTGCACTGGCTGAAAAAAACAACAACAATCCAATTACCTAGCATAATTATAGACAAATTGGAGCTGAGATATGTGTCAAAATTTAGAAAACTAACGTAAGTGGGTGAACATGGCAGCTCTGAAGGAGGTAGAGCAAAGGGCGATTTTTACTGTGATTACAAAGATTACACTAATTGCAATCTCTCACACAACAAAGTGAACTCTTATGAAATAAATGCAAGCTTTTGTTGTTGTTTGTTTATGACAATCTGACCTCCCCACACTCCAGTGAGGTCGAAGAATGCTTTGACTTTTATCAAGTATCATTAAAGGAACAGAACAGCAAAGGCCAGGAATGTAAGCCCTGTTGTGTGAAGAGAACGAATCCTCGGCTGAATGAGAGTTGAGAGTATTACTTTCCGCCATCTGGACTGTGAATCGCTGAACAGTGGGAAAGAACTGCGGTCTCGTATCACAAGCCGAAGGGGATCTTGTTTACCCAGAATGCCCCTGTGAACTGTTCTGTGAGTGCCATGGTTTTGTCCTTCTGAATATGCCTTTGCTATCGCTACAGTTTGATAATAAGTTTTACAGTGAGAGGACACACACAGAATGTGTGTGTGAGACAGAAAGAGAGAGAGAGAGAGACAGAGGGAGAGAGGGAGAGACCAAGACAGAGAAAAGGAGATGGAATACATAAACGAGTACAGGGCCTGTGGTATACAAAAAGGCTGAGCAGCCTCTCCCCCAACACCCCCCCCCCCCCCCACACACACACACACACACTCACCTGTACCCCTGGTGTAGTGAATTAAAACACACTCGTTATGAATCATCAGGAAGGCGAGGGGTAATTATTCATCAAAGAGCCCCGTTTCCAAGACAAGAGCCTGAACGTAATGTGGGACCTATGAGGATGAATGGCCACGATGCCCCCTGTAAATCTCCCTGCGCTGATAAGAGATGGACGATGCGATTCCATTCTTAAAGAGAGAAGGTGTTTTTATCTGATATCATTATAAGCTGAATGCTGAGGGGGATTTCCAAAGTGGCTGCCATACCCTCTCAATGAGGTAGTACAGTATATCCTGTCATGATTTATAATTTGTGAGACAAAAGCAATGGCCCAGTAAATGTGATTTCTACCAAGCGTAGACAAACCAAGTCAGTCATATAGGCATTTGTGCTGGCTGAAGGATATGGAAGGGGGAGTTGAATTCACTATGAAAGAACATGAATTTACTCAGCGCATTGTCACTAAATCCTTTAATATAATTTCCCCACTCCTCCAACGAGTGTCTTTGAAGCTCCGGAATACTATTAACATCACAAAACAATCCTTACGCATTTCAGCCAACCAGCACATCCTCTTACCCACCGACCGTCAGCCAAGACATGGAACAAAACAGTGCCTACCACCTACAGTACCACCCCCCCCCCCCCCCCCCCCCTCCAGCCCACAGACCATAAATGTGAACTGTTTATGTCTAAATGGATCCATAATTTGCTGTCTCTTTATATGAGTAAACATTCACTTGACTGCCTAATTGTAAGCCTACTGCATTGGATTATCAGCTTTATTACGTGTGATTGTAAAGGGACATCGGAAAAACAGAGTCAAATTTCATGGTGTACTGAGACGATTACAGGATAACTGAAGTGGCTTCACTGAATGTGTGAACTGAAGTGTGACAGGCAGCATGGATCTTACACTCTCTCCTCTCGCTGGAAGGCGAGTCCAGATCTGTCCTTAATGAGTTATAGAGCAGGGAAAATAAGTGGGTTGAAAATCAGCTGAACCTTGTACTGAGTGTGTCTATCAGCATTGTAAATCCCCTACAAGAAGAAACACGGGTAACACTACTTAGAAAGTCCGCCCATAAAGACTTAAAAGATAATCTGTAAAGATTCAAATTCAGTATAAAATTGTTGTTGAACAACATCACCGTAAGTTACAGACTTTTATATGTTACTTCAATGTGCTATACTGTATTGGTAATCGTTCACACAGAATAGACCAATTGCTTGAAAGTGGAAAGAGCAAATTCGACCTGAGCAGTTCATTAAGAATTTTGCTTCTTGGTAAATTCATCATCAACCGGTCAGCCCCATACGGAGGTAACAGGTATGGTGTCCTTTACTTCTCCACATACAAGATAGATAGGAACCCTGTAACATGCAAGAATAAAACACTACTTGAGATCCCCAAAAATGAGTTTATTTTGGCCCCGGCCGTGGCACGACTGGCTGGGGCACTTGCACCATACACCGGCGACCCGGGTTCGATTCCCGCCCCGTGGTCCTTTCCGGATCCCACCCCCACTCTCTCTCCCACTCACTTCCTGTCATTCTCCACTGTCCTGTCTGATTAAAGGCATAAAAAGCCCCAAAAACATACTTTAAAAAAAGAAAAAACTGAGTTTATTTCAGAGGAGGAGACAAGACACCTCAGGGAGAGATTAGGAGACGTGTATTAGTAAAAGCTACCTAAGAATTCACCATCACTGAGACAAATAGGCCGACTTTGCAAATAGGCCGACTTTCGCTTTTGTTATTCTGTCAGTACAAACAAAAACCAACTACAAGGTATGCTCAGTGCAAAGTAGCACTTTCCATTTTGTAAATCAAGAGAATGACAACGCAGTAAATTAACATGTCACTATTACAAATTGTAAAGAGTGACAAAGTAATGATTCAATGTATTCGGCAGAATTAATCTATGAAAAATCACTACCAACCTGATTGCTGGCCACAGCATTGATTGCACCAAGTGATTGGACCAACTAGTTCTAAACAGTCATCTCGGCCAGTGGAATTCTGCAGCCTTATGTCATTCCATTCGACCCACCGCTGAAAATGAAACAATTTGTTGAGCAATGATGTATCCCTGCAAAGGCCAGCAAAAGAAAAGAAAAAAACATTATTGATGAATCCCACCCAATGACCAGTGCTCAGAGCAGAGGTGATGTAAACTCAGTGGTAGATTAAAAACAGTGAGTAAGTAACACACAACCAGGTACTCAAAAAAGTCTTAGAGTAGTTGAGTCTGGAACACAAGGCCGTTTATTTCGATAAAAAGCCTGGAGGTGTCAGACTGCAATTTCTGTACGTGGTGGTGCCCCCCACCTCCCCTCCATAAGGTTATTGATATGGTGATTTGCCGTGCTGTTGTTGGCTGAGTATGTCATCCTCCTGAGACCGCGGCGCTTTATCCGCTGTGTCCTAGCTCGGGGCATTCCTCATTCTGAGAGTTTGTCGAAGCCCTCTGACACATTCGATCCTGTTGTCCGGCAAAACAAAATGTGCTGATTGAAGTCTGTTGTAAATTGAAGTGCCGTGTAGCTCAGTTACCTGACAAAACTCATTATTGTGTACTTGTTCACTCACTATTACTCTTTCTCCGTAGGGACCCCAATCCAGCACTAAAGCTACCACAACATTATCAGATGGGTTTGTCAACTATGCCACCTACTATTACTAACCTAGCACAGTAATTTAAATTTAGCTGACTAGTTTCTTCACATCTATATTTTCGTTTCACTTGTATATTAAAGCTATTTCAATTTCACTTGGTGGATTGTTGACTGACAAATGTAAATGGTAAATGTACTGATGCAAGTGAAATTTCAGCATTCTGCTGGGTCTGATTGCTACTGTAATGATGCTTTTCGTTGGTTACATTTGTTTCCTCATCAGCATTTGTGTCTCCTCAGGTCAATGCCATTCCCACCAGTCCAAGGCAGCCAGGCCTTTTCATAGGAATAGACTCAGTATGGGATGCAAATGGACATTGAAAAGCCTGTTTCATTATCTCAGATGGCTTCACTAACAGCCTGATGACCTATTTACTGAGCAGCATGATATAACCAGTTTGGAAATATGACACTCACAAACTGCAAGGTCCTGGGGAAAAACGAGGATTTACAAAGCCAGTGAAGAAAAAAACAAATGAAAGCAATGTGGAAGGCTATCTTAACATCCTCCATCACTATGTAAATAGTGTCCCTTGTGGTGATTAGATGTCCTCAGTTTCACTTTGTAAAAATTAATGCCAGGCTGATTTCTAATTGTTTTAAAGTTTGAAATCCTGGTAATTTGAAGCTGTTGTGTATGAAGAATTGAATGTTTGTGGATGACTAAATCTTCACTTGGACATACCATATCATAAATATGGTGTTACATATCATTACAGATTTAGATTACAGATTTAAACAGATTATTCTAACTATGACAACTATTGAGAGCTTTATCGCTCTCAGTGTGTGTGTGTGTGTGTGTGTGTGTGTGTGTGTGTGTGTGTGTGTGTGTGTACCTGTGTACACAATAATACACAATAAACATCACCAACAGTTTTCTAATCAGATAGATGAAAAATACCACACCACAAGCAGGGTACATATAAAGTCCACCCACTGACAAAAACAGCCGATTGTATGGATGTGGGGTCAGCGGGTGGTGGAGTTGGATCTGAGGGCGCTGAGATCACGCTTCAGCATATAACTGTACAGGAGCACTGCGGCTGGTCTCTCCATAAACCCCACCTATGACCACACACAGGGGCATGATGACCAGACAAGAGGCAGCAGAGGATTGCGGGGTCCAGGGAGACTGCAGAGACTGGAGGCAGCCTACTTAGTCTCAGCTCACTGCTTCTGCCTCTGCTTCTGCTATACTGCTGCAGAGGCAGCATTCTTCTCAGATGCATTCTGCCATTTTTTGTTCTTGTTCTTGGTTTTTCTTGGTGTTTATCATACATCAAATCCTGTGTAGCCTACGTACACAGACAAAGACATGCTTTTTGTTGATTGGCAGCAAAAATAGGGTTTACATTATTGGCTTGTCATTGTTGATATCCCCTTTTTAATGTAAGAAACGTATAACTGCTTGTAACGACTTAATATTATGCATAGTATTGTTAATATTGTGTTATCAATGTGACACAAACAAACAAGGCTAGAGTTTATGGATTAGCCTTATATCTTACAAGAGCTGGTGAAAGGGTTTTATGAGAAAGCTTAGACTGAGCGACCTTAACGTGACAATGCACCATATAAGTTAAACAGCATAACATTTGCAGCATTTCTTAATATTTTTAACTTTAGAATTTATATATACCTCCTTCTTCTCCACTTGCCATGCTCTTCCGTCCTCTTAGGGTTGCCACCTTTCTGATATGAAAATAAGGGGGGGGGGGTATAGATATAGGCTATATGTGTGTGTGTGTGTGTGTGTGTGTGTGTGTTGCAAGATGTATATCGTTTTACTAAATAATGCATCATTTTACAAAATTGTGGGCCTGTTTCCTAAATTGTTTTAAATGAACGCACAATATTTACTAAAATGAGTGCACTATACTAAAATTAGTGCATAATATACATGCTATGCACAATCTAGTCAAATAAGAGCATAATTTAGTAAAATGTGTGTACACTATACAAAAAAACAACATTCTTGCAATGATGCCTCCAGGGCTCTGTATTGAATTAATGTAGGCTACAACTCATTTTCTATCAGGTGCAAAACAAGAATCATTTTGTTGCAAAAACACTTAATAAAGAAATAAGTCTTTGTAGCCTATATTCTACTCAAACCAAAAAACTCTGAAATGCATAAAACTGAACTGGCAGATATCACAGAAAAAAATATCTTGTGAACATCTTAAGCAGCCCCAGAAGCTCTGAATTTGGTGAAGGCTTATTATCTTTGGCTTTTTTCTGTCTCCACAGTAAGTAGGCTAGCCTAGTTGTTTATCTATCCAAGCAACGACCTAGCAACTACTACTATAATGTCAACCTAGCAATCACCATAGCAACCAACATGATTACCTTAGCAGCCACCATAGTAACCATTTGTTTTGCACAGCAACCACCATTGTAACTATTTCTGCATTATCTGTTTTTACTCTGTATGATATTTTACATCATATTTGTTGCATTTTCATACACTGGTAATTCCTTGGGAATTGCATTTCTAGTTCCTATAGCTAAGGCCTCCTCTGCACTGTAGCTTGAATGTTATTCTCTTGCTGTAAGTCGCTTTGCATAAAAGTGTCTGCTAAATTAATGAATGTATAAATGTAATATTTTTTTTAATACAGTGGCCTATGTCTTGTGTTTATTTACAGTGTTTCTGAGTTGGTATAGAAATGCTCCAGAGACTGTAGAATGATAAAAATGCATATTTAAATGGAGGCAGTGGGTTGTTCTTTGAATGAATCTGTGTTGTTGAGGGATCACTGAATAAGAGGCCTACATTTATTTAGCGGGTGTTTGCTACCTATTAGAGCTCCGTCATGCATACCTGCTCCAGCAGTGTCACAGTGGGTGAAATTAGAAAGGGAGACGGATGTAAAGTGCAGGGCATCTCGCCAGCAAAGTTAATTAATTGTAGCTGGCACTCCTGTTTGGATTTTTAAAAATCTGTGCAGTAAGTAAAAACAATTCAGCTCTTGCCTGGCTCATACACCAGAGATATGGGGTACGTTGGAATAATCATCCCCCCAAATCATGTTGGTCCTGTTCGGGCGGCTGTGTTTTTCGCTGAGTCACAGTCTGAATAATGACCTCGGAGACTTGGAGGGAAGAGAGAAAAAGTGGGACCCACCCATCCATCTTTTTTTTAAGGGCAGACTTGCTTATTTCACTGAAGAGTTTAACACTGAGGCCTGCTCTCTCTCTCTCTCTCTCTCTTTCTTTCTCTTTCTCTCTCTGTCCTCAACCACCACCAACAATTACATACCCCTAACAGAGCGAGACAGAGACACAGCAGGGTCTGTGGCCCCTTTCTGTCAGGAGCCTGTCGAGAGTTGGGTCTTTGACTGAGTTGTGCAGAACCCACACCTCCAAAAAAGTTTCTCAGCTTGTTACTGGGAGGAGTGACTTTTTCATTGCTGAGAGGAGCGCTGGATTAGCTATGCACAAAACTCTGTTTGAAATAGTTTTTTTGTTGTTGTTGTGTTTGTGAATGAATACAGCTTCACTGCTGAGAATGAATTTAGAAAACAAAACAAAACAGATCAATGTAATGGCAAGTTGTCCCTCAAACTGTTCTAGCTCAATCTTGTCAAAATATTGTTAGAGACAACTCAGAGACAGAAATTGATTTACTTATGGCATGTCTATATTCTCCTAAAGAAACATCCATTTATTTGCATAACTTTAAGATCGAATATACTATACATCTTAACTTTAGTTGTGATGAAAAATGTTTCGTTCACATTGCGTCTAAAATATATAATGAATCAGCAGACTAATCAGTTGAGTTAATGATGCAGTGAAAGTAAATTTGAAAGTGATCTCAGCTGCAGATAAGTCGTCTGTGGTGATTATGATTGAGAAGCAAGGAGATGTGAGGGTTCATCTAAAACGGCTCCACACAGGCAGAAATATGATGAATGTCACTGTCATATGTAATGTTGGTATGGGCCCAATAATGGATCATTTAATTACTTCCATTGCACCCACAATATCACCACTTACTTACACCATCCATCTTGCAGTCTATCTACAGACACCCACCCCCACCCCAGAGTTATATAAGAAAGAACTGTCATGAACTGAACATTACTTCTAAGTACTGCAGAATCAGACTCAGTTGCAGTACAATAGAAGTTGTAGATACATATTACCACAGTGTACACAGTGTGTTATTTTATGTTAACCATAGACCCCAAATCTTATCATGAACTCAATAATACGTATGCAACAAGTACAGTGTGCAAATAAATTATTTAGCTGTTGAATTCATAATACAACTTGATCACAAGATTGTAATTTGCCAGTGTTAAAGCAATGGAGGGTTTGCTGAGGTACAGAGACTAGTATAGCAAGAGCATGATAGGTGTCTCTGTGTTCCCAACCTGTGTGTATGTGTGTGTGTGTGAAGATGGAGAAAACGGCAGGAAGACACAGTACACACACAGCGGGGAGGGCAGCCCAGCCCGGCTTGACTGAAGACGCTCTCTTCACCTGACTGTGCCTCGCTCATTCATCATGGTGGACCACAGCTGTGTCCGACTTCAGAGTGGTCTCAGGCTGACTGCATTTTCATGAGGTGGGTGATGTCTCAGGTCTGAAGGGAAACCACTTCTGTTCATGCCCTCGGAAGCCCAGGGAGCTCAACAACAAATGTGTCACTTGTTTGTGTCGTGCTGTCAAAGCATGTGTACAGTGGAGGGATTGTCATTCATTCTGCTCTCTGGATGTTCAAATAAACACTATTTACAAAGTCACTTCTCCTCAAGCACTGTAAGGAACAGTATCACAGGTTGTTGACGTTTCAGCTCAACAGCCAATCAAATTAAACCGTTCCCTTCCATGCTCCTGAGGCAACTGCTGTTTCCCAAAGTCGAGCATGCTTCTATGATAGAATGCTTCCTTGCGAGTCGAGTTCTACGAAGATGAGGCTAGAGGCCTCCCTAGCGTTCTCGGACCCTACTTTGGAACAAACTAGCTAGTGTGGACGTGCACATTAGGCGGGTTCTGCGGTTCTGCCGAAGCGCTTCCGCTTTTAACTGCATGCTTCTGTTTTGTCAATGGCGCTGCATATCAACGCAGAGGATTATGGGTATTTTGGTTCACCTGAGGATCCACAGATGCATTGCACAGACGCACAGATGCCTTGAAAATTCTCAGAACGAAGGGCGCGCATTTCGGAGTATTCTTGACAATGGAACATTGCTTGGCGGAGTTCTGTGACGTGGTGTCCTTGAAAAGGCAGCCGTTGAGTATGCTTCCTTGACTTTAGGAAACGGCTAACATGTCGATTGGATGCAAGTGGTTACGGCTCGGCTCGAGGCTCTATGATTGTGTCTCAGTTACAGTGGCCTTATAATGTTGAAACACCAGAGCAGAGAACTGTTGGGAGCAATTTACTGGCTCTGCCATTAGTAAGCGTACTATAATATGAATCATTGTGTGGCTGAAATTTCAACATTAGGCTGTATCTTAAAGGAGCTTTTAATTAAGTCTCCTGTTACCTGGGTATAGGGCACAATACTAATGGGAAACAAAAGAATGATCTGAGCCACAATAACCAAAGCAAGATATATAATCATCTTCTCATCACAAGGAAAGAATAAGAATGAGAAAAGTAAAGCCTTTGCAGTTAAACCAATAGCTAATTACTTCATGGATGGCCTCATTAAGATATTGCATTGGCTTTGATGTATCTACAAGCATCTCTCTTTGGTCATAATCAGGGGTGCACATAACTTTTTCAGTGAGTTACTCAGGTGAGTACCAGGAGATGGTGTTTGGTACTCACCCCATGTGTCGCGTGGTCTTAATAAGTGCGGTCATCCTCACTGTCCTCCTCAGTGTCGCCACCACTGTCCTCTGCTTCAGCTTCCTGCATGGTAGATGATGAAGATGATGCAGATGCACCTCCCTGTCCTTGGTTGAGCCTCTGATTAGCTGTCTCCATCCACAGGTCAACAGCTTGCTTCGGGTCAAATGTCTTTGTGGTCAGCTTTGACAGGTGAATGTGCATCAGGGCTGAGAGACGAGCATGTGACAGACGAGATCTGTACTTGGTTTTTATTATGTTGAGATGTGAGAATCCCCTCTCACAAGCTGCACTGCTTAAAGGCAGTGTAAGAGATAGCTTAACCACCTTGTTGATGTTAGAGTAAATATCTGGGTTACTTGTATTTACTATTTGGACCAAGTCATACACAGAAGAGGCTCCCAGGCGTTCTCCTGCCTGCTTTAAGCGCATCCATTCTGTCACAGTGATGTCTTTGTCAAGTTGCAAGGTGGCCTCATATTTCTTGAGAATGCTGCAAACTGTTGTGTTTCCAAAATTGTGGAGGTCTCTCATTTCCTGAGGCCATGTTGAAGGATCAAATACTAAAAAATGATCACATGACTTGAGGGAGTCATATCTGAGTTCAAACTCTTCAGTTAACCCCCTGAGTAAGTTTGTTTTGTCTCTGTCAGCATCAGCATTAGAAACAGTGTGTGGCCTGTGGCCTTCACCATCAAGCAGAAGTGTGAACTGTCCAATGGCCACCATGAGTTCATCCTTACATTCTCCAATGGTCAGCTTTTCCTTCTGAAATCTAATGGATGTGGTCTTCAAAATGTTGCCAATGTCAAGCATGTTTGACAGAAAGCACTGAAAACGCTCTGTGCAGATATGCTGCAGGTCACTGTTATCACTTGTAGCCAGTTGCATTTTAATGGCTGGCAATAGTCTTGATATTTTTAACAGTGTTTCATGCCTCCATGCAGACCATCTGATATTATGAAACTTACCCAGTTTCACAAATGAGATCCCATTTTCTTCACACAGATTCTTCAGTGCAGCAGTTTTTTTTGCTCCACCTTTTTGTAAATAAAACTGCAGCAGCTTGATCACTGAGCGATTAAATGTCTCACAGTACACAATGTCTCACATTTCTTCTCGGCTAGCTTGTTTATTAGCAATGGCTTGCGCCACATTTGTGTGCTCCTTGCTCTTTTCATGTTTGTCAAATAAAGGATGGTTGAAATTCTTTGAGCCTTTATAAAATGCACTTGTTTTGTCTGCTAGTTGTGGATTTGAACGGCAAATCTTACACCACATTTCAGTGTGCTCATCGTTAGCTTCAAGCCACTGCACATCTTGAAGCCACTTTTCTAAAAAAAGTATTTTCTTCGACTCTGGCTCCAGTTGGCGTTTCTTTGTAGGTGGCGGCGAAACGCCAAAGAAACTGCTTAGTGTCTGTTGCTTTTTGGACATCTCTGGCAATAGTTGACAAGCAGCATGTACTGTAATGTGTAGGTTGGATGATAAGATCGCAGTACGCAAAGGCGCTTACTAACTCAAGTGACATTAGGCATTCCTGATTTTTGTCGCGCATGCGTACCTGCGTACCAGTTATGTGCACCCCTGGTCATAATCACTGTTTCATCAGATGAAACACAGCTAGTTAATCTTAGGTCATCTGTGCACTGTAAAGGGATAAGTACAACAATGTTGATCCAAATAGTTAATTATTGTAAGTGGTTGAAAATATTGTGTCAGCTACTTCATAATATTCTGTTTATCAAACAGCCATCTTTTCTATACAGGAAGAATTAAAATGTCAGTTTCAGATGATACGATGGAGCTATTATGCCTAGTTCCTGGGTTTCAGTTTGTGGTCTACTGTACATTACATCAGTGACTGTAACTGGAAGATGAAACAGCCGTGGTCATGATGTTATGGTTACTCTGTCCGGCTCATGGAGGTTTCATGAGAGTTTTTTTTTTTTATATCCCAAGGCAAGACTGCCTTGGTTACATTCATCATCGAATGAAGTAAGGGAGCATATTTAAAATATGACCGCCGACATATTTTAGTTGAGAAAGTTCTGGAAAAATCCTGTTTCCTGAAGTTATACTTTATGACTTGGCTCAGTAAGATGTCCTGTCAACAAAGGGGAGATGTGTTTGTTGCAGAGGCATTTCAGAGCTCGAGGTTTGTTCTCTTTGTCTCTGTTTGTCTTTTCATCTTTCGTCTCTTTTCCTTTTGAAAACAGGGCAGCTCTGAACTGTCTGCCTCTTCTGAGTTCAGAACACCAGCATAAATCACCTGATTACTCTTACCTGACAAGAGACAGTTACCAGCCTTCAAAAGCCTTTCACTGTCAATAAACACCATTGTGAAAGTCATGACTGATCTATCATTCACACACTGATCAAAAGGGGGGAAATGGACCACCCAGAATAAAGGCGAGGGGGGGGGGGGGGGCTCTTTTTCATATTCTCAATTTCTTCAACCTAATTCTGCAGCCAGACTCACATGATCCTCTACCTTGTTGTACAAATAAACAAAGACTTGAGAGAGGACCACAATACGGTGAGGACTTGAGAGAGGACCACAATACAGTGTGGTTGGAACCCTCTCAAGCTTTTTTTTTTCCCCCAAAAAAAAGAAATCCGAAGTTAGTAAAGACAGTAAGCACTAACAGCATGGCTTCACACTCACCAGTGCGCTGATATGAGGAAAACAAGAGAGCGCTACACAGGCAGCCAGCCAATCGGCTCTTTCCAATATTTTTCTTGTGGAGCAGTGAAAAGAGGAGGTAAGCAGGTACGGTAAGCATTTCTGGTGTATGCATGGGTCACACTTCGTCTCTAGGGACCTCTCCTGGGACTAGCAGTAAGCGCTTTCAGACATACGTGTAAGACAGGAGGTTCTGCCGATGTTATCTGCAGTAAGATCCTGACTCACAGCAGTGAAGCAAGGAATAGAACCTCGGCAAAAATGGCCCAGGAAAGCATTGACTAATGACCAGGGTGCGTTAATGACCACATGTGGAGTTAGAGTATAAACGTCCACGCATGTGAACACAATCTCTCTCTACCTCTCTTTCTCTGTCTGTCTGTCTGTCTGTCTCTCTCTCTCTCTCTCACACACACACAAAGGCAAGGGAAGAGAGACAAACAACAAATGTACACATTTACCAAAGCACTGAGAGAGAGAGAGAGAGAGAGAGAGAGAGAGAGAGAGAGAGAGAGATAGATAGAAAAACAGAGGGATAGGGGCAAGTGGGGCGAGTGAAAAAGAGAGCATGGGAGAGCGATAGAGAAAGCACCAAAGAGAGAGAGAGCTGGAGAGAAAAAGAAGAAGAGCTTTAATTCAAAGCATAGGGGCAGTCTGAGGGATTTGTGTCATCACAGGCAGATAATTGCCAGCATGTGCTTCCATTGTGGGTGTTTTTCACCACGTTTAATGGGCAAAATGCCAGAGATTATCTCTCACGAAGGACCATGCAGAGTGCTGGAGCAGATTCTTTTGAACTGCAGCCTGGACACAACACTCTTCCAAGTGTCTCTGGCATTTCATCATCCAACCGTCCCTTCTAATGGCCAAATATCTATTGCCTTCCCATATGAAATACATAAAATGATGTCCTGTATTACTGATGCTGTCTATTTGGTCTCTGTGTTATTAGAATTTCTGTTCTTAGAACACTATGATGAGTTGTTTAAATTTTGAGCACATCTGTTGGTAATATTATTTTCTCATATGACATCAGAACGTACCGGAAATGAAATAAATAAATCAGGCCCTGACCCACTTCAACTGGCATATAAGTCCATTTCTCATCCATCTTTACACAAGCTCTGCAGTGTCATCCGTTCTCTACTCCACTCTCAATAGCTTGCTTGTGCAGAGCTGGAACTAATAATTATGTGCCACTGCACTCACATGAGATTTGATTATGTGTGATTGTGTGTGTGTGTGTGTGTTTGTGTGGATGTGAGAGGATAGGTGTGTTTCTTGGTGTTTTATGCCCCCAACATTGCCTTCAAGGCAGCGCTGCCTAGGATAAGGTGCCTTTGTTGACGGGGGCAGCGCTGCCTGGAAGACAACGTTGGGGGCATAAAACACCATAGAGCGGGTAGGTGTCCACATGCTCGAGGAGATCGCCCCACCTGCTCCTCTCTCCTATAGCACACACCTGGCTCCAGAACTAAAAACCCTGTGAAAAGGACACCCCCTCCAGGCTCAAAGCTTCCCACCAAACAGTTAGCCCAGGCGGCAGGCTAGTTCCTCTGATCTTTCCCCTGCCGTAGCCCATTTGACACGGCGCAGGGGAGAGACCTGTCAGAGGGCTCGCTGCAGAAGCCCTCTCTCTCTCTCTCTCTCTCTCTCTCTCTCTCTCTCTCTCTCTCTCTCTCTCTCTCTCTCTCTCCTGAGCCCTCCCCTGTTGACATTGCACACAGCCCTGGTTGCCTAACTAGACAAAGTTTGGCCCATTTGAAATTCACTTCTTCAAAGGCAGAGCGGAGGAGAAAAAAGCTAAATCTGCCAGACTCAAGATTATTGGAGTGCAATTCAATTTTCATATACTATGAATTTTTGGTGTTTTGATGGTGTTTCGCATTGCAGATGTGTTTAAGACGTTGTTTGCTAATGATAAGCAGCAATAGCTGTGGCACAAGATGCAATATTAAAACAGTATAAAGAAGAAAACAGGACTCAAGAAATCAAAGAAGTTTTACACTCCTACTTATGTATGTGTGCAACATGTTATGCAAGAAATGATCTTTGCATTGTATTGTATAATAGAAAGAAACAATCTGCATCTCCTGAAATGTGCTTTTCTGCACTTTGCTTTCAATATTATTCATTTTTTGATCAGGCATATTTGCTTGTACTGTGCCTCCCTTGTAAGTCACTTTGGATAAAAACATTTTTCAAATGATGTGTAAATGTAAGGAATATGCATACAATTCTGCTCACTGCTGCTCTGAGAAGCCGAAAACAAACATGAATTTCAGATGTCCTTGTGATTCATAATCAAATAGTTTTACATTAAACTCTCTGGTCTGTATGACAGAAGAGCCACTCTCAGATACAGGTATATCTATAAGTACTCATATGTATATTGTTATGTTGAAAGTAATGAAAGCACAGGAGGCCGACGTATTCACTATAACTCATTTATATAGCATTCAACATGGTAGCACATACACTCTACATCTGAACTCACACTTCTTCATTTCTCCAGGCTATCTCAGAACCCCATAATGCTACATTACACTGACACCTAGTGGTGTGGTTCTAAGTGCAGACACAACATCCCCCCACAACGTAAACAATACTTCCTATGTAAAGTACAGTACAAAATATCATTCCTGTATGAGCCTGAACGGATAAGGCCTTTAACAAAACCTAAGATAGAGACCTAAGGAACTCATGGCTTGTCACGCTATATCACTGGACCTATTATTTAACTATAGGCTATTGTAACAAAGTGAGCATCAAAGATTTAAGCTCTAGCATAATTTGGGAAGGATATGATGCAGTCCTGATTTCTTGCATCTTAAGTTTTATAGTCTTTCAACCAGTCAGGAGGTCTCCGTTCTCTGGCTGGATGCGCTCGGTCGTTCTTGTCTCTCTCAGGTGCGCAGTCTTCAGCTGTTCCATTCCTAGGCTGATCTGCAGGGGTCACCGCTGTGTCAGGTGCTTGAGTGCGCTGATCTGCAGATGTCACGGCTGTGTCTGGTACGTGAGTGAGGTGAGAGGAATGCCAGAGTTTCCCATCAGACAAGCCGTATGTGCAGGGACCCACCAGCTTTTGAATTTCAACTGGCTCTGTGAATCTGGGATGTCCTTTGGGAACATGAGTCTGTTTCCTCACTCTTACTGTACTTTGTCCCCTACTTTAAAAGCAGGAGTGCACGCTCCCGTCTTTTTGTCACAATATGCCTTAACCTGAGATTGGCGGGTGGACACACGATGGCGTACTTCAGCATCACGGCTTTCACATGTTGGCAATGGCAGAATAGCAAGTTTGGTTCTCATTTTGCGACCAAACAGTAGTTCAAAAGGTGAAACACCCGTCATGGCATGAGGAGTCGCTCGGTAAGTCTGGAGGAATTCTGTCATCGCCTGTTTCCATGGAGCAGCTTGGACGATGGCAGCTTGCACACAGCTTTTAAGAACTCGATTGAATCTTTCTACAGCTCCGTTAGATGCGGGGTGATACACAGACACTTTGATCTGTGCGATGTTGCGTTCCTTCAGGAATGTAGAAAGCGCAGTGGAAGTCAGTTGTGGCCCATTGTCTGTCACTACACATTCAGGGTTGCCGTAATGACTAAAGGTCGTAGTGAGAAAGCCAATTAAAGCCCCACTTGTAATAGACGATGTAAATGCGACTTCAGGCCATTTTGAATAGTAATCAGTAATAGCAATGGCATACCTACAGTCCCAGTTAGCCATTTCAAATGGTCCTACTATGTTAAGGCCTAACTTTGTCCACGGGGCTGCAGGAAGAGGAACTGGCTGTAGTGGTGCAGCGAAGGTCTTTGCTGTGCGATCTACGCTTTGGCAGAGTGTGCAGGCTGAGATGTAAGACTGGGCTATTGCATCCATTCCAGGAAACCAATACAACTCACGCAGACGTTGTTTTGTTCCTACTATGCCCTGGTGGTTCTCATGCGCCAGCACAACTAGTGTTTTCCTTAAAGCTATGGGCACCACTATGCGTGACACACGAAGCACTAAATTTCCATGTACACTCAGTTCATTGCGCATTTTGAAGTATGGATGAAGCTCCACACTCAAAGGGTTCGGAGAGGCAGGCCATCCTTTTTGAATTTGTGTGCGTAAAGCAGAGAGCTCTGCATACGAGGCAGAAGCCGACTCAAACTCGGAAGGTGTAATGGCAGCTTGTGCTGTGGAGAGCAGTGCGACCAACTCAGGCTCAGTCTCTGGTTCGCATGCAGCAGCAATTGGTAAAGGCAGTCTAGACAGATAGTCTGCAGTTTGGTTCTGTGTGCCAGCACGGTAGACTACGTCATAATTGAAACACAGTAATCGTGCTGACCATCTGGCGATGCGCATTCCAGCTCTATCAGCCCCTTTTGTGCACAGAAGAGTAGTGAGGGCTTGATGATCAGTGCGCAGAGTGAACCTGTGCCCCCCACAGGTAAGTCCTCCACTTCTCAACCGCCCAAACACAAGCCAAGGCCTCTTTCTCGACGGTTGCATATTTTCTTTCAGTCTGTGTAAGAGTTCGTGATGCAAATGCAACAGTACGTTCAGTGTGTTTAGGGTGAATCTGTGTGAAGGCGGCGCCTATGCCATAGTCAGAGGCATCAGTGGAAATGATGCCTGGAAGAGCAGGATATAGAGCTAGTATATATATATAGCATATAGCATATAGAGCTAGTATATATATAGCATATAGAGCTAGTATATATATAGCATATAGAGCTAGTATATATATAGCATTATATATAGCATATAGAGCTAGTATATATATAGCATATAGAGCTAGTATATATATATATAGCATATAGAGCTAGTATATATATAGCATATAGAGCTAGTATATATATAGCATATAGAGCTAGTGTATATAGAGCTAGTATATATATAGCATATAGAGCTGGTGTATATAGAGCTAGTATATATATAGCATATAGAGCTAGTGTATATAGAGCTAGTATATATATAGCATATAGAGCTAGTATATATATAGCATATAGAGCTAGTGTATATAGAGCTAGTATATATATAGCATATAGAGCTAGTGTATATAGAGCTAGTATATATATAGCATAGAGCTAGTATATATATAGCATATAGAGCTAGTGTATATAGAGCTAGTATATATATAGCATATAGAGCTAGTGTATATAGAGCTAGTATATATATAGCATATAGAGCTAGTATATATATAGCATATAGAGCTAGTATATATATAGCATACAGAGCTAGTATATATATAGCATACAGAGCTAGTATATATATAGCATATAGAGCTAGTGTATATAGCATATAGAGCTAGTATATATATAGCATATAGAGCTAGTATATATATAGCATACAGAGCTAGTATATATATAGCATATAGAGCTAGTATATATATAGCATATAGAGCTAGTGTATATATAGCATATAGAGCTAGTATATATATAGCATACAGAGCTAGTATATATATAGCATATAGAGCTAGTCCCGGGCTGTCCACCAACAGCTGTTTCACCTCACTGAAGCACTTGTCAGCCTTGTCAGTCCACTTGAACTCTGAAGGCAGGCACGTAGTGGCTCAACCACAGTTGCGTAATTGGGTATGAATTTGTTGTACCATGAAAGCATCCCAAGAAATGAACACAAGCTGACTGCATCCTTTGGTGGAGGTGCTTGTGTGATGGCTTGGACATGTTCTGTATCTGGCTCAATTCCCTGTGCAGTCACTAAGTGTCCAAGAAAGCGCAAGCTGGGCTGTCTGAACTGGCACTTTTGCTCATTTAAGCGCAGGCCTGCATTCCGAAGGCGCTGCAGCACTGCATCTAGTGCAGCATCATGTTGAGCTTGTGTACGTCCAAAGCATATTATGTCATCCAAATAATTTTGGACATTTGACACCCCTTCCAGGACCACAGACATCATCTTCTGAAACGCAGCGGGAGCGGACGCTAACCCGTAGGGAACACGGCAGAATCGGAAAAGACCCTCATGAGTTATGAACGTTGTCAAATCTCTGCTATCTGGGTGAAGTGGAAGTTGATGGTACGCACTCTCCAGGTCAATTGTAGAGAACATCCAGTTAAAGTAGCAAGCAGTTCTTCCATATGTGGTAGAGTGTGACTGTCCACCACTATAGCTTTATTTGGTTCTCTAAGATCCACACACATTCTTATGCCACCTGTTTTCTTTTGTGTCACAACGATGGGTGAAACCCAGGGTGATGCGTCAATACGTTCAATCACCCTAGCGGAAAGTCTATTCAGTTCGTCAGACACAGCAGATCTAACAGCGAAAGGCAGACGTCGGAGCTTCTGACGTACAGGTAGAATTCTAGCTGATACTTTCGTTAGCCAAATGTATCGTTTCTTCACATTAGCAGAGACATTTCTGGTTAGCCAAATGTATTCTTTCAATTCTATTCTTGTATGTCAATTGACACTTATTGATGATTGACGGTACAGGGGCCAGTCAGGGGCCAATGAGATTTCAGATAGGGCCCGGGCCCCTGTGGCCCCGCCCCTAGAACCGCCCCTGGGAATTTCCACTTGTATATATAGTGTATATACATATGAGTGTAACCTCATCTATCCAATCAGTCATACATGTCAATTAAGGCTTCACTGATTGTTTTCTTGGTCTCTTGCTTCATGGTTGCTTCACTTTCATGTCAGTTGAATTCTATCTTTCATAACCATGTTGTTGAGAGGCCTGACAGTCAGCATCAGATGCCTCTGGTGTCTGTGAATGTGTAATGAGATTGTATGTCTCATGGAGGTGTGTATGCCTCATTGCCATGAAACAAACAGAAAAATATCTGATATCTGGATTGAGGACATGTGAGGCTTCTCCATTTTGACTATTGAGGAAAAACATGAAAGAGACAGAGTTAGAGAGGAGGATTTGGAATAAAAAACAACCAAAAAACAAATCAAACCAGAACAACATTAAATTCTATCCTGCCCAAAAATTACAGCACAGCTTTCCTAATACAACATTTTTCAAAGCACTTAGAGAGCAGTTTCCACCATAATACAGTATGTGCTTTTACCAATGACTTAAAAAGCAAACCCAAGTCCTGTCCATTATTATTACCGCCGCGCAGAAAAGTAAAAACACAAAAAAGTAAAAATGAGGTTTTGTAATCGCAGGTATCTTTGACCTAACATAGTCAAAACTGCACGAAATTGGAAGTGTAGGATCATTATGACACCCTCTGAATGCACGCCAAGTTTCGTGGAATTCCGTTCATGGGGGGCCACACAATAAATTAATTTATGTTACCTGACCAATTGGCCTGTATGTGGCCGGAGACAGTTTTCTGTGAATATCTCGAGAACCGTAGGGCCTAGGAGGACCACCTTTTTTTGTATGTTGGTCTTAAGGGGGCATGTCAACCCATCCCATTACCACTTATTTCATGTATAGCGCCACCTAGTTAAAAATTTAAAAACAAAAAATTAGGTGTTTTCATCACAATATCTCTGGCTGACATGGTAAAAACTGCACGAAATTGAAAGTGTAGGATCATTATGACACCCTCCGAATGCATGCCAAGTTTTGTGGACTTTCGTTCATGGGGGGCCTTACAATCAAATAATTTATGTGTACATTTAGTGACTGTACACCAACAAGGATTCCCGGGACACTGAAAGACCGGGGTACACGAAACTTGGTGGGCATGTAACCCCACATGGATAGCATGGAACCATCGTTTTTTGTTTTGATCTGTAGCCCCCCCGCTGTACTGGACCCCCCGAAAGGAGGGTAGGGCAGACACAGTTTTCTGTGAATATCTTGAGAACTGTAGGGCCTAGGATGACCAATTTTTTCCGTATGTTTGCCTCCAGGGGTCATGTTAACCCATTCCATGTGCACACACATGTACACACATACATTCACAGTAATCATACGTATGACACATACTCACACAGTAGACATATGTACGCATGCATGCACATGCACAAACACACATACGCAGGCAAACACACAAGCACGCACACACGCACACACACACCCACACACACCCACACACATAAACATAAACGTGTACACGCACACAATTCAAGAATTTCTCAGAATTATGAACAGGCAAGATGGGGGTGGGGTTGTATAAAATGAATTTTACATGTGAAATCTATGAACTAATCCTGATTTGGTACTTGTTGTCTAGCAGATATCAGTGAGAATTGAGTGTGGATAATGCATAAGACAGTTAGAATTATATAGGCCTTTCAGCGTGATTTATTTTTGAGGGAAAAAATGTGCTGGACTGGGCGGCGGTCATATTTTGTACCGCTCTGCGGTACATCTAGTTTTTGTGAAAAAAATGTGCTGGACTGGGCGGCGGTCATATTTTGTACCACTCTGCGGTACATCTAGTTTTCTGGCCTATTACATTGTAAAACAGCTAACTTGGCAAGACCTGCAGAAAAATTAGCTAATTTGAATTCTCCCAGGTGTGTTAATGTTAATGGGAAGGTTGGAAATAGAGCAATTTTCATATTCCTTTAATTTAACAAAAAACAGAGAGAAAGAAAGAGAGCAAGAGAGAGAGAGAGAGAGAGAGAGAGAGAGACTGAGAGAATAACAGATGAAACGGTTGAGCTGGGCAACCAAAAGGACAAAGTCCATTGAGCTGGTTTAAGTGCTGGAGAGACCCATGTGCTCTATAATGAATTCACAATGAATTGCCATGTTGCCATGAAACGCTGCAAGCACACGGGGCAGACACACGCCATTACTCGGCCCTGCAGATGAAGAGGCAAACCTCAGCACTTTACACCAGAGAGCTCAGGCTGGTGGAGGGAGAGGCAGCAGTGCTCGGAGTGGTGGAGGGAGAGGCAGCAGTGCTCAGAGTGGTGGAGGGAGAGGCAGCAGTGCTCGGAGTGGTGGAGTCGGCGGTCAGAGATCCATCTGTGGTCCTAAGAGGAAGAGAGTGGGGGAGAGAGAGAGAGAGAGAGAGAGAGAGGGAGAGGGAGGGAGGGAGAGAGAGAGAGAGAGAGGAAGAGAGTGGGGGAGAGAGAGAGAGAGAGAGAGAGAGAGGGAGGGAGAAATGGGAGAGATGGAAAGAGTTGGAGAGTGTGTGCGTTGCTTGTGAGGCCTCTGGATGGGAGATCAGAGCGAAGCCGACAGGGCTCTTTAGCGGAGCAGGGGCTGATAGGAACAAAGGCTGCCAGAGCACTAACCTGAGACTGAGAAGGGGTCTGAAGATACAGAACATGGTGTGTGTGGGTGTGTGTGTGTGTGTGTGGGTTAGGAGCAAGAGGGAAAAAACACATCACAGGGCTCTCATTTTACTCTGGAGAAAGGTGGAGGTGGAGGAGGAGCAGGAGAAGAGGGAATGTAGTAGGGAGGTGAGGTGGTAGAACAAATCCACCTTAATCCTTTGTAAATGACCATTGTCTGACTGACAAAAGATGGGTGGTGTGTACATTTGGCTACGGTTCCACATAGAAAAGGTTTGGCTTGACACGGATTATGCCTTGTCCCCAATTAAATTGAGCTTGGAATAGAAAACCCTGAACTGCAGACATTTTGTCTGACATTTACACCAAATTTGGGGAGATTAAAAACATAGTCCTTCTCCCCACTCTAACACAAGTGTGCAAGGACACAAGATCCTGTGTTTGTATACATCTAACCAATGATCTTTATCAATAATACATTTCTGTAAGTCTCTTATCTTAATTCACAGATAGAACAAACTGACACCCACTTAAAGTCCACAGCACCAGCAGACAGAGACATGTATGAACACTAAATGGTGCCATAAAAGTTATAACCTTCTCCATAAATTGTTGCTTTATGGATGAAGTGAAATAATACTCAATCAGACCACGTTTTTAATTACATTTTAATGCCTCTACATAAAGTCAAAATAAGAATCAACTCCATGTCTCAAGTTACTGTGTTATTTATTTGGTTGTCTTGCATGCTTTCATGAATTTGGACAAAAATCTTCCAACAAGCCATTTTGAAAACTAAAATGATGGCAATGATATGATGGACTGTGCAAATAAGAGGAGTAGACGAGGCGAATATGAACTGACAAGGCTTATTGAAAAAGGAGGAGATTGCACAAGACTGAACCAAGTCCCTCAGGTAATGGAATTTCACAAGACAAGGATCTCTACCGAGTCCCCTTTTTAAACACAATTTGTACCAAAGGACATAGTGTATAGAATATGTATGACCAATTTCTGCACCAGTTCTGCATTTTGTATGAACTATTCTCATGAGCAATGAACATATGTATGTACTGTATGTCAAGGTGAATTCCATTCTGTTGACAGTGCTGGTGGAGGTTAAGACTCAGCAATGCACATAGGCTTGAGCAATGTTTAGCAATGTTGTTTCAGAAATTATTTATTTAGTTATTCATTTTATTTGTTAGGGACCATGTACAATTTCAATATAAATGTTTCCATTTGATGCATTGTACCATCATTAGCCTTAGGCTAATTTACATTTTAAGTGATTGTTAAAAAGGTCACTGTTATCTAATGGGTTATAACTGCTTATTAATGGTTTGTAAAGTCTTGACAACTTCATTAATAACCTATTAACAAATCATTCATAAACCATTTATAAGGGTATCCTTGTAATAAAGTGGTACTGATCATTCTGTAAAGGAACTATAGTTAGACACCATTTGTAATGTTAAATCTTATGTTAGCTGTTTTAGCTTGCTTATTGTGAATGCAACAGTCAAGAGAATTTTTACATTTTTCATGAAGAGCCAGTGTGGTATGTTGACTGTGTGTAGAATAAAATATACCTTTGCAGAACTACACCTATAGAGTTCAGAGGACAGCAACACACCTAGAGTGTAGTGGAAACATTGCTCCAACCGCACTGAAGGCACAAACATTTGCTTGGGATGTGACCTCCATTTAAACTGATCTTAGAGGAGGCAATTAATCAGGGATTGTCTGTGCAAAACTAATGAGCTTCCTTCCTCCCTTTTTGGTCTACCCAAAAACATCCACTTCAAAGTGTGTTCAAGTTATCCTTTCCATATCCACTTTTTCTCTTTCTCCATCACTACCCACCTCCCTCCCTCTATCTTTCTCTCTGCATCTCTCCATCCCTACCCACCTCCCTCCCTCTATCTTTCTCTCTGCATCTCTCCATCACTACCCACCTCCCTCCCACTATCTTTCTCTCTGCATCTCTCTCCATCCCTACCCACCTCCCTCCCACTCTCTTTCTGTCTGCACATCTCTGTTTCTCCCTTGAATAATAATAACATCACTATAATGACTTGATAGACTCTTTTTCCTATACCTCTAGCTTGGTCGCCCTCTCTCTCTCCCTCTCTCTCTCTCTCTCTCTCGTCTCATGCTCTTCCCTCTTGACAATGTAGGTCTTGTAATCAACTCCCGTTCTGCCTATGCACGCCCACTTTTCACCCCTCAGGTCCCCCGCTGTATTGGGTGTCATGACTCGCTTGGTAATCAGCGGCCCATTTACGGCCATTTTCCCTGCCAGTCTGTCATTTTGTCCACACTCTCCTCTCGCAAGAGCACAATCACGTCGTTGCCAAATTGCAGTGTTCTCTCAGGTCTCTTCAGAGAATTTATTAAGACGAGCCGTCTCTCACACTGTCCAACCCCCCCCCAGAACTCACTCCGAAAGCCACCCCCCAACACAAACACAAACTCGTCCCCACTCCCTGCTGCAGCTCCCTCCGCTCATGTCACAGCTACATTAGAGTGTGATCTGACCCAGGGGTTAATGCTCTTCTACTGGGCACAGGACTGGCAGGGTTCCAGGCCTTCTGGGTAGCAGGCCTGGCAGCGCAGGTCTCGGATCGACTCATTGAATCGGTTTGCCAGCATGGACAGCTTGCTGCCATGGCACAGGGAGCAGGGGGCACAGCCCGAACCGCCACACTGCAGACAGCCACCGGCATCCTGCTGGCATGCCAAATAAACACACATACCAACACAGAGACAAACAAACAAGACAGACAAGCAAATACAAATAAGTGCTAGTACACATTTCAGCCGTGGAATGGTAGAGTCTCATAAGAATGTCTTGACCACAATTGTTGCTGGGCAACCCAAACAAAATGGCGGGGTCACAATGTTTCAGAAATGTTTTGAGAGCAGAGTAAGGTTTATGTTGAATGTCAGGCTAAACAGAGGGTAAACGAACAGAGGCTAAACCGGAAAACGTGTCTAATCACATCTGCTTAATGATAAATAAGCGTATATAGGTGGATAGGCTATACTTAAAACAGTAGTATCTGTTTGGACCACTGATTAAATTGGATACTCAAATCAGTGTTGGTGGTTGTAAAATATGCTCTACATATGCCTTTGTAAAAAAAACAATAACGTACAGACAATAAAAGCAATTTTTAAAAGCAGGTCAACAGTGTTACCAATTTGCCGATCGCTGAATCGTTCAATGTCATCACTTGACAAGCGGATGTGAATGTCATCACTTGACAAGCGCATCAGAATCAATGTCATCACTTGACAAGCGGATGTGATTAGACCTGTTTTCTGGTGTAGCCTTGTGATGTTCAGCATAAACCTCATTGGTTTTATTTTAGTTCTATCAAGATGGAGGAGACAAAGCTCAACTCCATGGGGAAAGGGAACTAAAGAAGGGGAATGTGGTGAGAAGACCATGACATGAGGAGACTTGGGGACTAACTGAGATAAAGTGAAGAGAGAAATAAGTGAGTAATGAGTGATATCAACAGCGAGGCAATCAGGAGATAGACAAGAGGACTTTTGAGGCAACAGCAATAGTGTTGCATGCTGATTGCTGAACAAGACACATAAAAGCCATTTTAAAAAGACCTAAGATTCCTAAGTACGGCTAACAGCATCTACTTGAATCCAGATCCATTGAACACAATTGAGCAACACTCCAAAAGTATAAAGAGAAAATGGAGCTGTTATATAGTTACAGGCCTGTATGAAATGACTATAATGGCTGCAATAGCTACCTTGAGTTTTGGAGAGGTCATCTCTTTGTTTCCATGGCCACACTTAGTTCTGTGCTTGCCTCTGCTGCGGTGGCTGTGACCCTTGGAAACCTCCTCCTCTCCTCCTCCTTCTCCTCCTCTTCCTCCTCCTTGATCCTGCCCAGCTCCTCTTGCTTCACTCTCCCTCTCCCTCCTCCTCTGGGGTGCAGGAATGATCCTCAGGTTACTAGTGTAGATAATGATCTTCCCGAAGTCCAGCACTGGGGCCTGGACCAGAGCAGACACACGAGAGGGGGTGAGGGGGTGGGGGGGTATCAAGGTCACTCGGAGATGCGCTCTCTCGGCACAGCATCGCAAACAATAAAGGCAACAGCGGTGATCAAAGCATTTCCTCTCGCTTTCATTCACCAGCCCTGATCCCACAGATGTGAGCAGACCCGAAGGGGCAAAGGACCGCAAGAGAGGATGAGAGGACGACATGCTTTACCATCCTGATCCTTTGAGAGAGTTAAAAAGAACCTTTTGAAAGAGACATAGAGTATGCTGTTGTTCTGCCTCTTCCCCCCTCTCTCACATACACTTTTTCCATGACATCTCAGAATTTTACATCTCTTTCCATTATGAAGCTGAAAAGAAAAAGCGGTTACACTTTACTTGACAGTGTCGACATAAGAATGTCATGACACTGTCATGAACGTGTCATAAACAAGTTAAAACTGTTTATGACATAACACTTCTGTTTTTAAGTGACATTCGGTTTTTGTCATAACAAGTTAGGGTTAGGATTAGGATTAGATTTAGGGTTAGGGTTAGGGTTAGGTTTAGAGGTTAGGATTAGGGTTAGGTTTCATATGTCATGACAGTGTCATCTCACTCTTATGTCGATACTGTCAAGTAAAGTGTTACCGAAAAAGCTAAATCTTTTTAAGATTGTATATGTACTGTCTATATCTTATTATGATGAGTTCTCAGAAGTTTGTCAGAGAAGTTTGAGCCTTTGAATTTTGCTTATAGGATCTGGCAATGTTTCTGTCATCATGAGTATTAAACCGTAAGTCACAAAGATTTTCAGAGGCCTTTGTGGATTGGTGTTTGACCAGAAACCCTCTGGAATAATTTTGGCAGTAAAAAAAAAAAAGGTCGAACGACAGCCATTTTCTCTTGGGAGCCCTTCTAATACTAAAGGGCAAAACTGTGAAGTGCGACAGGAATGAGATAATGTTATATAACCCAATTACAGAGGTCTTCACTTATGATGTGGAGAGAAAGGCAGAAAGAGAAAGAGTTACATTTATTCAAATGTTGGTATAAAAAAAATACACTGATAACCTCTTTTCATATCTCCAGGATATAACATAGAAATGTCAATGTCCTGTACCGGCTAAAGAGATAATACTATTAATCCTGATAGACCATATTAGAATTTATGAGCATTCCAAAAATGCCACCCTGGGCACCATAAAGTACCCTGCAAGAGAGATAGTGCAAATGTTAAGTATCACTGTGGCCTAATAGCTTTCTTAGAGGTGTGTTGTGATGTGTGTCGATGTAAGAGGGGCTTTTAGGAATTAACCTTTAATGTTTTATCCCATTTTAATGTTCATCGCCACTTTGTGTTGCTACTCATACAGACTTGAACAATTGAGTATGATTAATTGCTAACCTTTAGCTTTCCTAACAAGGTAGAAGTTGTTGATCTCTAGGTTGACCTGTCACATAGATCTACATTTCCATTATCCATTGATATCCTCAACACTCACATTAGGGTCTCCCTCTGGAAGGTCACCGAAGGTGGGCGACCTGAAGCCCGTGACCCCCCGGTAGACGTTGATCCTCTGCGCGTAGAGCCCCGTGGGCTGCTCGGGCATGTCAGTGAAGCTGCAGAGCTGTCCGGCGTCCAGGTGGCGTGGGATCTTGGTGTGCACGAAGCTGTGCGGGTACTTCTCCTCGGGGCTCTCCAGCTCCTGGCCGTCCTCGTAGACGTGCTTGAGCACCCGGCCGCTGTACGACGAGTTCAGCTTGAAGCGCACCTTACGCGGCTTCGCCTCCGCGTACCGCGGCCCAAACGTCCTCTGTGACTCCTCCATGTCCGTTGTTTTTTTTTTCGCCCTCGCTCTGTTTTCGTTGCTCCGGAGGGAGAGTATACCTGTGGCGTACGCTGCGGAACGCCCTGCACACCTGTGTGACACGGGAGCCGTGTGAGAGGCGAGCTCCCTGCTCACTATTTGCTGCTTGAGATCCAGCCCACCGGCAAGCTGGCCCTCCATCATTCACTGAGTAGCGCGCCGCTAAATTATTCAGCGCTAGGCCGCGTACACAAACGGGCTGCTGGGAAAACCAACACCGTGCGGCACCATGAAATAATAATGTCTCAGGGAACGACGGCAGGTGCGTCTTCCGTTCTCCCCCCGCCCCGAAAACAAAAGATGCCTCCACTTCGATACAAATGATTCACTTGTCGTTGTGTGGATTTATATGCCATGTTGTTTTTGGCACTGGAGCAGTCGGGGAGAAGAATCTAAGGGGAACGGGTTGATGGTATTCTCAGTTAGATAACATCCATCTGCCACAGCACGCAATGCGCGCAGTAGAGTCTCTATGTGTTATTAGAGAGCCTTGGAGCATACACTTTATCGATTACACCAAACACCAAATGTATATATCACATCATTTTTCAAGCTGCAATAAAAAATGTATAGTATCATCTTGTCTGTCGTTTTAACTCTATTATACAATTATCCAGTGACATCAGCAGATCACATGAAATAGATTTCTGGGGCAGCTGAGAACCATTTTACAAGACAAAATGGCAGCCATTAACCCCAATGCATATCCAGATCAATCTACCAATTATCTCTTTAGCTGCTGATTATTATATTCCATCTGAACGCACAGCCATTTTGTCACTTCCTACTGGGTTCATATCTGGTGTACAACTATGGGCTCAGTCAAGTGAAAAATTGCTTTCCATGCCTCTCAGGGAAGGATTCATTTGCTGTTTCAGAGCTGTAACTAGTTAAGACTGGAACTCTATTAATTTACACAAGCCCCATACTCAGCAGACTGGTTTTTAGTTTGCGCTTACCTCGAATGCTTTTGTGTTTATCATCTAGGTAGTATTGGGTTAATTCTGAAAGAATATTTAGTTTTAATGTGTCATGCTTTAAGTTGACAAAGACAAAAAATCCTGAAACAAATTGAGCTTTTTTTGCAAAAAAATTACAACAACAACAAAAAAAACATGTATCTAACTATTCATTAAGATGTAATGTGGCATGGTGTAGCAGTAGCAGTGTCACCACCTGACTGTACATGAAGGTGAGTCTGTCACTTTGGATAAATGTGTCTGCAAAATACCAGTCACTTTACTTTTACTTTACCTTATGTGCCAGTATGTATGAGAGATATGCTAATCACACTAGCAAAGAGGAAACAAAAGGTCGTCAACATAGCTTATTCATTCCCTTGCGTGACCCTGAGGATATGGAAGCCAATGAAGTCACTAGTGTTCTACTAGACAGGCCCAGAGGAGTAGGTCTCACTGACTGACTCGAGCCTCTTTTCCCTTTTTGGTGCTTCATGAATTATGCACCACAGGTGATTTGTTTCAAGCAGGTTTTTATGGCTCTGTTACCAACTCACACAGGCAGCTCGCCTGCCGGGTTCTCTGTGTCTTTATGGCGTCCGCCATCTCTGGCCAGGAATCAAATCAAAGGGGGCGAGAGTGAAATGTTCATGGGTTTTTTTTTTCACCAGTAAATTATTGGTGCGCAAAGTTTACTTTGTTGAGAGGCTTATCACAGCGTGACAAAACAGGTTTGCTCTGTAGAGGACAGAAAGAGAGACTCACTTTCCCTGAGTCAGGTGGCTGGGACTATATATTTTGGGGGAAGAACCTGCTGAGCAGAGACAAAGCTGAAGCATCAATATTTTATGAGACGTGTCATTTATTAAGCCGGTTATTATGACATGGAAACTTACTTGCTCATCAATTACTTAAAATAGACTTGATGTCTGTCAAACTTAATTATTGTAATTATATAATCTGGTAAAAAAGACAAAAATATGGTAATGGATTTCTATGAATATTTCATCACAGCACTATGTTAGATCAAGCGACTACTGCAAGCTCCTCTCAAATTTCTCTTATAATTAGCGTCTTTCACACTGCATGTAATCTGCCGACGAACTCTCCTTCCAGTAAAAAAAAAAGGTCATACCGACTGTTTTTAGAGTTTTGGGCAATGTTAAGATTTAATTGAAATGTAACATACGGTATACAAATGATATTAACATTAAGGTTAATATCTTAAATCGTGTTAACCTGGTATACGATTTAATAAGCTTTCTGATTTATGCCCCAACTTGGCAACCCACAGATGCATCTGCATGCAGCGCACAGCTCCCAGGTGTGAAGATGAAGATATTAAGCTGACGGCATGGGGGCTGCTTGAAACACTTTAGAGGCATCACGTCCCATTGCACTGATCCCTATGGATCAAATAATGATCATCACTCAAAGATATGGCAGGTGATTCAATACCCCATTTCATCTTAACATTGGCTTTTTAAACGGGCCGCTTGGAGTGGCTGGGGAGACGCACGCGAGGCGCGATCCGTCTGTCTTTTGGCTCAGGCCCAGTGCGGTCAAAGAGCCTCTGTCTTATTTCCTGTTAAAAAGGTGTTTGCATGTGTATTTGACTGAAATGTTAATAATTTACTAACCTACTGCTGTGTGTGTGTGTGTGTGTGTGTGTGTGTGTGTGTGTGTGTGTGTGTGTGCGCGTGTGTGTGTGTGTAGGCCCACTACCCGGCTAGTTATCATTGACGCTGTTGTCTTAGCGCAGGCTCCCATGTGTCGATGATGGGCATTATCCACTGACCCTTTGGGAAAGCCTCCAAGGACCCGTCAGCGCCTTCGCTTTGGTAGTATCATGTAGGGCCTGGTACGAGCTTCCATTGACGTTGGGGGCCATGTAAAATTATATGATGTCAAAGCCTCCGCGTATCAGAGGGGAATTAATATGGCATTAAAGGGAGCTCTTGGGGGTCTGAAGACCGATTGCAGCCGCAAGACAGCAGGGGCAATTCAATCAGGCTTTGGCTTAAGCTCCCAAAGAGGCCAAAGTGATATATCGAACCTTCCTTATCCTGCTTTGCTCCTTCTCTCTCTTTCTCTCTCTCTCACACACACACACACAAACATATGCACGTTGCACACACACACAAACACATTTTGCACCATGCACATGCACCTGAACGCACTCACATACACACACACACAAACACACACACTCACTCTCTCTCTCTTTCACACACACGCACACAAGCACATGCGCGCGCGCACACACTCACTCACTCACTCACTCACTCACTCACTCACTCACTCTCTCTCTCTCTCTCTCTCTCTCATCTCTCTCTCTCACACACACACACACACACACACACACACACACACACACACACATCTGCACCACCACCAGCAGCAGCCTAACAGCTGAAATGAATAGACAGTGGATATGGTGGAGAATTCCCAAGCCATAGCACATTTTCAGATGTACAGCTTGTTCTAACATGACTGGGCTTGATCCAAGGACACAGTAGCACAGCTGGCGAGGGCCCCCCGTGGCTCGAGTGACCTGGCAGGGGCCGAGCTCTGGCTCATAAAGCCAGACACACACACACACACACACACACACACACACACACACACACACACACACACACACATATACATTCTTACACACACCTACCATACACATACCACCCCAACCCAAAATTATCCTAGCTCAATGTCATTCTCAATTATGAGATATACTGCTCACAGACTTGTACATGAACTACTTTTATTCTAATGATTTTCACATTAACAGGAGAACAATCATGGGTGAGAGCAAACGGCTTCTCTTCAGTCAATCCCTTCTATACTGTGGACACGGGGCAGAGGTTAATCGAAAACGTAGAGCTGACTGATCATAATCAGTATTTAGTGCTGCAGGTATATCAGAATTAAACAAAAGATGCCTAAGTGTCAATGAAGGGCCTTTCATGGAAAAGAAAACTAATTTAGACTACATCATCACTTCACTACAAAAGAGGATTTGATTCTGTTTTTAATTAAGCAATTTGTAAATATATACACAGGCCAATTTTGGAGAAGCTTTAAAGTAGTTTTTAAATTATAGCTAATGTTTATATAAGAAAAGCAGATCCCAAATCCTCTTAAATCAAGTAAATGAAATGTTGTGGTTATTTCCATGAGTGTGTTTGTGTGATTTACAGTAATAACTGACTGCGGTAGTGAGTGACGGCAGGGTTCTGACCCAGTGGGGCGCTGAGAGAAACACAGTGTCTGCCTCTCTTGGCAGGTCTCTCACTCTTTCCCCTGGTGCTCACTCATGCACTGGCACAGACGCCCACGCGTGTGTTGGCACAGAGTGCCTGTGCCCTGCCCACGCGTGTGTTGGCACAGAGTGCCTGTGCCCTGCCATTCCTGCTACCTGGAGGTTGCATGATAAGCCGATGCATAGTGTTTCCTCTGCATCATGTAAAGCTGGCGTATGTGATTCATAAGACCTAAACAACGTTCCATTCAATAGCCCTGTATTAGGGAAATAATGGTAGTATTGCTTACTACCATTATTTCCCCAACTGTTTTCAAAACATTTGTTTCGTCTGCAGATTTCTAAACTATCAGTTTTTGTGCTGCAGCAGGTTCCTGGTTAGCCCCGTTAATCTTCACACAAAAAACAAGCCCAGTTTGTGTGTCCGCATGACATAAGGAGGAGTGCTGGCCTGGCCATGCATTCTGATGTTCGGTTCCGCGCGCAAAGATCAAGTAAAGATCAAGGCCCCAGCAATGTTTGCCTTCCCGCTCTCTCATTACGCCTAATTGCCCCTCTCTGTCTCTTTGCCTTTGCCATGTCCTGTGCAGGGGTGTCATCAGCTGTGGCAGAGCCTTTAAGGTTTAATGGTGGGGGTAAAGGGGGGGGGGGGGGGGTGGCTTTGACTGCCCGTGTGTAATTAGCGGCACGTGACACCTTGGCACACACTCAGAGAATATTAAACTGTCGCCGACGTGGACCAAGGCCGCTGGACATGAGTGACAGCTGAAATGACAAAGGAGGGGGCTTTTACTAGTTGAATTCTTTTTTCATGGTCGCCGGATTGAAAAGATTCTGATCAGAGTTCGCCTGAATTAGCATATGCCTATCCATAGAGGGATGGTTCAGTGGTCGTTTATCAGCTATAAACTTCAGAACGTGAAAGGAGCACAAATATCAAACGTCACTGTAGAAGGATTTTGTCAGAATTTGGTGGCCGGTCTGTGAGGGAGCATTGAGTGTGAGGGTAAGAACGGTAGATGTGGAGACGCCCATGTGACCTCCTGCAGCGGGGGGGGGGGGGGGCACGCTTCCTGGCTCTGAAATATTCATGAGAGAGACCCGGTTTGGCTTCACCCTGATTGGTTGAGAGGCTGTGGCATGCAGAGGGACAACACGCTAAAGAGGGAGGGGTGCATTTGTGGACCACCTCATAACAGCTCACGGTCATGCACACAAATCATGCCATAAGGTAAGGGAAATTAAATGCACACACACACACACACACACACACACACACACACACACACACACACACACACACACACACACACACTTCCCACACAGCACTTAAGTGAAGAGGAATGAATGCATTAGCATGGCAAATACACAGACTAACATCCTCACAGACGCACAGTCACACACACGTACTCCTGTAAGTACACGAGAGAGAGTCTCTTAGACGTGCTCCTGAAGTGTGTTTGGTGGAACAGGAGAGAAGAGGGGCACTGAGAGGTCACTCAACTTAAAGAAGCTTTGTTGTTGAGAATATTAAAGCATCTTGGACAAGTCCAGTGAGACATGTAATTACACTGAAATCTTGAAACAATACATATGCAAACAAAAAATGAAAAGGCAACTACAAAATATGTCATACTATGCAAGGTAACATCTGATGGTAGCATGTTTATGTTCAAACCAGATTTGTACTACGAGTTTGCCTGTTTCCATGCCAATACCTAGCCTTAAAATCTTAAAAAATTCTCACAATTCATGTCTTCATTTGACTAAAGACAACGCTAGTCCACAAAGAGTTTTCAACTTCAGTGTCTTTGTGTGAACCAGGTTCAAACTGTTTCTTGTCATTCTTGATAGCAGATGAGATGCAGTAATGACTCTCTCACACTGCAGTGGATCTCATTATCCATGGCCATCATGACTTACAGAACACCATTACGCCGCTGTCTCATGGTCACACTCTTATCAGAAGTAAACCACAACATTCTCTGTAGGCACTTGCCTGCTCTCTCTCTCTTTCTCTCTCTCTCAGTCTTAGAGCAGCTCATCTTAAATATGGCTGTCATTCTGATTTCTTTTGACAGGCTAGAGGACGAGTACTGAAGACCTGCCAAGCACCCTGGCCTGCTCTTTCCACTTGCGTCCCCTCCCTCGTAAGCCGCCCCTCTAGCTGCCCTTAAACGCTTATTCTGCGATTCTCCACAGACCCCGCCCCCCACCCCCCCCCCCCCCCCCCCCACCCCACCCCCGCCGTCTCCCTGGCCCTGGCCCCTCTGCTCCTGCCCCTGCCGCCCGCGTTTGGATCCCGGCCCAGACATTAGATTGCTGGCAACTCAATTTGTCTAATTAGAACAGATTCCAGCCTATGTCTTGGCCAGGGCCGAGACCGAACGCTGTGGAGTTTAGTGGATGAGGTGTCAGCAGCGAATAATGCAAGTGCTGTGGGCCTTTTATTTTTCAGAGTTTATGTGCACTAATTAAAGTAGGAGTTAAGCTATTGATGTGGTGAAATAGCAACGCAGCTGCACCTTGCTGTGCTGTAAGTCTTTGGCTTACTACTTAATCAAAGCCTGTGAAGGGTGCACAGCACACAGGCCAAAGGTACTGCAAACCCACATCTAAAGTAAGTTTGGGGTAGTTATGGTCCAGCTGATATACAGTATACAGTAATTGCTTCTCTGCTATTTTATTTGATTAATCCAAAAAGTTTTACATGACTATCTCTTGGATATTTCTGGCCATGCTGGAGGGAAATCTTACACTAAGATCAGAATCCAATCTTCCAGGACTGAACATGCAGAGAGGCCTGTTAATTGAAAGAAATGAGTCAGCTAGGCCATACCCTGGCAATCAGACCTCGAGACATTCACATCGGATTTACATTTCCTATATGAACTCTTGCACTTTAATGTTTGGCCTTCATAGATGAACACATGCATGCATGTGCTCATTATCTCTTACTGGTAAACACACACACTCACATAATACACCCTCGCTACATCTAGCTTCTGTCGATCCCCTGAGCATAATACTAATATCCTAAAACTTTTATTTCATTTTCATCTAAGGCTGTTTATCACAAAAAAGAGATAATATGGCAGGTTGATTTTCATTTAGTCAAGTTTTGTCAAGTCGCTTTGTTTTCGCCTCGGCTAAATGAAGCTGGTGGCTAAATCTTGCGCCTAATGGGATCTATAATTTCTCTGTGAGCCGTGCTGCGACAGCAGCGGCACTCAACTGAGGCGGGCAAAGCAGAACGGACACACTATGAAAATGTTAAATGAGAAATGAAAAATGGACTATTTTCTGTTTGTTCTGGTTCAGTTGCTGGGATGTCAGAAAGTGGTAATTGAGAAAATCTGTGAGACCCCCATCACCCCCCCCCCCCCCCAGTTCCCAGTTCTGCCCTACTTTGTCTCTTGCCTTCACTTGTGTGGGTGAGGCCCACTTCTCTCTATGTGTTTGTGTGAGAGATGGGGTGTGTGCAAGAATGCATGTGTGGTGTATCTGTGTGTCTGGTGTGTGTGTGTGTGTGTGTGTTGTGAGTTTCTGAAATGTGTTGTGTTGTGTGTTGTGTGGGGGGCAGAGGTTGTGTGTGTGCGTGTGTGTGTGTGTTCATGTGTGTGGTGGGCACGTGGAGTGTTCTCCTGTCTGCAGTTCTCCTGCAGGACTGCCTAGAGCGACTGCGCCTGAAGAATGGATGAGACAGGCGAGTGTGTAGCTGTCTCTCAGGTCTTCATCTCAGGTCTGAGGCAATGGTGCACAAATATCCTGTTTACGTGTGTGTGTGTGTGTGTGTATTAGTGCACACAGACCTGTGTAAGACCATTTATGTTTGTGTGTGTGTGTGCATGTGGGACTTGTGAGTGTGTGTGTATTGTGCATCTGTGTGTGTGTGTGTGTGTGTGTGTTTTCAGGCCAGCGAAGTGTCATGTCTGAACTGGGTGAGCACACTTCACACAGACTGGCTGATGCTTTTTGACGAGCGTTTGGGTTCAGAGGGGGCCATGGCACAAACCCACCCTAATTGATTCCCTCGTGCCCCCCCCCCCCCCCCCCCCCAATGCCCGCACCCTCCACCACCTCTTTCTCCTCCTCGCTGTTCACTCCTCGCCCTGCGCTCCCGCTCTCTGAAGTCTCGTTGCCTCCTCTCGGCCCGTTCGCTCGCCTTCTCCTTTGTTTCCTCATCACTCCTGCCGACACCCCTTGTCTTCCTCGCTCTCCCCTTCATTCAATCATGGTGAGGCCTTATCTACCGCCTCGCTTTCTCCTCTCCTCCTATCTATCTAACTCCTGCTACCCTCTGCCACCTCACCTTCAACTCTCCCTCTTTCAGTAACTCTCTCCTTCTTTCTTTCTCTTTCTCTCGCTCTCTCTTTCAGTCACTCACAGCGGTGAAGAGATTTGTGTGTGTGTTCCTGGGATCTATCACTTTGACACCCGTCATCAGCCTCCATTGTGTGGTGTTCATCTGACTTGACTGACACCTCGTCCACACAAGATGTTTACGCTGTTAAGGGAGAAGAGATTGGACGTGCTTGTATGATTCGACACTCTCATAACAGACAAACAGCATCTCGGCTATTTATAGACACTCATACTGCAGCAGCAGAGAAACTTATTTTTTTTATAAATAAAAGGAGAGATTTCTGCTGTGCCTTGACAACTCCCATGACATCAGTTCTGGGATCGTTATGAAACCTAGCTAGCACAAACAGGTTCATTTCAATACCCCGGAAAGTCTCCTGAGCCAACTTTTCTCTCGTTCCCAGAAGCCCAAATAATTTGGCACTCACACTAAGAAACGTAGCAGCGGTGGTGTGCTAAGCCTGGCAGAGTGCAGAAAGCAGAACCGGTAATGACTGTAGCAGTGGCCTGTCCAGGAGAAATCGGCCGGTCAAAAAAACACCCTAAGAAGTAAGGAGGCGACCATTTATTTCTACAATCCCATTAAATATATCCTGTGAGGGTCCTCAAACGAGGAGGAAGACTGCTTTATCACGGCAACCAGCCGACACCTTAGACACCAACTGAGATTCACTGCACCTCTCGCCCACTGGATCTACCGTTTCCTGTTCTTTCTTACCTCCATCTTACTCGTTCTTCAACTCTTACTTTAGCCGAGGAGGCTTCAAAAGAACAGCCCCCGCCACCCCCTCCCGGCTCATGTGGAGAATCTGCGTGGAGTCTTTTGGTCGCACAGCTCGATGTGCCTTTTCGGCGGATAAGCTAACCGCTTTACCATATCACACAGCCATACAAATAGGCACCACAGGCCCAGCGTCTCCTCCAGGCTCCTGAGATGCTCTCCATCCCTGTCTGCCACCAGCCTTGTTTATACAGCTCTCACAGCCCCACAGCTAGTCCCTTACCCAGGATTATGCATGTGCAATGGCTGTGCTTATGGGAATCAGGACTATTGTTTTCAAATTGAAGTTACTTAAATATGAAATGTGTCTGTGTCCATTAATGAATGACGGTATGGATGGGTGGGATGGATGAACGCATGAGCAAACAATGAGTGACTGACTGACTAAATGAATGAATGGATAGATGGATGAATGAATGAATGGATGAACGAACAAATGAATGAATGCATGCATGAATGAATGAATGAACGAATGAACGGTCCTAATATAGGTTTAGTTTTTTTTTTTTTTTTCTTTTTCGCATGTCCAAATTTCCGTCAAGGATTCCTGGGACACTGTAAGACCGGGGTACACGAAACTTGGTGGGCATGTAACCCCACATGGATAGCATGGAACCATCGTTTTTCGTTTTGATCTGTAGCCCCCCCGCTGGACTGGACCCCCCCGAAAGGAGGGTAGGGCAGACACAGTTTTCTGTGAATATCTCGAGAACCGTAGGGTTTAGGAGGACCATTTTTTTGTATGTTGATCTCAAGGGGCCATGTCAACCTATTCCATAACCACTCATGTCATGTATAGCGCCACCTAGTTAAACACAAAAAAGTAAAAATTAGGTGTTGTAATCGCAGGTATCTATGACCTAACATAGTCAAAACTGCACGAAATTGGAAGTTTAGGATTATTATGACACCCTCTGAATGTACGCCAAGTTTCGTGGAATTCCGTTCATGGTGGGGCCACACAATAAATTAATTTATGTTACTATACACCAACTGGCCTGTAGGTGGCCGGAGACAGTTTTCTGTGAATATCTCGAGAACCGTAGGGCCTAGGACGTCCACCTTTTTTTGTATGTTGGTCTTAAGGGGACATGTCAACCTATCCCATTACCACTTATTTCATGTATAGCGCCACCTAGTTAAAAATTAAAAAGCAAAAAATTAGGTGTTTTCATCACAATATCTCTGGCTGACATGGTCAAAACTGCACGAAATTGAAAGTGTAGGATCATTATGACACCCTCCAAATGCATGCCAAGTTTCGTGAACTTTCGTTCATGGGGGGCCTTACAATAAAATAATTTATGTGTACATTTAGTGACCGTACACCAACAAGGATTCCCGGGACACTGAAAGACCGGGGTACACAAAACTTGGTGGGCATGTAACCCCACATGGATAGCATGGAACCATCGTTTTTCATTTTGATCTGTAGCCCCCCCCCGCTGGACTGGACCCCCCGAAAGGAGGGTAGGGCAGACACAGTTTTCTGTGAATATCTTGAGAACTGTAGGGCCTAGGATGACCAATTTTTTCCGTATGTTTGCCTCCAGGGGTCATCTTAACCCATTCTATGTGCACACATGTGCATAAACAAATACACACGCACACACATACATTCACAGTAATCCTACGTATGACACATACTCACACAGTACATATGTACGCATGCATGCACATGCACAAACACAGGCACATACGCAGGCACACACACAAGCACGCACACAGACACACAAACACACACACACCCACACACATAAACATAAACATGTACACGCACACATGCACACAAGAATTTCTCAGAATTATGAACAGGCAAGATGGGGGTGGGGTTGTATAAAATTAATTTTACATGTGAAATCTATGAACTAATCATGTTTTGGTACTTGTTGTCTAGCAGATACCAGTGGGAATTGAGAGTGGATAATGCAATTTAGTGAGACAGTTAGAATCATATAGGCCTTTCAGCGTGATTTATTTTTGTGGAAAAAATGTGCTGGACTGGGCGGCGGTCATATTTTGTACCGCTCTGCGGTACATCTAGTTATTAGGAAGCTTTAATGGTGGAGTGGTGTTTCAGGAGAGATCCAGGAGTCTCTGGATCTCGGCATGAAATGCACAGAGACTGGAAAACAGCCTGTGGAAAGGTTTGATTCTGAATATCGTTAAACACCAAAATAGGTATCTGTTACACAACTGTGTGTCTGCTGACGCAGATGACCAAATAAACAGATTAAAAAAAATAGAAGAAAAAAAAAACCCCAGCCTTTTTGGAGCGGAGTCGGTCTGCCAACCCCCACTGATTCTTGGCGTGCATGTCTGCGCTGGAACGGCGCAGTCGCTTTTATTCCCTTTATTTTAAGGGGCCTTTGTGAAGCCGAGGCGGAGGGTCCATCTGCTGCCATTTGTTTGATAGTGCCGCTTGGCCCTCTGTCTTCAGCGAGCTTCCAACGCACAGAGGCATGAGCAAACATATTTCAAGGGCAGTTACTTCAACTCTGAAACCGCCGGGACCCGGCTTATCGCTCTCACTGTGCCACAAGGCTTCTCTCATCATGCTTATCCCCTCTCTTTGCCTCTCGCTCGGTGTGAGTGTGTGTGTGTGTGTGTGTGTGCACGCGTCTGTGTGTCTTGATGAAAGCATCCCAATATAGTTTTTTTAGTCGGCACTGTACTGAATCCTCTCGCTCCTTTGTTTATGAGGCTAAAAGAGAAAATATGCCGCACTGTCGTTTCCTCGTGGGCGTGCGACCAGCTTTCCACTCTCACCTGAATTAATATAGTCTCCATCCTTGTTTGTGTGTGGCTGTGTTAGTCACCCACTACTGTTGTTTTCTAGAGTTCTATTAGGGGCCTGTGATTCGGGTTAAGGAACGGTATGGAGTGTGTCTGTGTGCTGTGTGTGTGCGAGAAGAGAGAGTACATTAATTTAATGTTCATTCATTCATTCATTCATCAGACACAGTGATATATACTGTATGAATGTAAGCTGGGATACCATAGGCCATCTAATTATCCACATAGGTACAGCATACATTGATGAAAAGATTATTAATAGTGTGTGTGTGTGTATATATTTCATTTAATTTAATTTTACTTTATTACCCTGGAGTCACCTAATAGTATGCTCTTTTTATGCCCAGATGAAGTCCCCTGTAGATATAAGGCCTAGATATCCACCTCATGGTTCAGAATATTCAGCCAAATCACAGATTCAGTGCAACACAACACGACTCTTGGAGCACCAGGGGAGGGAAAGGAACATTAATTCTCAGGAGACAAGAGAGTTCACATGATCTAAACCAGCACCAAAGCAGGGAAACAGGGAAAACACACAGTTACATGCACAAGCAGACACACGCACACACAGGCACGCACACAGGCACGCAGGCAGGCACGCAGGCACGCGCGCACACACACGCGCACACACACACACACACACACACACACACACACACACACACACACACACACACACACACACACACACACACACAGGCACACACAGGCACACAAGCATAGGCACACACACTTGCACACAGCCACACATATGGTCCCCACACACCATGCACTCTGATAAGGGATAATGCACAGCCACCCTCTTCAGTGGAGAGGGATGAAAGAGAGCTGCTGCATCAGTCAGGGCAGGACCTGCCGGGGAAAGCAGGATGAAACCGACCGCGGGGGCCGGCTACAGGCTAGTGCATGGACACCACTCTCATGTGGGAGGGATAGGAAGGAAGAGGGAGAAAAGGTGCTGGTGTGTGTGTGTGTGTGTGTGGGGACGATATGTGTGGCTGTGTGCAAGTGTGTGTGCCTATGCTTGTGTGTGTGCGTGTGTGTGCCTGTGTGTGTGCCTGTGTGTGCCTGTGTGTGTGTGTGTGTGTGTGTGTGTGTGTGTGTGTGTGTGTGTGTGTGCGTGCCTGCCTGTCTGTGTGTGCGCGTGTGTTCGTGTGTTCGTGGGGGGTGAGGGAGAGTGAGATTGACAAGTGGAGAGAGAGAGAATTGAGAGAAGGGGGTAAAGAGAGGGAGAGAGGGAGAAAGAAGGGTAGAGAAGAGAGAAGGAGGGAGAGAGGGAGGGGAGAGACATCCTTCTGTAACTAACATATCCACAGTTACACAGAGAAGCCCAAAATACAAAGGATGCCCAGCTGAACACACACACACACACACACACACACAAAACATATTATCCACAGTATGCCTTTGTAAAGAAATGCATCTCACACACTGACACACTGTGTATGCAGACATCAAACGCTCAGTGGGCTTATGAAATGTTATGATAAAATTACGTCCTTTCCTGGCTAAGTAGATGTTCCAGTGAAATGAAATCACAGCTGACCTTTGCTATGCCAACACAACATTCAGAAAATGAGAAAATCGGCACTCTCATCACTGCACTGGATCCAAGAGACTACACAGAGAGGAGGAAGAGGAAGAGAGAGAGACAGAGAGAGAGAGAACAACAGAGAGGGAGAAAAGGAGAGGGATAGAGAGAGAGGGATAGAGAGAGAGGGGAAACGAGAGAGAAAAGTACTGTAGTGCCTGTTCAATGACCTGAAGCATCTGTTCCAAGAACCCCCTCATGTCTGGCTCCTCACAAAGCGCTACGCGGTGAAATGGATCGAGTGTGGCGGCCAAGCCAGAACTGAAGCTGGAGCCGGGCTGACCGTGGCCCAGCAGACAGCCCAGCGAGGCAGGCAGAGACTCCGCTGCCAGCAGCCAAACGGCCGCAGACGCCACTGGGCCACAGCCGAGTGTGTGTGTATGTGTTCATACGAGAGAGAGAGTATGTGTGTGTGTGTGTGTGTGTGTGTGTGTGTGTGTGTGTGTGTGTGTGTGTGTGTGTGTGTGTGAGAGAGAGAGTTTTGTGTGTGTTATGTGTGTGTATCTGTGTATGTATGAAAAGGGTCTGTCTTTTAGTCCTCACTGGTTCTCTTCCTCCGTTTTGGCTGCCTGTGTGAACGTTGCCACCATGCACTACAGGCTCAAGGCTCCGCTGGGTGATGGCTCTTTCATGAAGCACATGCCTGGCCACGCATTCGGATGTGGACCCCAGGCTTAGCTCGCACTATGAGTCTCCCCTCCTTTTCTATGTCAGTCTTTTTTTTTCTCTCTCTCTCTCTCTGTCTCTTAAACACACTCTCTCCTTCTCTCTGTTTCTCGTGCTGTTATGCAAAGGGCCTCAGGAGGCTTTGGTTGCTCTGGATAGAGTTACCACCAAGGGGACTACAACAGTGCCATGCCTCCAAACCCATCCAGCCCTCCCTTACCTACCCATCACAATACGCTTCCCCACCACCCTACCGCTTCTACATCGGCCCTTCCATCCATGCCTCGTTAACGTCACACAGCTGAGCTGAGGGACTCGCTACACACTGAAGGTGGAAATAACAACACCCCCACCCCCCCCACCACCACTCCATCCCCCTCCTGTGATAATCTATGCCCACAACAACCACTCTGACATCACAGCCCCATGGCTCCCGGCAGTAACCCCACCCCACACCAAGCCCCACCCCACACTACACCATGCACCACAGCCCACCCCACCGCAAGTCCTGTGTGTTGTCCTCTATACACAGCAAACGGCTGTGGGGTCTGTTATCATATTTCTGTAGACTAGTGGGTCTCCCTCCAAATGAGGAGGTCTCCATCGGGAATATCCACTCTGATGTAACGCGGTGTTTGCTTGTCATAGCTCTCCTGCCCTGCCCACTCGTCCTCCTCTCTCCACTCTGCAGTGGTTTGGCTTTGGATGTCACAAGCCCCAGGGGGTAGGCCAGAGAAACACACACACACACACACACACAGAGAGAGAGAGAGAGAGAGAGAGAGAGAGAGAGAGAAACAAACATTCTATACCACCTTGGCTCCTTGTGCATCCTTGAGAACACAGCATGTTATTGCAACAACATGAAAATGAAAATACTTGTGTTGTGCATGCATGTGGACTTAATTACAGGTGCCATTGCTGTGCATGTATGTATATCTTAGTGCATTCCAGTGTATTTGTATATGGGTGTGTAGGAGTAAGATTCCTGGTGTGTGTGTGTATGTGTATGTGTGTGTGTGTGTGTGTGTGTGTGTGTGTGTACCTGAGAGGCTGAATGTGTGTAAGGACATATTGCCCTCTGCTGTTACTTTGGAAAATTGCAAGGACAGTATCCCTCTTCCTCTCTCTCTCATACAGACACACACACATACAGCGAGAGAGAGAGAGAGGACAATAAATTGATAGTTTATTCATATGTATGATAAAAAATGTTACACCTAATGAAAAAGCTGGAGTGTGCGCCAACAGTTAAAATACGCATAAAGTCATGTCCAAGCTACAGAGAGGACAGATATTTTAGCACCAGAAGGAGATCTTCTCCCCAACTATGCCTATGTAACCAAAAATGTCATATTATAGCATAGTAACCTATTAGTAATGTTTAATTTCCAGCAGGATCTATACAAATGTGATCTTTTATCTAAAAACAAGAAAAGAAAAGCAGGTTCATGGCAAAATATTGTACATCTTCCATGGAAGTTCGACTTTCTACCATAACACTCAGATGCACATCCGTTAACAACAGGTCTTGGGGTAGTCATTCATGATTGTTTGGTGACGGAGTACGTCGAGTTTGTTGCATGTGTGTCGGTGGACTCAGGAGGACTCGAGTGCCGTGGACACCTGGTAAATCTGAGTCTTCATCCTTCTCTTCATCTCACGGATCATCTGACACACAGCCAGCGGGTAACACATACACACCGCCACCCAGTCCTCACACACACTCCCCTACAGAGGGAGAGAGAAAGAGAGAGAGGGGGAGAGAGGGATGAAGGGGGAGAGAGAGAGAGAGAGAGAGAGAGAGAGAGAGAGAGAGAGAAAAAGCGAGTCGATAACAGTCAGAGGTCAGGCTGACAGGCTAAGGGAGGTTAACGCTTAATATGCTGACACTATTGACTGCACGAAGATAGTATAGCAGCATATGCACCAATCACTGTACAACCAGCTGGCCTCTGGCTCAGTGCAGAACACTCACAGTACTAAGGTCAATCAGGAAGTGACTGTGTATGACTCCCAGTTTGAGCCTCTGACCCGCATGTCATTTAGGTCAGTCACTACCCTACTAAACCATTTATAGTGTACGTACCTGCATAAAACTACCTCAAGGACCACTAATATGCTACAGCGGATCACATGTCATCTAACTAGAACTGGGAAACAATAATAGTTGGAATATGCACTAGCCCCTTTGGGGGGTCATCTCAACACTAGCTGTTTTGCAGTCTACAGTCCATCATGAACTATAACAGACATACACGTGCATACTGTAAATCTGCCAGATATTTTCACTGTACTGCCAATTGCTTTGGTTTGGAGTGGATGCTGAATGAGTGGCTGTACTGTACCATGTTGAAGGGTCCTCCCACTCACTCACTTATTCACTCACTCACCCGGATTTTAAAGCGCTCCCTCATGCCCACTCGCATGGCCAGAGTGGAGCCGGGCAGCATGGGCAGACACAGGCACTCGCCATACTGATGGGCCAAGCTAAAGTCCAGACAACACGGCACAAACGCCCCCATCAAACCTAGAGAGAAAGAGAGAGTGAGAGAGACAGAGAAAGAGAGAGATTTATGGGGATGAGGAGGGAGGAAGACAGATTATTCAATAAAGAACAATCCTCTTTGAAATGGTAAGTAGTCTTTCTCTCAGAAATGGAAAGTTAAAAACAAGTCCTGAATAAACTTTGCTGGGAAATGGCACAACATTCTGTCAGCCTTTTTATGCTTGTTAATGCAGTTTTGTGAAACTTGGGCCTTTCATATTTGACCTTACTGACCTCAATTTTAAACTGACTTAAAGGAGTTTAAAAGTTAATATTTTATAAAAACCTGGGTGATATAATATTGATGTTGAATTGAATTCACAACCTAGCAAAAAATCTGAACTATTGTACAGTAAAGTGCAATAAAACGTGCAAGAATATTCTTGTATTGTTCACAGCATTAGGTTACTTTTAGTTCTGCTTATCAGCTTGTTGTCACATGTCTATGTGGTCACTTTCATTGCACATTTTCATTGCGTCATTGCATATTTTTCCATTGTGTCATTGCATATGTAAAAAGTTGTGTTTCCTCTTACACGTGGTGCTATCTCCGCACACGTTGAGCAGTCCCGTGCTCCAGTCTCCTCCCGTCTGTGTGATGGTGGTGACCGTTGTTGTGGTAACCCCCAGTCCCGGTTGGGTGATGACGACGGGACAGTCATCCGCCATGGCCGCTGCAGCCACCGCCACTTTTGGAGTCGTCGTCGTCACCTCCTCCTCCGTCTGAGGGGGCGAGTGGTCAGTGTCGGCGTCCTGGAGTACTATCTCTTGGAGTACAACCTCCTCTGAGTCGGAGTCCTGCTCTGGATAGTTGTTAACAGAGTGTATGGAGGGGTGGAGGGGGGCAAACAATAACAATAGAAAGGCTCTGAGTTATCACAAGGGAGCAGACACAGAGAGACAGTCTCAGGGGAAGGAATGTGGCTTTAAGAGATGACCTGGACTCGATTTGGGCCACATAATTACAAATGTGTGTGCACATGTGAAATGTGTGGGTAGGTGAGGGAGGTTGAGACAGTTACGTGCAAATGGGTGATTTTGAGCGAAACAGTGAGTGGGAAGTAGAGTATGTGTAAGTTTTAAAAAGTGCTCTGGTGTCTCCTCCGATGTGCAAGTGTCCCAGGGGAGCGTCTGGTTGGTGGGGTGGAGGAGCGGGAGCTGGGTTAGGCTCCGGCACAGGGGCAGGCGGGCCGAGACGGGCGCTGGCTGCCACAGATAGGGGCAGTGCCAGGGAAGCCCGCCTGTGGCTGCCGCGCAGAGATAAGAGCCCCTCACTCGCCTCCGAGGAGGAGGTAACAGCAGCTTACCAATACAAAAGGGCTTCAAGTGTATACACACACACACACACACACACACACACACAAACACAAACTCTCAGAGCTCACTCCAAATACACAGTTTAAATCCACACCACACACTCACACAAAACTAAGTGTAGACTGTATTGGAACACCCTACAGTATCAATAACGTTTTTAACAATTTCTCAGAAGAGATGGTCTGAGGCACAGTAAAATTAACTGATTTGGCTTTTTACTTGAGTGATCTATAACCAAGACTATCGAATCATAATTACAGCATTATAATCATTATGAGGGTTTATTGCTCATAGATATCAAATGATAGAAGATACTGATATCTATGTTTAATCGATCAATGGCTGCATCTGTCGAAATCCAAACAGGTTTCAAATAATTGGGGAGTACAAGAAGCTCCAAATGCTCATCTCTACACTCGTGCAGGAAGCAAGGCCATGTATTCTGAATACTGAACAGTAATCGATCAAGATCAATACACTGTGTGTACTGTGCTATCACTCAAAACGTTATCCTCAGGGTTTTTAGTGTTTTCTTGTTTTCATGATGTAAACCCTTTAAGAATCACACTTCGATCACTTAGCAGCTGTATCAAAATATAACACACATTTTTACACAAGGCCCAGCGAACCACACTTTCAGCAGGATGAGACTAACAGTCAAAAAAAGTTAATGTTAATCTTTCCCTAGCCACGGAGGCTAATAAGGCTTACGACTTTACGTTTCAGGTCAAAAAGGACCTTACATACCAAACAAATAAAAATCAAATCAATGCAATGTCTCGTGACACATCTAAGCAAAGATTTTTTTGTCTGAGACTCATAAATGAAACCTCATGTCACATAAGACGGCAGCAACCAAGAGGAGTTTGAAGAAAGGTTTTCATGTGTGGGAAACAAACTCACCAGACATTGTGACTCCTGTGTATCTTCAGCACGGCACCGAGACCATGTGAACGACTGCTTCTTCTCTTAGTCAGAGGGGATGTGAGAGGGAACCTCAGCACGTAGTATTGTGGTCACCTTCTTTTAAGTACTTCCTCTCAGAGTGATAGTCAGACCTTGCATGGGGCAGAGCCTAGTGAGTTCCTGAGCCTGAAAGCCAGCAGCATAAACTGGTTGAATATTAAAAAAAAAAAAAAACATTTTCTCCTTTCATGAAGACTGTCAAAAGGGAAAAGGTTCATCATTGATCACAGGCAGAGAAAAACATTCAAGGAGTTTAGAATGGTATCCTTTTTTTATTGTCATCATATATTTATCTGTCCATTTACGCTTATTCATTTATTTTGGGTTGGGGTTGACATACAAATTGTACAATGACAACTAAGCTTGAAAAATAACAAACAAAAAGAAAAGGAAAAAAAAAAAAACAGTAAAAAGGGAGATTATAGTGTCTAGCAGTAAGCAGTGGACTACTGCTCCAAACTAGAGCTCACAAATGTACAGCTAGCTGGCAAACACTGGGGTAATCCCACTGAATACAGACAGTCTGCACAGAAGCCCGCTAGACTCCCTGAATAGCAAGATGAAGTGGACAACTGATTCCTATTCCTGCCCACAGTTAGTTAACCAAACAGAATGGACAGAGAGGACAAGGATGTTTTTTTTAATCACTGCATCATATTAAACATTGTTACAAAATGTATCCAAAGAGTCCCATGTCACTGCATCTTGTCCAGGAAGCTTCCATCTTGTCCAAGATGAGAGCAGACCCTTCAAACCGTACACCCCTGCTCTTCACTGCACCAGGTACACCAGTGTGTCCCCGATGTCCACTTTAAGGCCGTTGTCGGTCATGTGCACCTTCTTGTCCTGCAGGTTGATGTGGAAGGTGGACTTGTCGGAGATGGGCAGCTTTCCCTGCTCCTCGCGGCCCAGGATGGGTACCCGCCGTGGGCCCAGCAACGGGTCCTCATAGCGCATCAGCTTCACCTTGGACAGATCTGCCATGGGAGACAAACACAGATGAAGCATCTTTAATGTCAGGAGTCTGGACTAGGTTTGGAGATATCGAATAAATCTCCAAGCCATTTTATGCCATGGGAGGATTGTTTACATGAAACAAAACTCCTAAATATGAACAGAGATGAGTTTTAATGAATGCTTGGACGGAGTCTAAAAAGGACACGAATGAACATTTTACATGACTATCATAGAGTTCAATCACTGCATGGTGTTTGGGTTAACAATATGCTGCACAACCAAGCAATGTGATGATCTTTCTTTTATAAAAAAAAAATAAATCTACTTCAAAACATCGAAGTAGAGCAAGCGTAGCCCAAATGATGTGCTAATGGGGGGCACTGGGGGTGCACTGTGACGCCTGCCCTGGTTTGGATTCTTGGATTCTGGGCCAGAATAGCAGCTTTTTCTCTTCTCTGAACAACAGTGTCTGGAGACTTTAGCAAATAAATAAATAAACAAGCAAATAAATAAACAAACATAAATATATACAAACAAATTGCGCGCGCACACACAAACACACACACACACACACACACAAGCACAGACAAACAGACACAAACACACACACACAAGCACAGACACACAGACACAAACACAAACACACAGACACACACACAGCAGTCAAAGCCATGTCTCATAAATCACTGCCTCCCACTGAGGCAGACAGGAGACCGCACTGTGAGACAGATGGGAGAGACAGTGAGTGGCGGCTAGAGCGCTCTGTGGGAACGGGGTGGGCTAGAGGCCCAGCGGGGGCCGAGCGGGAGCCTCTACACACACTCACCTTTGATGAAGCGGTTGACCTTGGCTAGCCGACGGACAATGCTGTCCCGGCTGTCTCCCTGGCGGATATCGATGCGAGTGGTGAAGAGGCCGTTGGCGGGCTGCGGGTTCACCAAGGACACCGACACGCCGGGCTAGTCGGGGTTGGGGAGGAGGGATCAAACACATGATTTCGTCAAATAGAGAAACTCATAGGGGTTTCACCAAAACCACTGTCCATCGTAACTAACAGATGCATGCATTCCCACACAGGATGCATACTTGCAGTGCCCTCCAGAGTTATCGGCACCCTTATTCAATAGGAGGGGGAAAAGGTTGAAGAAAATTCCCCTTTCTGTTTATCAAATCTTGTCTACAATCAACCAATAAAACATACATAAACTATATGAGCCCATAACCTTATGAAGGGGCATCACTAGATTAATATTTTAAAAAGTGGTATAATTATTGGCACCAACTCATTGTTGTTCTGTTGGCAAAAGGGAGTTCGTAAAATAGTAAATGAGTCTGTTCTTGTGATGAGGAAGGGGTTTTCGACTATTCTTCAAGGCAGAATCTCTCCAGATTTGGTCTGGGGCTCTCTTATGTGCTCTATTCTTGAGCGCATCAATTGGATGTAGGTCAGGGGATTGGGATGGTCACGGAAAAAGCTTCATTTTGTTCCGATTTAACCACTTTTGAGTGGATTTTGATGTGAGCTTTGGATCATGGTCCTGCTGGAAGTTAAAACCATGAGCACATTTTAGCTTTTTGGCAGAGGCAGCCATATTTTGATTTTTAACACTTGGTACTTTCTAGAATCTATAATGCCATTTACACGAACAGTACAGCCAAGGCCTCTGCAGGGAAACAGCCCCATAGTATCGCAAGTCATACACCATATTTAATGTTTGGTATTAGGTGCTTTTCTCAATAGCCATCTTTATTTCTATGCCAAATCCACTTGTGAGTGCTTGGAGTCAAAGAACTCAATTGCTTTGAATAAACAGTCCCTGTTAGATTTCCAATGGTGCCTGCCTTTACTTAGGGCTACTCTAAGTAAGTCCTAACCCTAGGAAAAGATAGGTAAGGTTTTCTGACATAACATTCAAACAATCTGTTGTGTGGAGGTTACATCTTATGGTGGATTTGAAGACATGGTGACCCTAAGCTGCTACCAATTTCATTTCTGAAAGTGTGGTCTTTGGATATATATATATATATATATATATATATATATATATATATATATATATATATATATATATATATATATATTTTACTTTGTACTTTGGTTGCTGACAAATAGCCTCATCAAGCAGCTTTTTTCATGTATCCATTCTCTGATTTGTGCAGGTCAACTCACTCTTGCCTTACTTAACCGAATGTTACACAAAGCTAGCAGAGAGCTTGATTTGATCCACACTCGGAACTGCACCACACACACCCTCATGGTGACACCACTCCCTCTTTCAGATCACTTCTTCATCCGGTTTAACGTCGGCCTGACAGAGCAATCACCAGCTCCTCCGCCAATGGTAACGTTGCGCCGCAACATCTGCAACCTGTCTCCAACCCACTTCTCCTCTGTTGTCGCCTCCGGTCTACCTTCACTCAGCACATTCTCCTCTCGGGAGGTTAATGATGCCATAGACTTTCTCTGCTCCACACTGGGCTCATGTCTGGACGGACTGTGCCCTCTTACTACAAGGCCAGCTCGATCCAAAGAATCTCACCACCCATAGCTAAATGATACCCTCCGATCGCTGCTCACCAAACTCAGAGCCGCAGAGAGAAAATGGCCGAAATCGAAACTAACCGATGACTTCAAAAACTACCAGACACTCCTATCACTCCAATACCTTTTCAGACAGCATCACTGCTGAAAAGACGGCTTTCTACAATGAAACTCTTCTCAACCTTCAAATCACTACTCAACCCTCGGCCTCCACCTCCGTCCAGCCTTACTGATGATACCTCCGTCCTATTTTTTTATGAACAAAGTGGCGGCAATCAGCAGCCAATTCTCTACATGTCCCTGCTTTTCCCCACAGGGCATGACCGAATCAGATATTGCACTTTCACAGCGTCTGGCGGTTGCCAGCACTTCATTTTCTGCATTTGCACCTCTCTCTGAGAATGAGGTATCTAGACTCCTGACAAGAAGCCGTCCTACTACATCTCACCACAGGGGTCCCCCAGGGCTCGATGCTGGGACCCCTTCTCTTTACTATCTACACCACCTCTCTGTGGCCAATTATCCATTTGCACGGCTCATACCGTGTGAATGGATATTCTCATTCTCATACTCATGCTATGCAGACGACACACAGCTCTATCAATCATTTCCACCTGATGACCCCTTGGTCTCTGCACAGATCTCTGATTGCCTCTGAGACATATATACATGGATGAAGGCACACCACCTCCAGCTTATCCTCTCAAAAACCGAACTGCTGGTCCTCCGAGCTAAGCCTACAATACATCATCACATCAGCAGCCAAATTGACTCCCAGTTTGTTGCACCTACCAAGGCTGCAAGAAGACACACAGCTCTATCTGTCCTTTCCACCTGACGACCCCCTGGTTTCAGCACGGATCTCGGATTGCCTTTCAGACATAGCTACATGGATGAAGGCACACCACCTCCAGCTGAACCTCTCAAAGACTGAACTGCTGGTCATCCCAGCTAAACCTACCATACACCACGACATCAACATCAAATTTGACTCCCTGTCTGTTTCACCGACCAGGACTGCAAGAAATCTAGGAGTTGTTCTTGACAACCAACTAAACTTCTCAGATCATGTTGCCTCAGTCGCCCGGTCATGCCGTTTTGCACTCTACAACATACGGAAAATCAGGACTTACTTGACTCAAGATGCTACCCAACTTCTGGTTCAGGCAATAGTCATCTCACGACTCGACTACTGCAATGCCCTCCTGACAGGTCTCCCAGCCTGCGCAGTGAAACCACTTCAGATGATCCAGAACCCAAAAGGGCACATGTTACCCCGCTGCTCATCCAGCTACACTGGCTACCTATGGTGGCCCGCATCAAATTCAAGTCTCTAACGCTTGCCTACAAAGTAGTCTCCGGTTCTGCTCCCACCTACTTGAATGCCCTCATACAGACTTACACTACCTCCAGACCGCTGCGCTCCTCGGACGAACGACGTCTAGCTCTACCACCGGTACGCTCAAGCCAATCCAAACTTTTCTCATCTGTTGTTCCTCGCTGGTGGAACACACTGCCAGTTCCTACAAGGGCAGGGACATCCTTTTCCACTTTCAAAAAACTCCTGAAGACCCAGCTCTTTAGAGAACATCTACTCTCATAGCAACACTTACAACAAGTCTTACTGATCCTAGCACTCACCAGCCGTTTTAAACTGACAAGTAACTGTTAAAAACAGCACTCACCGACGCACTTATTCTTACTGTACTCTGTTTTTTTAAACTGTCCTAAAATTGTGAGAATTGTTCTAAAACTTACTGTTTACCATGTTGTTAGTCGCTTTGGTTAAAAAGCGTCAGCCAAATGTAATGTAATGTAATGTAAAGAAATTTCACACTCGATAACCAACTAACCGTCTCAGATCATGCTGTCTCTGTCGTCCGGTCATGCCGTTTCTCACTCTACAACATACGGAAAAACAGAACTTACCTGACTTGATGTGCTACCCAACTCCTGGTACAAGCCATAGTCATCTCACGACTTGACTACTGTACCGCCCTCCTGACAGGTTTCCCAGCCTGCATGGTGAAACCCCTTCAGATAATCCAGAACGCAGAAGCACGCCTGGTCTTTACCCAACCCAAAAAGGCACGTAACCCAGCTGCTCACCCAGCTAGACCGGCCTACCTATGGCCACCCGCATCAAATTCAAGTCACTAACGCTTGCCTACAAAGTAGTCTCTGGTTCTGCTCCCTCTTACTTGAACGCCCCCATACAGGCATATGCTAGCTCCAGACCGTTACGCCCTTCAGACGAACAACGTCTGGCTCTGCCACGGCAATGCAACATTTCTCATCTGTTGTTCCCCGTTAGTGGAACGCGCTACCAGTTCATACCAGAGCAGGGGAGTCCCTCTCTATCTTCAAAAAACTCCTGAAGACCCAACACTTCAGAGAGTATCTCCTCTCGTAGCACTACCTACAACTATCCTTACTAATTCTAGCACTTATCACCTGACAAGAAATGACACTTGACTGTATGGAAATAGCACTCACTGATGCACCAATTTGTCCTTATCACACTCTACCTTGATTGTTTACCTTGTTGGAAGTCGCTTTGGATAAAAGGCGTCAGCCAAATCTAACGTAATGTAATGTAATAATGATTAAATTATTGTAATTGTAAATAATGTAATGTAATAATGATTAAATTATTAAACAATACTCAACTATAGTAGATTGTTTTAATATAGCTGATGCTCTTACAGTGTTAGTGTATTGTGTACTATGTGTTTTCGTTATTATGATGTTGTAAATCACAAAGTAAATCCTGAAGTAACCATTACTATAACCAGATGTGCTTTAGTGCTAATGGTTGGTTTAATCTACGCCTAAACATACCTCAAATAAAGGTACATTAATGCCTGATTAAAAGGTTTTAATTAGCTTTTTCAATTGTCTTTAGCCATAATTCTGGAAGGCTCTACATAAAGGAAGCATACTCTCTGCTAAAGGCAAGAGGAAGTGTGCTGGGTAAGGGGTGTGGTGCTAGGCATGTATAATTCAGTAACATGTGACATTCCTCACACACACTGCAACAGCGACTCCATCAGTCTATATAAAGGCTGTTTGTGATGCAAAGAGAAATATATAACCCCAGCAGTCAGCAGGCAGATAACAATGAAAACCGCAGCTAAAATTAGCACAGCTAGTCTCTCGACACCAGGCTGATTAACCGCCAGCTTCTCGGTTTTGTGTGTCTGTTCATGTGTGCCCATCTGCATAAAAGTAAGACAATAATCGGTGTGTGTGCGTGTGCGTGTGCGTATGCGTGTGTGTGTGTGTGTACGTGCATTTTTATCCTGACATTGTCTCCTTTACCTCCGATCTGAAGACGCTGAAAGGCTTCCCCGGGCAACAGTCCTCTTTTATTTTGTCATCTGCTTCTGAGGCAAACACAACGTCTATCTGATCCAACTGAAAATGGGTTGGAGAGAGGAGGAAGAGGAGGAAGAGGAGAAGGGGGCAGAGAGAAGGAGAGTGAAATGGAGAGAGAGTGGGGGAGTGAATGCTGCACAATTAAATATTAAATGGCCTGCAATCTACAATGCACAGAAGATCTGAGATGTTTTGATCGTTTGAGTGTTGTCAGCTGCGGAACTAAAGCAGCAGCACCGAAGGACACTAGCCCCTGGACACAACAAACACTCACAGCATCCTGAAACATCACCTTTCTCCATCCTGGACTTAATATTTTATGTCCAGATCAGTTCAGCAGTTATTCCGTATACACACAGGCACACAACAAATACAATCTGGTTGTGTGAGCACTTCACCAACAGACTGCAGGGGTAAGTTTGTGTATTGAGTGGTGCTTCATAGCCCAAGTTGCTGAAATACCTCCAGTGAGTTTGTCAGGTAAACAATGTTCTCCAGGAGAACGGCACGCTCATCAAACTCCAGCTCCAGGTCCAACACACGAGGGCCACTCTTCTCCAGGTTCTCCTGAAAAACCACACAGTCCAATCGGTGTTACCACAGCATATTCTTTATAATCTTTGACATTTGCTCTTTTCCTACATCGATTTTCACTCATAAATGTGTAATAAAGGTTTAAAACAAACTAGAATAATTTACTGTTCAATAAAACAGACTACTATTTGTGGTTCTGGGGACAATCCCCTGCAGAACTTTGTCAGTGATACTGTTTGAGGTAGGTAGATACTGAGAAATATTGTCTTGTACACCTCTGTGCTCACTTCATCCGTCCATCCACACACCCACACACACACACACACACACACACACACACACAGGGGAGAGAAACACTCAGGGCTGTCAGATTGCCCTTGATCCTGGAGGGAGGAGGGTAAGGGGGGGGGCAGTCGAAGAGGTGGGAGGAAAGGAGAGGAAAGGAGAGAGGAGAGGAGAGAGAGAAAAAAAAAATGAAGAGTAGATGGCACAAAAGCAGAAGAGGAATGAGAGGGCAAAAAAGGACAGAGAAAAGCAAGGATAACAGGGTGGGAAAGAGATTGGGATAAAAAAAAGAGACAGAAAAGAGAGTGAATCGAAAACAGAAAGAAAGATGATATGGCAGGCAAGTGGCAGTGTGGCAGGGTAGAGAGAGAGCAAGACTATGTGTGCGTGCGAGTGCGTGCGTGTGTGTGCAGGAGAGTGTCAGTTGCGGCAGAGAGAGAGAGGGGGGGGGGGGGGGGCTGACAAATTGTCAGTTTCACCTTGATCATGGCGACGAAAGGCATCACCCTCTTCATGTACTTCTTGAGCTCTGGCATGGCCCCCAGCTCTCCCGCAATCACCTTATTATCGGGCAGACTCCCGTTACTGCTCTGGAGACGCACAGGGGGAGAGGAGCGGCACAAATCACTACACCATGTATAGCTCATACACAAACTAGTCTACAGGCAAACTCATCTGGGAGGAAAAGACATGATCACCACATACAATAAAGAAATGGTTGAATCATACATTGTTGGACTACTGAACATGGGTACCAAAGCACAATGAATGCATCTTGGTCTATTTAATGAGCGTGAAAATGATTGCTATAGTTGCTGGGCAACACTGCCTGATCAGTCAGTCACCCATAGGTCTATACTCTCCTTTTCCTAATAACCCATGTGATTGCAGTCTTCTTACAAGACGTAAACAGTGTGCCTGTCTCAAAGCACAGAGAAGATTTATTTATTATATTTAAAAAAAAAAATGTCTGAATGTTCAAAAACTGTGCTACATCTTGAGCTGTGTTACATGGCATCAGATGCATGGGACATGTCTGCGTGCAGGCTATTTCCTTTAGCTAATTTCAGTAGGTACATACCTTGTAATACTTGCCCAGCAGAGAGAGGGCGCTATGCTGCCATGGTGGATAGGTCTTGGCCACATACACTGTGCAGTGTGAGGGTTTCCCTGGAGGCTTGGCGTCTCCCTTCTGCTCGGAAAAAAAGGGTGAGGTGAGACAGAGAAAGAAGACAGATTTCAACCGGGCATCAAAATTGAAGATAGTGTTATTTGGCCCACGACAGACACTGGACAGCCTATTTGATGCTCAGAGTCTCCCCTCTGGTTAGTGAAAAGTGAAGGACAGGAGAGAGAAGGGAGGGCATGAGAAATTACAAAGGTCAGTGCAAAACTGACACTCTAAAAATCCACCAAAACAGCTTCTCTTCTTTAACCCAGGGCATCAAAAAAAAAGAAACACAGCCACAGCTCAAACAGTCCGTTGGAGAGTTTGACAGCCCCATTTACCATTTGCTCACTTCAAAGTAACCAACCAGAGGAACACAAGTACTGAAAAGAAGTCAACTGAACAACCAATCACAAAGCAAGCCATGGCCCATTGGCTTTGACATCAATCCATCCACATGTGACCCCGCCCCTTCACTCGGTCACATCAGAGTGGAAGGGTTCTAATTCAGCATGACATCCATTACTCTGCGGCCATGGACACAAAGCTGAGAAAAGCCCCACTCAGACTGGCACTTTGGTCCATTACATAAGGCCAGTTTAGAAAGAGGGGGCTCTGAGAGGGCTCTTTTAAAAGCCCCCTGCAAATGTGCCCCGTCTGTCTGAGGGAATCTGGACCCACGTGAAGGTCATTCTACGTGACAGCTGTCGAGGAGAGTTGTGGAGAGTGACTCGTTCAGGATGGCTCACTTGCAGCACACTCAGAAAGAAAGAAAGAAAGAAAGAAAGAAAGAAAGAAAGAAAGAAAAAGAAAAAATGAGAAATGATAGCTGTTGGGGTGGGATGGGAGTGCTGCTCAACACAGCCCTCTGAAAGAGTGTGGAGAGAGAGACGCATATCCAGATGTATTACTGAGGGGTGCACATCCATCTACTGCAGAAGGGGGAAATGAGCTGGAGCAAGGAGAAGTGAAGCAGAGACACAGTCGCAGCACAGCTGCTCAGAGACACCGAGTCTCAACCATTAAACCGCACTTAGCACTCGGACAATTTATGCACTCCATTAAAAAATTTCCCCTGAAACTACAAAAGTTGTGTCAACATAGGGTTGGGGGTGGGGGGGGGGGGGGTCTGGATCCAGTCGCTACAGCGCTGACTGACCAATTCAATATTCTGAAAATAAACCACGGTCATACATGTAAGGGATAAAAGCCACCCAGATGGCCCATTGTATGAAAATCTGGAGGCACAGAGACTCCAAAATCTCGTCTTCGTGCCATATCTGGAATACACCTCCAACACCTTGGAGGCTGTTATTCCACTTATAATTATGCCCTGTTGCCACACATGTATTTATGCATGCATGTATGGCCCACATAGAAAACAATGGGTTGTTTAAAAAGAAGCCTTTGAAGAAGTTTGGGTTGTTGCTAAGCTGGAATCCTTTAACTTGCTAGCCGTTTCTAAATGTATAATTGCAGATAATGTGCAATTGTTAAACTCCAACATGTATTTTGCAACACTTAACAAAATCTGTTAACCTAGCTAATTTATTAGCTTGCATGACTGTACAACCTTTATCTTGTAGCCTTTATGGAAGGGGCGCAAAGTGTATTGTAATCGGGTCTGTCTGTCTAAGTGTGTCCACTCAGATAACTGCAAAAGCACAGGTGGGATTTACTTCAAATTCTCACGCTAGGTAGAGGGTCACCATATCTTGGTGCTGCTGCGTAATGATACGGATCCAAAGGCAGATCGCAATTGTTCAAACGCAGTCGTTCAAATGCAGTAAAAGAAAGAAATAGGGGAAAAAAGAACAAAGTACCAGCCTGCTACACTAGCTCGCCTGAACTTTATCCACAGGGACAACATGACCCAGAAATCAGCAGACTATGGTCCAGACTCCAGAACTTTATCAGGGTCTTTTTCAAAGGAGCTGGCAACCAATACTATTCCTGACAGGTCCAGTCTTCTGAGCCACGAATGCAGATGGAGTGCACTGAAAAGTAGAGGTTCGATTGGAAGTGTTCGGAAGTGTTGGTAGGTGTGCTGAGAGTACCTTGCTTTTGGGCGGCTGCAGATAAGCTTTGAGGCGGAGGCGCAGATCATGGGCCGTCTCCATCAGATACTGGGACGATCGCATCAGAATCTCATCAACCGGCCCAGCTACTGGCCACGAGGCCTTCATCAGGGACGTGGTCTGCAATGGAAGTTAAAGTAAGTTTATTCATAACACTTCCTTCTTTATTTATTTATTTATAGAGTGTTTATTTATTTACTTTTACACAAACAGAAGCAAAGAGTAGTCAATAACAGTAAATAAAAGCATAAAAGGGCAATAGCTGTACATTTTTTTAAAAGGTTTTACAAAATAAAGTACATAAAACAAAAGACATACATGACACACAGAAATGCATTTGATTAAAAGGAAGTGCATTGATCAGTTGATCAGGAAAGGAGAACAGGTGATTTCTGCCCGACAGGGGGGCAATTTTGATTAAAAAAAAAAAAGACACACAAGATTGTGAGTAACCTGCAAACCTACTAGGAAAGTCATCTCGCTGCCACTACATCTTCCACACACACACACACACACACACACACTCATTTGTCCCTTTCTCTTCCTGTCCTTCCCACGTGAAAACATTCACATGAGCAAGCAAACACCACTCCAAAGGTGTGGGGCTCACCTTGCCAAGCAGTGACCAGGTGTATTCACACAGGTGAGGACAGATGGGCGCCAGCAGCAGGGTCTGTCGCTCGATGAATTGGAACACAAGGTCACGGTGCATGCCCTCGATCGCCAGCTCACGGTATTTATCCTTAGCAGCCTAAAGACGGCATAGCCGTAACGGATAGTAACAGTCAGATCATATGGATAATTTGAGTCATGAGTCAACCAGTCACGGTGGCATGATACGGCTGTTCTGGGTCAATGTGAGAATAAAGAAGCTTTTGCTGACATTACTGCAGGGTCTGCTTCGGTCAGGTTGAATTAATAGCAATTGACGTCAACGCTTAAAAGAAAAACTCAAGAGATATAAACATATCAGGTATGTAGTCACTATAACTGCATAAATTCATAATGAATGTAAAAATCATGTGCATTGATTTAGAGTGTCATTGGGCAGACTCTAAATCAAGACTTCTAGACAGACAGGCTTTACCTGGAACTCAAAGAAGCCAGACTTCAGGGCCTCCTTGTACATCATTCGGTCATAGTGCTGCTCTGTGCGCAGGATCCCTGCGTTCATGTCACTGGGGGACAACGGAGAGAATAGAAAACAACTTGACAGGATGCATCACAGACCTCCTCTCTAAGCCTCAGCAGACATTTCCATTAGCATCTGCCCCAGAGACAATACAGATCCAGATCTTTCACATGGGATCAAACACCACCACCACACTATAGTTTGCATTATGAACCATCATACGGATATGTGAAAGGGTATAAAACACTTCTATATATCTGCATAGTAAAATAAGACGAGAGTAACCACACTCAAAAACTGGTGGATAGGACCCACAGTGCGTCTCTAACTATATTCCTCCTGGCTGGAGTTCAGCGAACTGGCACGGTCCTTCTTATGCCACATCAGGCATGAGTCTAATGCATTAGGCAACACTCGCTTCATGCACCTGCATGGCCTGCTGGTTCTGCTAGAGCCGTATGGGGTCAGTACCTGACAAACACGCGGTCGTTGAAAGAGTCGGCTGGCCCGACGCGCAGGTTGTTCTGGTTGGCGATCATCTCCTTCACCCACTCCACCCAGGTGTAGAGACGCAGGATGCCTGCATCGGCCATGGCCTCCACAAAGTTGGCATCTTCCACTGTGTCGCCTGCATCTGCTAGCGCCATCCTCATACCTGTCCAGGAAACACAAGTTTACACACCGATAGGGGGAAAAAAGATGTGGTGGTAACTGGATGCACACATCCAAACTGGAGAACAGCGCAATGTGAATGTAAATGTGACAATGAATAATATTCACCCAACTACAGTTGTACATGAATGGCTTACAAAGCAGCTAAGATAGACAGACAGACAGACACACTTCAATGGGCCTATTGCACCAAATGCCCCAAATGCTAAATAAAAAAGGAAGGCACTCAAGATAGTGGGTTCATTTGAAGGTAGACCCTGCATACCCAGAAGAAACATACTGTAGCCTCAAGCATACAAGCCACCCACAATGACTCATCTTTTGTCAGCAGCCACACACACATTTATATGTATAGTTAAAGCCCACAGGCAACACACGCCATCTGTACACACACTTATTTCACACCAGAAGGACTGTCTCCGAGAAAGGAATTCTATTCTAAACACAAAACACCTCAGGCTCCATTTGAAGACTTCACCATCACTAAACCAAACGCTGAGAAACGCTGTCCTCACCTCTCAGATCTCTTACACAGAACACTTACATGCCCACACACACACACACACACACACACACACACGGTTCAAGCAACGTTCCTAGAGGCACACCACTCAGCAGGGGCCTAATCTATTCCCAACCAAACACACCGATGATACAACCCTGACTGCCTGTGGCGAAAATGGATACGGCACTTGGGGACTCATATTCTGTGATAATTACTATGTTTAATGGCTTGCTCGGGGTGCCTTGAGATAATGTGTGGGTTTTGCCTAATGAGTTGAAAGGCTTATACTGGGCATGAGATGCTCAGAACAGTTTTCACAGTTCTTTACTAACATATTCACAACTTTATTTTAGAGAAGTCCATTTTTCCAAGAACAGATCCTCCTGATGTCCTCAAATAACCATCCGAAGACGGTAGCATCACCAGAAGGTGGAGCTCCGATCTTAAAAGGTACAGTCTGTGACTCAAGTCTAGTGCACATTTTGTCAAATTCAGCTCTTCACATCCTTCTAGCTGTCCGTTCATTATGTGCTGGCTTTGTAAATGTAAAAATAAGCATCATGGCTCGACTGAGCCATACATAATTCCAACCATTTAACACGTTCCTTCAGAGGCACAAAAGGCGTTTAACTTTGATTGTCTGTTGAGCTCAAAATGAACAATCGCCAGAATCACAGAGTGTACCTTTAACGCTTTAGCGGCAGAACAATTATCACTGATTGGAACCGTCATCCACACTGCTCAAGGACCGAAACGAGAGGTCCAGCACTGGGACAGGGCAGACTCGGTCCATTTGCTGTTACCGCTGCTGCTGCTGCTGGTTCACTCACCGTCTGCTGAGAACTTGCCGATCGCCTGGCTCAGGGTGAGGAAGTTCCCCGTGGACTTAGACATCTGTCGAACACAAAGCAGTTTGATAAACGCGTCCAATAAAGGATGCAGAAGAAAAAAAACAGACAGATGGACGCACACATATACCAAAAGACTACATTACCAATATACATGCACACCTCACAAAGCCAGCACAAAAAGACAAATCCATTACCTTCTCGGAGTTAAGCAACAGGTGTCCATTAGCACGTACAGCTTGGGGCCACTTCTGACTGTTAAAAAATAATAATAAAAGAGAGATTCTCCTTATAAAATGAAAAATTTTAGAAAACTTCACTGGCTAATCAGACAAGCGCTGACATATTTGTTAGTCGAAGCCATTACTTTGGAAAAGGTCAACTGACAACTGAAAAGCAGGCCTTTCCATTTCATTAGCACAAAGAAACAAAATAGAAAACCACAGACAGACACTTTAAAAAGACAGGCTGAATGGTTATACCATTACACACACACACAGACACAGACACACACACACACACACACAGAGTCTGATTTCTCAGAGTAGGAAGAGGTCAGCCATTTCCCAAATTAGAGCACTTTAAGACCTATATTAAGGCATTATGGGGAGATGTGGGTGTCTGGGTAGATTTATTTCACTGAGAGTGAAGATGGTCTGGTCTTCAGGATGACCTTAAATTGTCTGCCGGAGAGAGAGGCTCTCAGGAGGCTGCTGTGTCTAACTACTTCAGCTTCCAATGTCAAACTTCTGCCAGCAGATATTCTCACAACACTGGTGTGCTGAGAATACAAAAGACAGCTGGGATACAAACAATGTGTCGTGATTAGGGGGTTACACCAAGCTGCATGACTCTCAGACTAGCGTGAAATATAATTTTTCTTCCACACAGTTTGTCCAAATGATGTAGCATGTGTAGTACTGAGTAAGTGAAGCACACTAACACTACACACGTGTGGCTGTGTATCCCAGTGTGTGGATGTGAAGCACACTACACGCGTGTGGCCGTGTATCCCAGTGTGTGGATGTGAAGCACACTACACACGTGTGGCTGTGTATCCCAGTACATGTCTGGCACTAGAGAACCAATGATGAGACTAACAACCCTCTGAGAATAGGCTCAGCTGCTGTTGTTTGTGTGTTTTGCTTGCTATTATATGATATGGCTGTATGGTTGATCAAACAGACTGACAACTAATTGGACACCAGGATATGAGTGTGTGTGTGTGTGTGTGTGTGTGTGTGTACATGAATACATTTTGTACCATACTTGCCCTTCATGCGTGTGTACAGTATGTGTGCGTGTGTGTGTGTGTGTGTGTGTGTGTGTGTGTGTGTGTGTGTGTGTGTGTGTGTGTGTGTGTGTGTGTGTGTGTGTGTGTGTATGTACATGAATACATTTGGTACCATACTTGCCCTTCATGCGTGTGTACAGTATGTGTGTGTGTGTGTGTGTGTGTGTGTATGTGTTTTAGCGCACATATGTATATTTTGAAACCTACCTGTCGTTAGGCCACATGGCTACGTGGTTGTACAGGTAGTATGACAGGTGGTTGGGCACCAGGTCCTTCCCAGACACACGGACGTCCACGGGGTACCAGTACTCAAACTCCCTGCGCAGCTTCTGCAGGTGTTCCTTGGGGATGTCTGTTTTGGGGAAGGGGGAGCTTTTGAAGAAGATGAAGTCCCACACCTCCCTTGTCATCTGCTCAGGCCTAAGATGGGAAATAAAACAAAACAATATGATGAATCAATAAGGATTGAAAAATTAAAATGTAAGAAAGAAACTGTCCTAAAGCTGTGTTTTTGTTTTGTGCTTTGCATGATACATAAGATGTGTTCAGCTGAGCTCATCCTTCTCCATAAAGACTCCCTTTCATGACTACATAATGCTTCTCAATTCAATACAACTCAACAGTCTCATTCTCTCCTGCAGTATGCTTAGTTGCACTCGACTCATCTACCATGTGGTACCACAAGATGCAGGGAGGGAGTGCAGGGAGGGAGTACAAGTGTGACTCTGTGTGTGTGTGTGTGTGTGTGTGTGTGTGTGTGTGTGTGTGTGTGAGTGTGTGTGTAGCAGGTGTGCGATATTGTCTCTGGCACAAGTGTTTTTTCTTTGTATTCTCCAGAGTGAAGTGCAAGGGGGCCTGCTGTGAGTTGGGGGTGCGTGTGTCTGGGGTGGCCGGGAACATGCCTGATGCCCAGAGGAGAGGGCCCTTGGCCGTTGAGAACCCCTCCCTGGAGGAAGTGCGCCACCGTGTAGTAGGCCATGTAGATGGTGGAGTCCGACAGAGACTCAATCAGCCACTGCTCGTCCCATGGCAACCGGGTTCCTATGGCAACAGAGACAAAGGATCACAAAAAGAGGGACGGGGGTGGGGGCACTTCCCAGGGCTCTCCAGGTGATTGCTAAATCAAGCCATTTGAGGACTTTTGAAAAAAGCATAAACACAAAAACAAACAAGCGCTCTGAGCATCGATGAGCAGAGAGAAAAATAACTATTCTTCTCAATAACACCTCCTTCATTTAGTGCTTTTGCTCATTCTAATGGTTCAAACAACAAAAAAGTAAAAAAAAAAAAAAAGGTAAAAATAATATTATCATTCAGAAAAGGCTAGCATTGGCTTTTTACAGCATTGTGCCAAATCCTATTCACTATGAAGACCAGACGGTGGATGGACGAGTTGCTAAATGAGGTCATGGGCAAGACGAGATGGCCCGAGGCATGAACCCAAACATACCGAGCCCGTAGGTGCGGGAGCAGGCGTGTTCCTGGAGCCAGGCTAGTGTGGCCTCAAAGTTCTTTCGGGTCTCCTCACAGAACCTTAAATCAATGGCATGGAAACACAAGAGGTCAAAGGGTAAGCACACACTCCAACAGTCTTGGGATCATCCCAGTGCAGAAGATTTAATATTGTAACAGTGCATGTCCAAACAGAAATGCATAAACCCTGATCTGAGGCAGCATTCTAGCTAATAATAGCTTTTTTATTTGTCCGACAATGAATCGGCAAGAAAAAAAAAAAGAGCAAAAAGAGCTGACTCACGTCTCCAAGGGCTTCAAACAATCCATGGCCTGCTGCTTCCACTCCGCATCACCATAATCAAGATACCTGAGACGCACAGACAAACACACACGGTCACAAAGTGGGACAACACTGGTGTCCTCGCATACTACCAGCCCAAGAAACACTCCGTAGCAATGTTCAATTACAAACCTCATGAAAATGTCAGGTTTGTGTAAAATGTGCATATATCCACAGTTCTCTGTAAAAATACATCCCCACAAACACACACAAACACACACACTTACCACTGGTCACAGAGTGCAACCACACATTCGTCTCCTGAGCGTGACATCACCTGCTTCTCTGGCTCCATGTAGATCAAAGCCTCACCCTATGGGAGGTGAATAAAGATGAATTTACCCTACATTTTAGGTTTATTCTCAAATTCAGATTGTGTTAGGGGGACGGGATTATTAGCCAATTTCAGTTTTTCATTGGTAAACTCTCATACCTTCTCCACCATCATCTTCTGGATCGGTTTCTTCACATCCTGAACCCTCTGACCCTTGTATCCCTCCACCAGCATAATCTAAATGTGAGGAAGCACACAGCATTTCCCCACTATTCCAAATAACCATGACAACAGCAAAACAGGAGACGTCCTCGTGATTGTGACTGTGCTTGTGACCAGGTCTCACCCCCTCGTAGAAGCCCTTGAGGTAGACCTTCTCCTTGGCCTCGGCCAACTTCTCCCTGTCGTTCTGACTCTGGATCTTCAACTCGTCGCAGACCACTGGCGCGGACAAGTTCCCGTACCCGGGGATGTCAATGATGGGCACCTAAGGGAGCAGGAAACAAGACTCAAACTCAAACTGTCCTTTCTGTTGTTTAAAATACTTGCACAAACAAAAAAAAACTCTCTTATTCTTGTTGACACAGGCTGCAAGACACAACTGCTTTGGTATGGAAAAATAGTGGGGCCAGAGAATAGCAAAGCAACTCTACAAGCTTTTCAATGTCCACAAGTTCACTCTTAGTACTACTACCACCACCACATTCATAAATCCAGTATTAGTATACAGCAGTAATTATAGTAATAGTAGCAGCAGTAGTGGCCATACAGTAACAGAGAGCAAAACAGAGAAACTAGCACTTTTGATTGTGGGTTTGTGAATTCTGGAAAAAAACATGCCTTCAGAGATACGCCTATAGTGGAATATAAAGGGCCTAAATTGTAGACAGGGCAGTCAGCATAGGCTTGCTTTTCTTCCTCTACATGAGCTGGTGTGTGTAAGTGTGTGCAAGTGTAAGTGTTACTCAGCTTACTGGGTATATATTATCTGCTTACCGGTTCGAAGGGCAGGACCATCTTGTCTTCAATTCCATACTTTTCCCTCAGTGCCTAAACAAAGACAGGGATTTGAAAATGCACTGCTTTCAGTATGATGTATACTGACTTACCAAATTTACTTGCCAACAGTTTCTGAAAGTAGAGAATGATGGTCTGGCAAGATGGTCACCTGTTTCTTTTTTATGTCCCTTAGAGCGGCAATATCATCAGGAGCATCGGATGGAACACTGGTGACAATGCCTGTGCCTGAGGTAAACAATCACACAAAGTCAAGGTCAAGGTCAGCCACACAAAATCACAGCAACCACAAAGCCATGCAGACTGTCATTTGCAGACAGACAATGTTGAAGGTTACCATACAAATCCTTATTTACATGAGCTAGTCTTGGGCCCTGTGCCTCGAGATTACACTAAGCTTCTTAACACAAATGCGCAAATGCCACTGAAATTGAGCAAGAGACAAACCCGACAATTCAATTTTACTGAAAGACAAACAACACCAACGCATCAAGATGAGAAAAATATATATATCAGCGATGACTCAATGTTGAGAACATGGCATTAGACTGGTTAGTTAGCCTGAGGCCCTACCCTACCTAAGCCATTTTTGTACTGTAAACTGGCATACTGTCCTGTACTCCCTGATGACTAATGCCCGCTTCCTTTCAGCAGTGCCAGCAGGCAGAGAGGGCCTCAAGCACTGTGGTGTGTGTGTGGTGTATGAGAATGGCGATGTAGTGGCTATGAAAGATGCTGGGTTATGGCCTATGCAGAATAGACAATTTTTTTGTCTTTCACGATGGTCTTTTACGATTTACCATGTCAGGCGATCAGAGCACCCCAAATTCTTGCCTGCGTCTTGGTCGGTAGATTGGCCACATTACAAGATCATGTAGCCTATCCATCATAGCCTTCATCGCAGTCATAGTGTCTCAACACGGGAGTCGTAGGAGATTCCCCAAATATTCTGACATGCTAGACTTTTGGTCACGGAGTCCTGGAACTTCGCAGACAATACATCGCGGGTCGTTGATTATGTCACATTACAAGACGGTTCCTCTTTCGGCATCGTTCTCCACTTTTCACATTCGGCACAAAGCTGGAAATTTGTCGCCTACGACAAAATCGTGGCAAAATTGGGCTGAAATCATGTAGTCTGCATAGGGCATTAGACTGCTACCCAGAGGTACACTCAGTAAACGGCAATGTGCTTTAAAAAAAGAAAAGTCCTGGAAACACCCAAAGGCTGTATGTAGAGCGTTGTCACTTCGCTTGTGCTTGCTTGCATTTGGCACCTCTATGATGTGGTGCAAGAGGGAGTGCGAGAGTGTTTATTTATGTATGTACATTGTCCGTATTTACATATGAAGGGTTCAGATGCAAAAGCCTCTAAATGCCACCTACGTCAAAAATGAGATAAAGATGGTGAGTGAATGCTCTCCTCACATAGTATACGTTAATCAAATAATTTAACTTCAAAACACATCAAATAACACTCTCTTCCTGGTCTGAAATATCGATTTCTATGCAAAAACCTATAGGAACCGGATTTTAAATGCTCATTTAAAAGAAATGTGGTCAGACGGATTTAGAGGGTTTTGCATCTGAACTCTTCATATGTAGAACTTAAGAGGGAGAGAGGACAAAAGAGTGAAAAGAGGATGAGGATGAAGTGTCTCAGTACCTTTGTCCTCTTTGATGGTGAGCATGGGCAGAGCGTAGATGACCTTGTAAGACGTGAGCGGAGCACTGAGAGAACATCCCAGAATATCCTGCACAACAACAGCAACCATGGGGTCAGGGCACATCATCTCTGATCTCAAAAACAATACCAAGCAGCCAAACAACTACCAAGTTCTCTCAAAAGAGACCATACTGCCTTTACTAACCTGACCTAGGAGCTCCATGACGACAGGCACCACTCCATTCTGTTTGGTGAAGCCCTGATACGCCATGTTTCGGGCAGACCTGCGCGTGCAGATGAACACCTCTCCACTGGCCGTCTCAAAGGCTACATACCTCATGTCTGGCCGCACCCAGCAGTTGGTCTGACCAAACATGGTCTCGGGCCGTAGGGTCGCTGCCACCAGGAAGATATTCTTGCCTTTGAGGGCACTAAATGCAAACAGGGTGAATTAATCCACAGTGCATAGGTAGTGATGTTGAATAAACTGCAAATTAACAATAATTCATGGTTATTTCCCAACAATTCAGCCAAAATATACACTGTAGAATACTGCAAGTACTTGCTAACTTTGACAATAAAAGCAGAAAATCAAGTCAATCAAATCACACCTAAGTTTTGCTGGGAAAGGATCCACCAGCTTCATCTTGATCAGCGTGTACTCTTGCGGGCCCACTCCCTATGGTGGCATGAAGATTTTAAGAAGATTTGTCGATGCACATCGTAAATGAAAATAGAAATTTCTTCAACAAATTAATAACTCACCTCTCCTGACTGTCTGTCATGGTCCATACAAGGCTGACCATCTTTGGGGGAGTAAACGGTGTATCTGTAGAATAAGACCATAAAGAATGCCAAATATGTGCAACAAGAATACATAAACATTATGTTTTTTTAGATCAGAGAACAAACTAACTACCTCTTTCCAAACTTAATCTTCTTCCTCTCCTTCAAAGTCATGAAGTGCCACCTCACAAAGGAGTCATAGAAAGGATTCACGTCAGTTGTGATGAATGAACGACGCCAGTCCACCTGAAACAGACCCAACACATGAGCACATGTTAAAAGCAACATTTTGTCAATGTCATTCAGCCAATGGCATTCAGCACAATATTGAGGCCATTTGAGGTTTTTCCTCTGTACCTTAACTCCCATTCCCTTCAGGTCCTTCACAGCGAGGGGTGGGAAGTACTCCAGCCAGTGCTCAGCATCAGCAAACTTGACAATCTCCTCATCGCACAGGCCCAGGGATTTCATGATGTCCCACTGGAACTTGGAGCTGCCTGCCTTGGCTACTGCTTTGCTCTGACACCAATACAGAAAGGGAATGTCAGCACTGGGACTAGGATGCATGTTCAAGGAGTAGGGTGTTAATTTGAGCTAAACTTTCTGCCTTATTTAAGAGTGGCTTGAGTCCTGTGAGCAAATGTACAACACAAACCCCCACCTCAAGGTGATACTGTCCATAGTGTAATATTGAGCAGTCTTCACCTTTTTGCCTTTGGACTTGTCCTTAATTATGATTTCATCTGACACGTTGGGCTTCTCCTCTTCCTCTTCTTCCTCATCAGGAAATTGGGGTGGGTTTCCATACAGTTCCATCTCTCTCTTCAGCTTGTCTGCACAGGCCTATAAGGTAATACAACATTAGACACTAGACTAGCACAAACACACACTCTAACTATCATGTGTCAACACTAAAAAGGTATTTAAAATTGGAACAGGTGACTGGTTAGAAACTGGTTTGACCTCTTTAAAGCGACATGCTTACCTTGATAGGCATCCCAGTACAGTGAAGTCCAAATGGAAAGAGGCATTGTTTTCCTTTCAGGCGCTGGTATCCAACACCAAACTGTGTCATAACAGCCAAGAGTAATTAGAAAATCTACCAACTATGCCAGTATTCACAGTGCATTAATGCATATTACATGACTATGGATGAGATTGGACCTCACCTCACACTTAGAGAGGCAGAAAGTGTGTCCAAGATGCAATCTTCCATTCATGTACGGATACGGAAAGGTGACAAAATATTTCTTCTTCCTGGAAATAACAAACCAAGAAACAGGGTTCAATTACCACTTTTTTTATTCCATCCAATACGACTTCATTCAAACTGTTAGAAACTCACTCTTTACTCTCCCCAAGTGTGGTCGGAGCATTGCTTTCAAATACTTTCTCTTTATCCCATTTTTGCTGAATCTCTTCCTCGATCTTTTTCAGGTAATCGAGTTTAGCAGTTCCTTTTCGTTCCTGCAGAAAAGAAACAAACACCGCTGATATCACTGGCATCTTATTAACGAAACTGGGCAACAACTCAAAAGTAACAATAGCTGATGCAATGCATTGGCAATGATAATAAATCATGATTTTCACAAAATATCATTCCAGGAACATTAAACAAGAATAAAGCGGTATGCAACACAGTTATTTTCTTAATTTTGAGACAGTGCTTATTGCTATTTGCGCAATAATGCTTGTAATGACAGCTGGTTGGACTTTCCAATCATGCTGACAGTACTGCTGAGTGAGTTAACTAGCTTTGTCATATTCATTAAGTGCTAACAGAGGTATTTAATTCAAACTTGCAAAAAAGCTCTCAACTAAAAAACAACAATACTGCCTAAAACACTGATCTTACAAAAGAACAGCTGATCTTAAAACATCGTTAAGACACCCCATGAGAATGGCAACAACACAGGCATGGTCCCATTGCCTTAACGTTAGCTAGCATTTGCGTCATTTTGCTAGCTGGCAGACATCTGTGTCAACGTAACTTCTGCAGGCTAAATAACTTATCTAGACCCATGTTCCTTATACAAATAAAAAGTGAATGGAAACGTTGTTATAATAGAGAGGTATTGTACTCACCGACATTTCAAGAAAACTTTCAAGAACCTAACCTAGCGAACCTGAATGAAAACCCACGCTTCCTTGGCAAGCGACTGCGTAGCTATCGCGAGATGCAACGTGTACAACTCACCAGATACTGTAGCATTATGGGAAATCAAGTTTTCTGCTGGTCCTTTCAGATAGTGGATAATATAAACTTGATTGAATAAAAGATTAATAGATTTTGGAACTAAAAGTATACGCTGATACATTATAATTCTACATATATTTTAAAGGAATATCTGTTAACTGATGCACAATAATTCTTAGGATGAATGACATGTAGTTGATGTGTAATATGAAAATGGGCAGATGGGTGTAAAAAAACATATACTGCACTACCTCCAGATATATTTGTTCTAGGTATGGATATAATGATATGGATCATTATAGCTAGTGACACCTACTGTACCTTTTATTACATTTGCATTTGGTGATAATTTGCCAGCAGGCATATGGATAATTAATACTGTGTGCAAATGCAAAGACTTGGAAACATCAATCAAAGTACAGTGTTAACCACTTTTCACAACTAGTGGAAGATTTATTCACAAAAGACATTTCTGTACATGAACAAAAAAAGAACAACTTTTACAATCACCCTCACTTTGTCATTTCCACCTCTAGATTCCACCAAGCGGAATGACCAAGTATCCCATTCCAACCCCCTCCATTTCATCCTTAATAAGCATATTCCGAGTCTCTGCCTCCGTCTTTCAGTCCTCCTCCTTTTCAATGTAGGACTTCTCTGCTGTCCGCGCCATCTGGCGGGCCAGGTACCTCTCCCTGGCCGAGCTGACCGTCTGCTCGTTGCTGCGTTTAGCAAACTTACTGGGCTCAGGGGCGGTGCTGGCTGCAGCCGTCTCCTCATCGGGCGTCTCTCTTTTCTTTTCCTCACTCTTCTCTTTCTCTGACGTTTTCTCTCGCTCCTTTTTGTCGTTCTGGGCTCTGTTGTCGTCATTGTTGTTGTTGTTGGTTCCTTCTTGTTGGTTCTCTCTCTCTCTGTTCTTGTGGCTCCCTTGTTCTCTGCCCTCACGCTCTCTCTCTTCATTTCTAGCCTTATCTCTATCTCTCTCTCTTTCTCTGTCTCTAGGCTCCCCCCTCCCGTGTCTGTCCTCCCTCTCCTTTTCCTTTCTTCCTCTACTCCGATCATCATCTCTCTCTCGATCCCTTTCTTTCTCCCTCCTGTGCTCCTTCTCATCCCTTCTATGACTGTGCCTGTCATCCCTCTCTCTGTCTCTATCCCTCTCTCTGTCCCTCTTCCTCTCTCGGTCCCTGTCTTTGCTGTCCTCTTCTCTACTGCCTGGTGAGGGGGATCTCTGTTTCCTGTACTGCCGCTTGGAATGGCCGCTGTTGTGGGACGACTTGTTAAACTCGGTCTTCACGTCTCTGGGCTCGTCCTCGTCGGCAGAGTCAATGTCACGTGGAGGAGGAGGAGATGGAGGAGGTGTAAACTCTTCTTTCACCTTTGGTTTCACATCCCTTTGAGAGAAACAGCAGATTAATATCAAGAGGACTTAAGGAAGTGCTCTTAAGCACTGTCAGTTTACTATACTAAAAGGTCCTTAAAACTAAGATAGGAGAATTTTGATAATGTCTGTGGTGAACAAGATTGCCAAGTTATGAACTATAGCAAATACACCATGCTCTAAAGTCTGCATTCTCAGTGTAACTCTGTGGCTTACCTGTGAGTAGTCCCATCAGGTATTGCTTCTTCTCCAACCTGCTGATTCAGCAGGTGTCGGTAAAACCCACTAAGGTCCTTTTGCTTTTTCACATCCAAGGCAGCTACAGTATTCGAACACAAACAAGATAGCACAGATTGGGGTCTGGTAAATCTATATGCCAATACACAAGATCACAAAGCATTACTGAGTCGCTCAAGGATGCCCCAACTAGCATGTTCCAGCCATGTCCAATCATCAAACAACATGATACTGAGGTCAAGGTAACATTTTTTAATGTGGACACACACCTCCCATCTTCCTGTTACTACTTATCTGTGATATTTTAAACAAAGGAGTACACATTTAACATGACTCTTCATAGGGTCAAGATATGTGGAGGTATTTGATTACATCTTTCAAATAATCACATGTGTTTCTTACCTTCCATCGCCTCCTCCCTCTTCTCTCTCTCCAGTTCCTCCTCTCTTTCTTTGAGCTTTTGCCGGTAAGCAGATGTAACGTAGGCATCCTTGTCTGCAAACTTCTCCCCTTCAGCTTCCCTTTCTTTCTGGATCTTTCTCTCATCTCTACGCTCCTGTTCCTTTTTCCGCTCCTCTACTGCTCTCATTAACTGGTTTATGTACTTGGGCTGCGGGGGAATTTGTAAAAAACAAATTACACACAAATGTGAGGCGCTGGATAGAAGAGATTCAAAAACAGGTTATGGCACCTTGATATTCTAATATCTATTGACACTTCATTTCAGTTACAATAATTCATATTTCTTGAGCTTCCCTGGTAATTTAACTGCAAAGTGCAATTGTTTGTTGAAATTAAGTAAAAGCATGGGGTACAGCATATAGCATAGCATGTAGGTAAAACTAACAGGAATTTCAAACTTACCTTCTTGTCTGTGCCTCCAAGGATTTTCTGATGACTCTCAAGCCTTTGTTTCTGAATATCATCATACACACTGTCATACTCGTAAACACTACTGTCCTGCTCCAGTGCTTTATGCATCTCCAGCTTGGTCTAATAACAAAATAACAAAACCATTTTGTACACTCAGTCACAACAGGTAGTTGGGGAGACTGAGGTAATAAACAAAACAGTGGCAGAAGTCACATTTGGCATTCATACTGTTTTTCATTTAATTAACAGTCATCCTACCTGTTTCATCATCTTCTTCTTAATGGCCTCCTTCTGCAAACTCTTCCCAACTGATGTCTAAGGAAAAACATGTTTACACTGTCAGTTGACTGGTCAGTCACCCAGCAGCTACTTTGTTTCAAAGTAATCATATATAACAAGGCAAGTAAACATGACCTACATTCTTTATTCATGTCCCGAGAACATTAACAATCTTTGATACATTACATTGGTAGACATATATTAACCATGTTTACTAGCTAACCTGAGTAATAAAGTCAACGTCGCATTACTTTCAACAGTTCATTACCTCTTCGTCAGAATCATCTCCAAACACAGATGATGCTGGGAGAGTTTTGGCTGCCTGGCTTTTTTTCTGGGATAGGATTAACCCGTATCTGAAATAGAACAGAAGGAGAGTACAAGGTTAGTTATGATTAGGTAACTATCTAGTTGATGTATTCACAACGATATCTGAGCACAGCAATGAGCAGATCATTTTTATGTTCGGTTGTTATGGCTGTGCATAACCAAAATATTGTGTGCATAACGTTACTTAGTCTATGGTGCGTACTCATGACTTTCTACTTAATGACCTATAATGCTTTTAAGTGCAGTCGTGTGGAACATAAGGTATTGTAGTTACAACAATATTGTACAGGAAACATTAAAAACACAGTACATTGGCTGGATAGCTGGCATCTATACGAGGTAATAACTATTTATTTATTAGCCATCTGACGTAGCTAGCTAAGTTAGCTAGCAAACAAACTGTATTGCTAGTTAGCTGGCAAGAGTGGCCTATTAGTTGGCCAGATGCATAGATTATACATTTGCTTAATAATGAATTTCCATTCAAAGGAATACAAATCAAAAAGTTACTTTTCTATGCATTGAATGATAGTCGAACCGAGTCGAACTCACTTTTTTACAGGAGCCGCCATGTTTCCCCGTCTTGTTTTTGTTCTTCATTTGTTCGTCTGAGAATCTAGTTCAGGTACATTGCCGCCACCTATTGAGCAGGAGTAGGCCCGTTTTACTTGATGAGCCCTGACAACCTGCAATACACAAATTACTAATTTGTTAAATTATTAATTTAAAAAGTCACAGTGACTTTCATCATTTCGTGATCATTGTAGCCCATGAGGACCTGGTGTTTGGATTGTGTAGTTAATTGTTCTCTTTTACATCTAGTATGCAAAGGTATCCAGATTTTTTGTTAGGCCATATGACTCAGCCCATTTCCCCCCACAAATGTCTTCCCTCTTTTTCTCTGTCCCACATGCCTTGCATAATGGTACATCTATCACATGTGTCTTAAATTTGATGTGTAAAACAAGTGCAAATTGGAGATTACCACTTTTACATTACATTTAGCAGACACTTCTTGACCAAAGTGACTTACATATGTCAGCTATATTACAAGGGATCACATTGTCCCCGGAGCAACTTGGGGTTAAGTGCATTGCTCAAGGGCACAACAGTGGAAGCCGGGAATTGAACCGACAACTTTCAGGCTACTGCACGCTAGCCCAGCTCCTTATCCACTACACTACCACCACCCCACTGCATAGGATTTAAACATACCACTTACCACATTTACAGAGGGTGGCCTTGCTGCAGGGCATGCATGGAACTTCTGCACACTGCATGTTTTCTCACTGACAAACCTCCAGAAAAAAAATCTCACAACTGTTGTATTCTTGCTAGACATACAAATCCAGAGCTATTGCAGTGTCGGATGGACGGGAGGGGGGTTCTATGTCTAGCAAGAATACAACAGTTGTGATCTTTGCACTGCAGTGCTTTTTTTGCACTACCTCCACACCCTCTACCATGACATCTGACTGCATCACTTCCACTTACAGTATGCATACTGCATCACAGTGTCAGCTCCCTGCCTGAAATCCAAAATCTGTTGGATAGACTATCTAAATTGTATTCCACTTAAAGTGTTGTAAGTGTTTATCTTGTTCGGTGTGCCTATGAGTGTGTTAAGTAAGTAAGTAAGCTACTTGATGCATTTTCCACAATATAAAGTATCTATCTATCTAGATATAGGACTGTGGGTGTTTTAATAGCCTGCAGTTGGTATTTACAGATTTCCATAAGTTGCTATAATTAAGAACAGCAAATTAGAGGGAGAAATAGAGAAGAAGAGGAGGTCACACTTGATCTGCTATCACAGTGTTTCTCAATTTTTTTCAGACCAAGGACCACTTAACCAATAAAAAAAACCTCACGGACCACTAGCTAAAAGAAAGAGTAAACCTACTTCAACCGTATATATTACACAATAGGCCTCCTCACCTTCCTTTTTGTGTCAGAGGATTCATATGATTTAAACTGGCATAGCTTACATAGGCATGTTGCAGAACTGTTTGGATTTACATACAAGTTGGTTCAACCTTGCAAGATATTATATTTTATCATGTCTGCTCGCGGACCACCAGTGGTCCCCGGACCACACTTTGAGAAACACTGTGCTATCACATCTCCACAGCTACTCAAAAGGATCAGTTATCTGCAAACTGAATTGGGTGCAGTGCAACGTCTTTGGGAACTATGAAAACAATTGGGGATATTTACAGGCTATTTATTTATACAATTATTACGTTTTTACTAGTTTTTACTATTCTGCAAGTGCACTGGCAGAATAGGCCTACATTGTGGCAAGTATGCCTTACAATTCAGAGACAGTAATATTATAATGTATAAGTATATATACTTTTTTGATCCCGTGAGGGACATTTGGTCTCTGCATTTAACCCAATCGGTGAACTAGTGAAACACAAACAGCACACAGTGAACACACAGTGAGGTGAAGCACACACTAATCCCGGCGCAGTGAGCTGCCTGCTACAACGGCGGCGCTCGGGGAGCAGTGAGGGGTTAGGTGCCTTGCTCAAGGGCACTTCAGCCGCGGCCCACTGGTCGGGGCTCAGAACCGGCAACCCTCCGGTTACAAGTCCAGAGTGCTAACCAGTGGGCCACGGCTGCCCCAAAGTAACGAATTACTTTGAAATGACAGTAATAAGCAATACATAATACATTACGATTCTGAAGTAACTTGCCCAACACTGGTGTCAAGTAACCAATATTGGCCTCTTAGGCCTACTGAGACTTTGATAGAACGTTTTTATTTTATTTTTTTAGTGTTGTTTGGGGAGGGGGGGTCAAACAAACAGAGAGCACTAGCATTGTTCACTGCTCTAACGAAGCTTTTAAAATGTAAAAAGCACCGCAGGTTATTTTTATAGCTGATAAAAGATAATCTTTGTAGCCTATCTACCTACCTACCTACCTACAGTGTCGGTATTGCATAACTGCAAAAGCCCACAAGCGGATTACATTACTCCTCGTTGAAGAATCCGAAGCTAGGATTGGTAGATTTCACACAGCCCCTTTATGAGAAAACCTGATTGGTCTTTGGTGTTGCCTGTTAATGTTGCCATGCCTATTCGAACGTAAAGCAGTTTGTCCGACGTGCAAGTGACTGCCACTAGGTATCTAGTTAGCTACTAGCAAAGGCCCGAACTGAATAATTTTAGCTGTTGACGATGAAAGTAGGAATATACAACAAGGCAGTCTATTTGTAGTCCGTATAAAAGTCGTTGTAACGATGATCATAGAAAATGTTGACGCCTTGAAGTCATGGCTTGCGAAACTCCTGGAACCAATGTGAGTGATGGACTTTTTACATTCTCGCTAGCTGACACGAACGTTAGCTTGCTTTCTCGCTAACATCGTTATAGCTAACGTTAGCTGGTAAGGTTGCTAACTATCTAGCTGGCGTTGTGTGTGGAAAAGTGGTGAGTCTGTAATCTTGATATTGTTATGGAAGTAAGATATGTGATCATTGACATCATCCACAACTACATCCCTCTTAATATATGGACATGACTGAAATCTAAATTCAGGAATCTCTCTGCTCGCTTGCTTCAGTTTCTCTTTTAGCTGGCTAGCCCCGTAGCATTCTGGTTAGCCAGTTTATCTAAGGATTCTGATTGGTTGTTTTTATGCTAGCAAGCGTTAGTTTGACGAACTGACTTGCCGTCTAGTCAACGCATTACAGTAACGTTAATCTTTGAACTCAGTTTGAGTAACTCAAATTGCGTGTCTATTTTATTACAATGTGCATGATCGATGTGGTGGGTAAAGGCGTAGGTTATCTCTTGTAACACTCATTTAGTAAGGCAAAGCACCCACATGATTGCAATACACGAACACTGCAGAAGTGAAATCTTTCATTAGGCCAAGACCATATCCATTTATAGACAGTTAGCCTTTCTAGCTAACATATGCTGTTAGCTAGGCCGCCTCGTGCTTATAGTAAACAACATTTATTGTAGATAGAACAGCATCTTTATCCAGACTGCATACACGTGTGGCAAACCGGTAGCAGTTTTATTTTGCACTGATTATCTCGCTAGCTGACGTCAGTCATCATAATATCTACAGCGGGAAATTTCCAGGATAGTTTCGCCAGGGATGTCATCTCCGGCTGAATATCGTTCAACCCCTCATATTAAACACTTGATCTTTTACAGATGTGATGCTGACCCTTCTGCGTTAGCCAACTACGTAGTGGCTTTAGTGAAGAAAGACAAACCTGAGAAAGAGCTTAAAGCCCTCTGTGCTGATCAACTTGATGTGTTCCTTCAACAAGGTAAGAATGGTCAACACATCTAATTGCCAAGTCATAAACTGCTCCGTCTAAAAAGAAATAAGTTGGAGTAGGCCACAATAATAGCGACCTGCTGTCATAAAGCCTGATGGGTCACAATGAAATGCGACCTGTCATAAAGACTTAGTTCACCTGGTGCAGGCTATCAACAGGGGCAGTTGAAATATCATAGTTATGTCATAGTTATATATCAACAAAAAAGATAACGATTTAGATGTAGAGATGATCCAATTTGACTACTTTAAGAAAAGGAGAGGATATGTATACTGCTGAAGCTATAGGTGGCAAGGCATGAACTTTCAACTTTTGTTATACTTTGAGAGTTTTTGTAAGCTATGATTTTTTTGGATTTCATTTAACCTCTTCATAAGACAACCATACTGCATATATACTGCAATATTCTTGTTTGACTATTTGCCACCACAGCCTAAATCAGATTCCTTCCAAAGGCTTGATTAACTGTTTCAGGTGTGGCCAATCAGGCCTTAAATTTGCTGCTTAGCTCTGCATCCTTGTGAAGTGTTTTCATTATTCTTATCTTTTCAACATTTAATGGTAGGAAGAACAGTGTTTTCTGACAATACACAATGAAATTGTTTTTGTGAATTAAGATACAATAAACTTCTCAAATGGGGCGTACGGTTTTGGTTTTATGATTTTGTCAAGGCCAGATACAGTGTTGGGCGTTCCCTAATGATATTATAGACTGATAATTATTCTTGGACTCAATCATTGCACTGCACTTTCACTTCATATTGCATATGGTGATATCCATTTGTGCAAGCTCCATTGACATACTCCATCATAGCTTATCACTGCCCTTACTCCACTGGCAAACTCCCCATCGTAGTGACTGTTCTCTGTAGTAAGTCTGGATGTCTACCTTTTTCTCAGGATCAATAAAGTATTTGTGTACCCATCCATCTAAAAGCATGTTGGATTTGTCTGGGGTCACCCACTGTCATTGAATGAACATAAGAAAATGTTGTAAACAGCCTGTTCACACAGCATCCTAGTTCCCATTAAAGTATAACATTAGTTACGGATGTATTGGTGATGCGTCACCAAGAAGCTAAAAAATGAATTATTCACTATCCATGTAGATTGGTCAACAAACGTGAATTGGTTTGACTAAATACTTACTCAGCTGATCGCTGAAACAACACTGGATTGAGCAGCTATTGTTTAAGTGTATTGTTTGGAGATCAGCGGTTACTCCTGAAGTTACCTGGGTAACGCCAGTATCCTTGCTTTGTAGTATGCGACTCTGAAAGCTCCAGAGTAGTTATTGTTTACACAGCTTATAGGAGCCGGAGTAAATCCAAGTGAGTAATTCAGTTAGGTCATCAGATATTTCAAAACAAGTGTAACCTCTCCAGGCAGATTAAATCATTTGTACACTTGGCTATGCAATGCAGTACACTACACTTCACAAGTTTTTTATTTTATTTAATTTGTATGTTTTTGTAGCTTGCAGCTGGACTGTTTTGATGTTGCAACCGTTTCATTAGATTGTATTTTACAATCAGTTGATATGAGGTTTTTTTCCCCCTGTTTCATTTCCAGAAACTGCAGGTTTTGTAGACAAACTATTTGAAAGTTTAGTGACAAAAAATTACATTGTGAAACCCCCGATGAAGGAGTCACCCAAAGAGGAGCCTAAACCAGTGGTGCAGAAGCCAGATGAGAAGGAAAAAAACAAGGAAGAGGAGGTACTGATGACTCTTTTTTTAAAGGAAATCAAGTCTAAATAAGTGATTAAACCGAAGTCACATTAATACAATTTGAAATATCATTATTTATTCTTTTTACCGAAGCATAGCAGTTTAATGTTGCCATTACTGTGTTACCAACATAGAATCGTTGTTGGTGAACTCAATACATTGTTCGGTATATGGAGGAGGGCATAGTGTGTGAGCGCACATCCGAGCACAGCTTGAAGGTATTGTCTTTCCCAGGTGAATCACACAGAAGATGCACGTGAAGTCAGGAGGCGGAGGAGTCCACTGAGGAACCGCCCAGATTTGAATGAGTCAAGGTGAGACATGGGAATAACCAATTTGTGTTCTTGGAAGCACACATGACTAGGATGAATTTGGCTAGGCTAACTCATTACATGGTTTGTCAAATGTACTTGTAAATGCAAAGTGCATTCTGCAGCACTAGTACGAACAGCTAATGGTGTCATTTGGAAGGTACTAGTGTTGGGCTTGCATGTCTGTCTGTATGTGTGTGTTGTGTTTGCGTTATTGTTCTGCCATATCAATCTTGTAGAGTAACTGTAAACATTAAGGATTGCAGCGGCGCTTGATTGACACAATGTGAACGAGTGCCGATTTTGTCATCCCCTCAGGGGCCGAGATGACCGGCGACGAGGTACAGACTGGAAGCGGCGAGACCTGGAGCGCCACGGGAAGGGCGGAGAGTCGTACCGCGAGCGGCACGAGCGACGGCGAGGGGGCTCCCGCGGGCGAAGCCGGAGCAGAAGCCGCAGCAGGAGCCGGAGCACCAGCAGAAGCCGCAGCGGGAGCAGAGGACGCGGGAGAGGTGAGCCGGAGAGGGAGGAGGACAGGCAGGACAGGCGGAGAAGAGCAGGTGAGTGAGTGACTGAGAGAGAGTGAAAGAGAAAAATGGATGGAAGAACATTTACATTACATTTATTCATTTAGCACTTAATGGAGGAAAACATTCAAACTATAATGCAGAGGAGACCTTGGGTAACAATTAATACTACAACAATAATTACTACAATGCAGAGGAGACCTTAGGTAACAATAAATACTACAATAACAACTATTAGTAGTGGGAGAAGGAGGAAAGAAGGGAAATGTATGGTAGGTCCCTGTTAGAGTTTAAAGGATATAGAAGGAAGTTGCCAGAAAAAAACAAAGTGATGGATTGATGGATAAAGGCCATGAGAAAGATGAAGATATGTGGAGGAGCATAAAAAGGTAGTACCGAGGAGTTTGAGTAAGGTTGAAGGCTAGATGTAAGAGTTCTGGTTTTGTTCTATTTTATGCCAAAAAGTTGCATGCGGGCTATCTATAAATGATGTGTCTGACAGAAGCTATGGACGGACCGTTACCAAAGTGTTTTTTGAAATCTACTCTCCTTAAACCTCTGGCTGCCCTTTGGGGATTGACATCATTGTTAAATGTGTGCATATTTATTTTTCCCTCAGAACACTGGTCCAAGTTTGAGCAAGAGAGGAAGGAGCAGGGTGCCTACATCCCCACCGCTGCCCCCATGGGCAACGCTCCTCCTCCTCCCCCCTACCTGCTCAACATGAATCCCCCTCCGCACAAGTTCCCCCCCTGCTCCTCCTCTTCCACCTCCTCCTCATCGTCTTCCTCAAGAGGCCCGGCGGTCCCCGTCTCCGTCTCCATGGCAACGCCAGCTCGTCAGCCCGACAACACGACGGAGAGCTGGTCCAGTTTCTACCTGAGTCAAGACAAGAGCAAGTCGGTGGACGCCAGCCCTTCCAAGAAGCAACGCTGCAGAGACTACGACGGTGAGCAAAGACACGCACACGCACACCACACACACACACACCACACACACACTTGTTCCTCTTGGTATCTCCTTCCACACATATATAGGTTGTCATGGGTCTGATGTTGCACAATGTTTGATGAGGAAGTTACCCTATTGATGTTATTGTTGACCCATGTACTGGGTTGACTTGTGAGAATGCTGCTGTATTGTTTGCATTTGGGGGGTTTCCACTAATGGACTAGGGAGATATTTTTGAGCTTTTAAAAACTGTTCAGGAAACTCTGTTGTGTCATCTGGGCCAGTTATACCAGGAGTGGAAATCTGGTCATCTGAATTTTCTTTGTTTTCTAGTAATATTTACTGTATATTTCGTACAGAGGCATGGCTATTACTTATTTGAACATGTAGCCTATTTAAACCATGCAGTTCTCTCCCACAATGGTATTCTAGCATAATGTCAAATGCAGCAAATAGTGAAATAGGACTGAATGTGGCTGAGTGAGTCTGCCTCTTGTCACGAATGAAATAATGGAAGTCTTTCTGCTTTTAGAACAATGATGCATTCAGTTTGGTATTGCTTGAATGTGAGGCCCAGTGTGACAAGTGCTGTAATTGTAGCTCAGATGTTTTTAGTAGTCTGATGTTTTCCTAAGTGTGTGTGTGTTTGTACGTACCTGCTTGTATGTGAAATAACACTAATGACCTAGGTGTCACTGTCTCTACTCTAGGGCCCTGAGGTATTTGTGATGGGCTAAGGGGTATCAGGGGATAGTGTTTATATATACCCCTTCTGTCTCTGGGGCCCAAGGGTATTTTTCACACCAGCCCTGTGTGTGGGGAATTCACAGAGCTTTTAAGGTTAGCAAAAGAGGTTTATGGAAAGATCGTGTGTTTTTTTGGAGTTGGCATGAAGGCAGCATTTTTTTTAAAAAAAACGTCTTTCGGAGAACAGGCCTGTTTAGCTTCTCATCTTAGTGAAAGTGAAACTTCTGTATTCTTCTAAAAGTGCTGAAAGATAAAGTTGTTTCAATTAATTGTATTTCTATATATCAGTATGAGGGCTAGCTTTTGCATTCTTAATAATTCATTCCAGAGCACATGCCTTAACGCTTGACCTCTCTCATGTCTTTAGAGAAAGGCTTCTGCGTTTCTGGTGACCTCTGTCCGTTCGACCATGGAAATGACCCTCTAATCGTGGACGACGTCATTCTGCCCACCATGATTCCGTTCCCGCCCCCTCCACCAGGGATGCCCCCTCCCCGTATGCCCATGCCCCCCATGACTGAGCCCCCGCCCAACATCCGGATGCCCCCTCCACTGCACGTGCAGCCGCCCATCCCAGGGATCTTCCCCATGCCTGGTGAGTAACTTTAGTGTGGACATGTTGAATTGTGTTGGGCCATTAGAGATTGTAGTCATGCTATTTGCTGGTGTGTTCAACATGGATGCAGCATAGATGCTTTTTTTTTTTTTTTTTTTTTGTCCATTTAGAAAAGGGTTCATCAGCTGACATATTGTTACACATTGTCTGTTTGTTTGAGATGCTGAGGTATAGTAATTGTGTAGATGAACATGATTTAGGTGAAGTAGTCAATTCTGAATTTTTAGAATGATTTGTAAAGGATTCAGAAGTGTATGAAATAGAAATGTATTTTTATTACATGCTAAAAAACGTGCTTAAGGCCTTTTTAATAGTCAGTGGTTGACTAGAACCATCGACTGTAGATAGACACTATTTTCCAAGCTGGCATTAGAAACACGTCGACAAAGTATGTTTTCCATACCCACATTTTGGCTCGTATAGGCCTTTTGCATGTTTTTAAGCATAGAAGTAATAGCCTCAGGTGCTGACATTACACTAAACCAAAACCTGGTCCTAATCAATTCCAAATTGGAGTAAGATAGAACTGGGTGTAGTGAGCGGAGGTGCACAGCGTGGTTGAGGTGGAGGGTGTGTGGGTTGGGGTCAGTCCTCACTCACTCTGGGCTCATTCTGAGTCAGTGTGGGTTGTGTCTCCACCTGTAGGAGTCCCGCTGATCACGGCCACTGTCACAGACACTCCTCCACCGGGGAACTCCTCCTCCTCCTCCTCCTCCTCTTCCTCCTCCTCCTCTGCTCTGGCCCCTCCTGGAGTGGGACCTCCTGCTCCCACTGCTGCTCCTCCTCCCCCTCCACCTCCCCCTCCTCCTCCTCCTCTTCCCCCTGCACCCCCCTCTTCCTCCTGCTCCTCCTCCTCTCTGCCTGTCCACCTTCAGTACTCTCTCTCGGAATGTAAGCACCTATGCTATTCTCATTGGGTTGGACAGGATTGGGCTTTTTGACATGGTCAGTAGAACTTCTTTTGGGTGGGGGGTTGGCAGGGTTTCCGCAGGGTGTTAAAAAGTCTCAAATTGAATATTATGAATTTTAGGGCTTAAAAAAAATCTTAAATATGTTAAACATTTAATGCGCTAGGTCATAAATAAGTTTAGATAGGTCTTAATTATGTCAATCCTCATTTAAGGTTACTTCAACAGTAAAAATATTATTTTAACTGCATAAAATTGAAGTTGTATGACAGTTCTTTCTCTCAATGGTACAGATACAGTATATCACAATGTAATACAATTATAACAGGATATGTGAAACTGATCTTTCTAGCCTGTATAGAAGTTCAGAGAACAAGTTTATTTACTTTGGTAATAAATCTGGGACTGATTTTCCTTCATAATTTTTCCCCATGAAATCATTCATTATAGTCTTAAGATTAACTTGATGAAATCTGCAGAAAGTAACCCTAAGTTGGTTTGGGAGTGTCAAGGTTTTGTTGCTTAAAAATGTTGTTTAAATTACAGGCATTGCTTATTTCAAATGGTCGCCCAAATAGCCAACCCATCTTTTCCCTTTCCTCCCCTTTGGTCAGATTCATACGACTCAGAGGCGTATAATCCAGAGTCTCCAGGTCTCACCAGCCGACCACAGTACCGACAGTTCATCCCACGGATCCAGACACAGAGGCCCTATCTTATAGGCCTGACCTCCGGAGAAGGCCAGGGATCGCGAGGTACCGAATGTCAGTCAACTTCCCCACATATGCCATGCTCATTCAAACCAAATTCAACTCTCCTGCAATATCTCAAAGATTCTTTTTAACAATGAATGGATTGAAATGTATATGATTCGGATACCTTAATTCTAAGTTGTGATATACAGTTGGTTAATAGAAAATGTCTTAAAATATTTGTGTACAAATTGTGCGTTATTGGATAATGTCAATAAAATTGCCGTTACAACGTTTCTTTATAGCCGCAAATATCGTGATCCAGACGGAGCCCTCGGTGACCAGCGCGTCCACCAGCGAGTCGTGGTTCGGCTCCGACGCAGAGAGCAGGAAGAGGCCGCTGAGCTCCACAGACGGCCCCCATCCCCCCAAGAAGCCCTGGATGGACAAGTGAGTGTGGACACCTGTGTGTGTTGTGACATGCTAAAGGCAAGCCTAAGGACGGTCAAACAGATCCTTAAATATGCACACGCTATAGCAGCGAAGGTGCTTTGATGAATGAATCAGAAGTTTTCTGTGCAGCTGCTTTCCTTCACTAGCAAATCTCACTAAAGGGAACGAGGGGAAGCTGAGGGGGAAATCATTGGGAGTTGTGAGCGCTGTTTTGATGAGATTTTTCTAAAGATTGTGTTCCTCCTTCCTCAGGCCAAACTTCAACTCCCAACATAAGCCCAACTTCCCTAAGAAGAATCACTACATGAACACTAAACTGGAGGTCCGCCGGATCCCACGGGATCTCAACAACATTACCAAGTTAAACGAGCACTTCAGCAAGTTTGGGACTATTGTAAATATTCAGGTAAGTAAAGGTGTTTTTACTTGTAAACCGTGACTGATTTATTTTATTTCACTGCTTGTTATTAGGTTGCCTTAGCTAAAGACCTGCATAGGGTTAGTCTCCACCTTCTTTGTTACGAGTGAAATAGTGAAGACTTTTCTAATTATTTGGTAGCGCTTACCTCATTGGCCTGATCCTTTGAGCTTTTGACCATTTTGCACATAATATTTCATTATTATTTGTATTTTCTTATTTTTATATTTTCATTCATGAGAGACTGGCTTGTTTCTGTCCCAGGTAATGTTTGGGGGTGACCCGGATGCCGCCCTCATCCAGTACACGTCCAACAAGGAGGCCCGGGCTGCCATCTCCAGCACCGAGGCCGTGTTCAACAACCGCTTCATCCGGGTGCACTGGCACCACGAGGCCACCGGGGGGCAGCAGGAGCAGGGCCTAGGGAGCAGCCAGGGCACCAGTCTGGCCCCACAGCACGCCCCCACACACAAGGTGAGTGTGTCTGCCCCACACACGCGCGCGCACACACACAAAAGCTTATGTAGCACAGGCTGTGGACATTGGTTAGAGGAAATTCTGTGAGTGGAAATGGAATAGAAACTGGAGTAACTGCAAAGAGTGTTGCACTTGTGTTTGTGGCATTTAGCACATGGTATTTAGCACATGCTTTTATCCAAAGATAACATTAGTGTTACACACAGCATTTAGTATACACTAGAAAAAGCTTTTAGTTCATGTTCTGTGGTCTAAAAGACAGAATACGTCTGTTGTTTTTGTCCTTGTGGCACCCTCTTTAGTGTTCTCTTTGTTCTATTGTCCATTTTCAACCATGCAGCAGCACAACCCAGGGGCCTATGTGCTAAATAACACCTTGCCCAAACCGCGGCTAGAGCTGCCCACGGCCACCCAGGGGGCGACTGACTCGAAGGGCACAAGCCCGGAGCTGCCCACGGTGAGTAGGGCCTCTGCGTACACAACACCAACACAGTGGCCTGGAGGAGAGTTGGAGAATTTTCTGTCTGTATAGAATAGGATTCATGGTATTGTGTTCAGCAATTGTACAGGTAAAACTGTGTTAATAGGTTATGAGTTTTGATGAAGTTAACATACCCCCCAAACCCCCCCCCTTCTCCTTTTCCCAGGCTGCAACATCTGCAGGGGGAAGTCATCTGAAAGGGCCATACACGCGAACAGTTCTCAAGCCGTCCTCAAAGTCCCTGGGGAAGACTGCCAAAGCACTTCAAGTGCAGGAGGTCCTAAAAAAGAAGCAGGTGAGGCTGCGTCACCTGGTGAGGGGGTGCGTCAGGATTTTTCATTTAAGCCCTCGATAAGCCTTTGTTATATAGCTATGATTAAACTGTATGAAGCTTTTCCCCAAAACTGTTGAGTTTCAGTTTCACTTATTCCATAGATAACGAGATCCAGACTGGTAATACTTCTTAAGCTCATAAAAGGTTTGTTGCATTGACTTACTGGTTTACTTTTTCTTATTCTTATTTCAGGAAGCAATGAAGTTGCAACAAGGGATGCGGAAAAAGAAACAGGAGATTCTTGAGATGCAGATTGAGTGCCAGAAGGTAAAAGAAGCTGCTCTGTTTATGTCCTTTAGTGCAACTATAAACAGCATATTAGGTGTACATTTTTCGGAAGAGTTCCTATTATAATGGACTTGTAGGTGTGTGTGTGTGTGTGTGTGTGGTTTTATTGCAATTTTGTGGAGTATCCATTATAGTTGTAATGGAAATGTTGCAAATCTTTTAATCAGTAGTAATCATTATAATATTACCTTATGAATGATCACCATAGGCAGCTAGTAACCCGCTCTGAAGAAAGAGTAGAAAAAAGAGGGAAGCAGGCGCAGGGGGGATGCAGGCGCGGGGGGGGGATGCAGGCGCGGGGGGGGGGGGGGGGGGGGGGTGCAGACTCTCTGATCTAATGCTTTCCGCTCATCTGCTCGGTCACTCACACTGGGGTTTTTCCCCTCCCTCCACTGGTCAGGTGCTGATCGCGCGTCTGGAGACCAACCGGACGATGAAACCGGAGGAGCGCGCCAGCATCATCAAGACGCTGAACGGCCTGTCGGAGATGATCTCGGCGCTGCAGACGGAGATCGTGGCTCTCCAGCGGCCCGCTGGCACCACGCCGCAGGCTCCACCCAAAAGTGACCAGCCTAAGGACAAGACCGATGTAAGAGCCCCTGACCCCCACCCCACCCCCCAGGGTTGAGATGCTGTGTCTGTCTCTCCCTCAAACCCTGACAGGGCTGTGGCTGCCCCCCAGACTCCTCTGAACTGAGTTTCCCGTACTTGTTTAGTGCCAAATTAAACATGTAAATTGATATTTAAAGGGGGCAGCCAAGACGGCTCATTATTATTATTATTATTATTATTATTATTATTATTATTATTATTGTTGTTGTTGTTTGTTATATCTGCATATGATTTCATTTCTCAAGGACTATGAAATGAGCCCTACAAAAATGAGTGAGTTGCAGTGAACAGTATGAAGTAAATCTGGGCTACGCTAACGTGATGTATGATCTGTGTGATGCCACATCTGTAGGCCCAGAAGGAGCTGCTGGACACTGAGCTGGACATCCACATGAAGCTTGGCTCTGGCGAGGACACGGCAACACTCAAGAGGAAGCTGGCCGAGCTGCATGCTGAGGTGAGCCGCAGTGCCGTCTTGTACTGGTGTGTCTGCAATTTACAGTGCTGGTTGGGGGGAAAAAAAAAAAAAAACTCCTTGGAGGGATGACTCTAAATTTAGTTGATAAATGTAATTTGTATTTTAGTAATATATTTGCGTTTTGTTCTCATGGGTGTTGTAATGTGGAATGTTAACCATTCCTGCTTCAGCTCCAGATAGTAGCCGGGTCATTATGAATCATCAGGAACTTCGGGGCTAACACAGACAGGCACAAGATACAGCTTTAATCCAAGGAGTTGCATCTGTATTCACTGACCAGCAGTTAAAACTATGCATAAGTGCTTCTCAAACTCTAATTTGGTTGCCAACTTCTTGCTGTCTGCGTGTACTCTCTCGCTGGTCCCTGGCATGAACTCACTAATGCCACGTTCACCTTAAAGAAGCCACATCACTTGCTATTTTGTTGACTAGTTTTTGCTGTTGTACCTTTGAGGACAGGCCTATCATGATGAGTTCTGTCTGTCATTGGTGGTAGGTAAATTGGCTGCAATTAAATGCTGCTTATTAAATGTTGTCCCCTTCACTTTTCACAAATTCAAGAGTGTCCCAATATTATCTGTTATTGCATTGGTATCGGCCACAACAAACCGATAAATATCGGTTATCGTTTTCGGCCCTAAAATTCCATATTGGTGAATCTCTAGTTTTTGAGTGCCCATTGTGCTATGGGCAGGGGTGGGTAGAGTACTGAAAATCTATACTCAAGTAAAAGTACAACTATATTACCATCTAAGAAATCTACTCAAGTAAAAGTAAAAAAGTACTTTGTTAATAAATTACTTAAGTAACAAGTAATTTTTTTATTTATTTTTAATTTTTTTATTATATTTTGATGGCCTAGGCCTATCCTTTACGCCTATCCTAAGGTTAGTATAAAAAAACTGGTCGGGTGTCACTCGCGGGATGTTGTTTTTTTTTTTATTCTAGTTGCTAATCACACCATTTAGCCTAATGTGACTTGAGAGGGACAGGATTCAGGAACTAAGACAGGCCCATCTTCTGTCTGACTCACGTCATGTTAACCCATGCATTAAACCACATTGTCACTTGAACGCTTGAACATACCGGTAGTTCACGTTGACAATGGAGAAACGCTTAGCTTACTTCGTTTATGACAGAAATGAAGTTTTAACACATTGTAAAAACACAACCCACAACACTGCCTTTATTTGGTGCAAATCTCCTTTACTTTATAGTCCGCGATTCACATTAGACCATCACTGCGAGTGCATACAAAATGTTTTTGTTTACTACCAGCAGTCGTTGCTTTTTTACTGCGTCGATTCGCAATTGAGTGCGCATCTAATGTAACAGCGGTGTCTTCGCAGAGACATCCTCTCCAGTTTAATTGGGGGCCAAGCAGCGAAGCTGCGAGGACCTCATTGTGTTTCTACGTTTTCCTATTATTATTAGTATTATATGCAATGGGAGTCTATGGCAGCCCATAGAACCGTATGGTAAAAAGTTGGGAAATTTGGCACACTGATTGGGGACGGTCCCATGATTCATGTCACCAAGTTTCATGTCAGCAACTCGAACCCTCTAGCGCCACCAACAGGCCAAAGTTGGACGTGCGTTCATGCACGTAACTTTTGACCCGTTGGTCCGATTTTCAAAAGTCAGGTATTGTTGGAATCCTTGGACCAAGCTGAGTTCAACGCACCCTATGACGTTTCCGCCATGATGGATTTTCCGCCATTTTGGATTTCATCAAAAACACTTAAAATGTATCAGGGGTCACATACTTTCTCTGATTCCCACCAAATTTGACACAGATCATCTTCAGACCAAGCCTCACAAAAGTTATCTCTTTTTGTCTTCGGAAGTATTACCGTTCGCCCGTAAAAGCCAATCAAAATTTGCGGCGAAGCTGCCAAACAGGAAGTGAGCTCATATCTCGGCAACCCTTGCATGTATCAAAACCAAACTTGGTACATTGACTCATGACCCCATCAGGAGGACCCTCAAAAATTTGGTGACCTTTGACCTCTAGGGGGCGCTGTAATTCACAAACATGCCTTTTGGCCTGTAGCTGCTGCTGTGCTTAGAATTAAATTGTACTAGTGGTGTCTGGTAATACTGTGAAAGGTCCTTAGGTCAACTGAGGGCAACTTTTCACATCAATATAATTTATTCGGCCGCCATATTTGATTTGATCAAAAACACCAACAATTTTGCACAGGTCACAAATTTCATCTGATCTTCACCAAAATTGGCACAGACCATCTTCAGACCATGCCTTGTCACTTCATTTATTTCTGTAACAATTGATAGAAGCGTTCGCCCGTCACATCCAATTGAAATTTGTGGCGAAGCCGCCAAACAGGAAGTGAGCTCATATCTCAGCAGTCGTTGCATGTATCAAAACCAAACTTGGTACATGGACTCATGACCCCATCAGGTGAATGCCGAAGAAATTCTGTGACCTTTGACCTCTAGGGTCACTGCAATTAGCAAAAATGCATTTTGCCTTGTAACTTTTGCTTGGCCCCCTCATTGCTGCTTGCAGCTATATTTTTTGCTGTTGTTGCGGGCGAGCTTAGGCCTATAGACTACGATGTGGGAAATACTTTATACGATCAGCTTCAGAAATTGATGGGTTTTTCTTGGCCTGTGCTACACCTTTCCACCAAGTTGTGTGAAAATTGTAGTTTTTTGCGATGTTGACAAACATGCGTAACACATGGAAGCTCTTGATGGCGCATGCCACTAACGTCTATAAAAACAATATATTTATGGAATAAAACTAGACAGGTACCTCGGATTAGCATTGCTGTTTATTCATTAACTGCAATTTTCAGCAGCCAGCGGAGGGCATTTAGCCTACTATGCTTACGGACAATATTTTGCATCTCCCCTAATTCTGAAGCAGTGGCACTGCTAAATGAAGAGGACACACTGAGAAGAGAAGTTAATGCTTTAAATAGGCTACATCAATACAATATATGTGAACTGAAACTGGACGGGCCATAATAACTAGGGATCGACCTATATATCGGCCGGCCGATATATTGGGCTAATATTTGCGTTTTTTACGTGTATCGGCATCGGCCGATAAGCGGCTGCGTTTCCCGATAGTTTTTTTCTCCGCATTATTTATATACAGGCGTCCACAGGCAGCTCTGTGTTGCTGGAGATGCTGCAATTCACGTGCAGACTGCCCCTCCCCCACTAGCAGAGTGCTGAAAGCCTGCTCTAGACAACAGTAAACTTTAAACTTTCAAAGCATCTTTTAACTGTTTGACTTAGCTGAAATATTGCATACACTTTGAAAATGGAAGCAAGTTTGTGGGTCCAAATGGAAAACGCGAATGATGGATAGATAGGTAGGCCTACTTTATTTAATGCTTAATGCCTCGTTTACAAAACTGCTTACCATTGTATTTATGGGAGCTGCAAATAGCAAAGTTGTAGGCTATCCATATGTATGCGGTAGCGGTAAACACTGGTCATATGATTAAGTAATGGCAACGTTGTTCTGTGGTATTTGTGGGAGTTTTTTCAGCGACCACCTGGCTGAGTGTTGGACGCGTGTGGTGTGTGTGTGTGTCTCCCTCCCTGAATGCCTCGTCTATAAAACTGCTTGCCATTGTATTTAGGGAGCTGCAAATAGCTAAGTTGTAGGCTATCCGTATGCATGCGGTAGCGGTAGCTGTTACGAACACTGGTTAATCATATGATGAAGTAATGCCGACGTTGTTCCGTGATATTTGTGGGAGTTTTATTCAGCGACCACCTGGCTGAGTTTTGGACGCGTGTGGTGTGTGTGTTTCCCTCCCCCTCTCTCTTCGAGCTGGGCGGAGTTGCCATCGCAGTGATATCAGAGCTTTAATAATGAGACGTGTTATCCGTAGTTGAATATTAATTCGTGTTAACGTTTATCATGTACCAGACATACCGTGTATGCCTCATGCGTTTAGAGCCGTTTGCTAACGTTATCATTATCAATTCAGTTCAATGGTGGTTCGTCAGCTACCAAACAGAGGTTTGTGTGTGCGTCTGGTCTTTCTCACTCAGTGGGACACACGCATCACAGCGATATGAGAGCGCTGCGCTACCTGAAGGAGTGCTTTTCAAACTTTGAGAGAGATGTTTTTATACCTTTTAACGTTGATGCCGTTTAGAACAGAAACATCTGACACCACGTTATTTTCCTCTGCTGATTTATGTTCTGTGGTTGACACATCTGGCAGCTTTTTTTAGAAAAATATAGACATAGAAAAATTTAAACCATGCAGTCTTAAATTACAAATCAAGCACTTTATTTCAATAGCTACTTTTCAGGCTTATTGTTTTCTTAAATTATTTAAATGTTTTGACAAAGGACATTTTGTGATGACCTGAATTATGTGTTATAATATGTCCGCAAGCAATGCATCATCAAGGCTGTGTTGTAAGATGTTGATGAAAGCATTTTACCCTTGCACAGTTAACCATATGCAGTGCACCCATCCATAAGTTCAATAAATGTTCCTTTTTTAAATTGAGACTTATAACATTTGTTATCATAATTTGTGTAATTATGTCATTTGTTTGATGTAAATTGAGGGAGCAAAATAAAAGCAGTATCGGTTCAAGAAAATCGGCAGCCTGTATCGGTCATCGGCTAAGGCTGATGGAAAAAAATGGGTATCGTTATTGGCACTAAAAAATCCATATCGGTCGATCCCTAATAATAACCTCTGACTAGTTTAGGCTACTTATTGTTAAATCGCAATGTGAGCGGCAGCCAGCAGGGGAGGATACGTTGCAGGATTATTTAAAAAGCAAATGTGCGTCTGCCCTGATTCTGATACTCTGGCGGTATTAATTAAACTGGGGGGCCGCCATGCTGAAATAAACATAGAGGAAACACTGTACTTTAATATTATCTGACACACTTGTGTAGGCTATCTTGTCATAGCCAGAATAAGCATTAAGTGTAGGGCTGAAACGATTCATCGAGTTCCTCGAATAACTCGATTACAAAAATTACTCGAGGCAAAAACCCTGCCTCGAAGCCTCGTTAAATTTCTATGACGCGCAGGGATCTGATTGTTCCACACGGACCGTTGTTCAGGAAGCACACCACTAGCGCGTGAATCGTACATTCTGAATTTAGCTGGCGCGATGGTGGAGTCAAGATGTCCATAAATCCACTTCATGCTGTTTCATGCTACTTCATGCTGTTTCACCAAGCGTCAATAAAGTAGGCTAGGCTATTTATCAATCTATCTAGCCTATCTATCATCTATCTACGTAGCCTATAGCCTACATTGATGTTGGCTGATTTTAATCATACTGTATTTGTAGCGATGTCGTGATGGCTTGTTTAGCTTTGATGTTTTTAAGTAAGTAAACTTATTCACGTTCAATTGCAAGACAGTATGCCTAAAAAAGAACCCCTCACACACATGCATGCACCCTCATCTTTCCTCACGCACCGCACGCGTGCACACACAGGTTGCTAGGTTACCATAGCAAATTGGCTCACCCCAGAAATGATTTTTTAGTAGCCTAATGGTAAAATTATTTGTTAGTAGCCTAATGGTAACATTATTTGTTAGTAGCCTAATGGTAAATGCTGCAGGTGTAGAAATCTACATAAAACAGATATTTATGTTGATGTCAGGTCTAGATTACAGCATGAAACTTGTTGTAGGCTATACATTAAATTGCTTTCCCTCTTCTCCCTCCCAGCACTTCACAACATAGTATGGGCAGCTTTGTTCGCCCAGCTAAGTCATGCACAAGAGGCTGCAATTTTACAGAGAGCATTTTGAACATTATTTAATTGATGGCACTTAAAAACACTAAATGGGTAAATTGCAATAAATGGGCTTAGTTTTGTAGCCTAATGTTGGAGTTAGAATAAATACCTCTGTGCCAATTGCTTGATCATTTTACAGCCATGTCATTTTCGTTATGCATTGTGTTTTGGTTGTGTAAAAATGCAAAAAAAAATGTATCCGATTAATCGATCGATAAAGTGCTAGATTAATCGATTACAAAAAGAATCGATAGCTGCAGCCCTAATTAAGTGGCTACGGGTTGAAAAGTAGTCACTTCAAATCCATTGCCAGCTGATTCTTCTGCTTTGCATTGATGGAAGTCTGGTTATAACTTCACCACATACATATGTAACCTAAAAACAATGGCTACATTTAGGCTAGGATATAGCCTAGGCATATCCACTCGGACAGAGCGACAGAGTAGGCTATCTGTTTTCTCAGTCTTTGTCATGTTCTGCAACATTGAGGCTACATAAACGAATGCTAGTTTTTTTCTAACTTGTGTGCTCGATTTCTGAGGCATTTACTTTGCTTGTATATGAATTTGTAGGCCTACTTGCCTTGTCCGACGTGATTGTTGAACGATGCCAGAAATTAATATAGGCGAAAGTTTCCGTGTCCTGTCATATACCTCTCATCTCATTGCTATGCTGTCTTACCAGAAGATGCAGCAGCTGGCAGGGCGTAATTGCATTAAATGAGCTGTTCGATATATAGAACATCTACTTTCATGTAGTAGGCTACAACGTGATCTGATTGATTCTACATACCGGAAGGCCAGTCATTACTTTTATAATCGCCGGGGAAACGTAGCAATGCATTCTTAGCCCTGTTTCTTTTCTCCCACGCCGTTGTAGACCGAGGGAGAGGTGCGCTTTTATCCCTCAGATACTTTCTCCTCCGATAATAAACTTGTACTTGTAACGAAGACAAGTGTTGAAAATGTAGCGAAGTAAAGAGTAGATTACTGGCTCAAAAATGTACTTGAGTAAAAGTAGAAGTACTGTTTTGAAAGAGGAATATGGAAAGTTTGCCATGCCATGAAAAAAGTACTTTTTTACTCGTGCGTTACTTGTAGCGCGTTACTACCCACCCCTGGCTATGGGTAAGTGCAGGGTCACTACAAACTGAGGTTGGGGCCAGATGATGAACTTGAACGAACCAGAACTTCCGAAAAACTCCAGTGCTAAACACAGAGAAACATGGAGAACTGCACTAACTGCAGTGTTGAAAGTGTGTGTGTGTGTGTGTGTGTGTGTGTGTGTGTGTCGTTATTGTCCCTTTCTATTATCTTTGCACTCCTAAAACCAGGGCCCACATGTCTATATCGGTATCACTCCATACTACAATGGTCATGGCCTTTTCTTTTTATGTCCTACGGCATAGCTTATGCGGAGTTCTAAATATGAGGAAAACAAATCTAAATGTGCCATAGCACTCTACCAATGTAGTCACCCTGCACATGCATCACTAACAAGGAAGACCTCTTTGTCACACTCAAACACACACACTTAAACGTACTAACACACACACACACACACACAAATATACAGACGGAGCATGGTTTTTCCACCACTGGTGTGCTTAAATTAGTGTGTGTGTGTAAAATATGCATGGGCTTACCCCTCTCCAGCACATTAAACTACAGGCACTTACCAAGCCCAGAGGACCCTCGCTCAACGAGCCGGCTCCAGCAGCAGCCCAACGCTCCTGCATTACATGGCATTAAACTTTGAGCTGATGTTCCTTGTAAGAAAGGAGAGAGAAGACAATTAATGGGGAGGGGTTGTGTGTGATGTGTTTGGTGGTGGGAGTTGGTCGCCGTTCTCAAGAAAAGTCTTCAAAGGCCATGCATGCTTCATAACAGTGAAGGCCTGTGAAAAGTTATGCAGTTGGTGTCGTGTTTTTTTTTTTTTTTTTTTTTGTTATTGATTACAATTGATAAGACAGTTTAAGGAGTGTATTACAGCAGTTAATTTCGGGTAAACCAGGGAAAGCAGCTTAGAGATTGCAATGGTAAGGTGGATACTGTTTATAAATTAATATTCACACTAAAACGGCAACATAAAGTAGATTCACACAGTCAGACAGGGTGTATGTGTGTGTCATATTTGTTTTCTTATAGTTATAACCCAGAAGCTGTTTTAGCATTAACCAACATGCCGTTTGTCCCCAGGCAACACGTATGGGGCTGATCCCGGCCGCGTCTGCGACCACAGCAACGGTGGCGCCGGTACGGCCGACGTTGGCTCCCCCCACTCGCGGACGGGGTGGTAGGGGCCGAGGACGAGGCCGCGGAGGGGGTCGAGGAGGAGGCGGCGGCAACCACATGGTGGTGGACCACCGGCCACGGGCGTTTGTCATCCAAGGTGTCACGCAGGAGGAGAAGGACGAACTGAGGCCACACTTCATGGTAAAAGGCGGCATATATATATATATATATATATATATATATATATATATATATATATATATATATATATATATATATATATATACACTAATACTTTTTTTCTTTAAGTAGTAGTTTGCTACATGGGAGCTATACAAAGGTAACTTGAGTAGTTAACTTCTAGTTAGCTCTCATGTAGCAGAAATCTAATTTTTGCCATCTTAAAGCAGCACTAACAAGTAATTGCTCGGGGTCCCCCTACAGTTCAATAGCGCAATTGTCCAATTGATATCACTACAGCGCGATAAATGTAGACACGATATTGAGGGGATCAGTGGACAGCAGTCCGTATTTATTTGTACAGTTAGGCCTAGCATAGCAGCTCTTTCCCATTTAGATTTTTGTTGGAGATTCAAATGGAATGCTGCCACTCAATTCGTCTTTTTTGCACTCAGTGATGCTAACTTGACTTAACTTAAAAAGTGACTTATGCTGCGACGTGTGCATAGTGAACATTATCTTCAGAACTTGATGCAATGAAAGTAAATTACACATTCACGATAAGACATTTATCGTGGTTTGGCAGTCATCGTTTTTGCAAGAACTGGAATCAGAAGAAGAATAGTAGCCTAACTTCCATGCTGGCTACTTGAATTACTTTGCATACGAACATAAACTGAGGAATCTGCAACTTTTCATGATCAGACATTTATTGTCATCATTTGATTGCTCGCTGGCTAACTTCACCTGGCGCCTACTAGTGGCTGGAGAAATTTGGTGTTCCTACCTGCTGCTAGCAACTTGTTTAGTCCTATTACAAGCGATACGACCCTGCTCAGAGTGCAGCAGAAGAGCCATTCGCTCTATTAAGAGTTTAATAGTGCCATCAAGATCATTTTGGAAACGTTATTTTAATGTAAGCTATTTACGGGTTGTTAACATGTTTTTGGTTTTCTTTGTGTATCAGAAATTTGGTGAAGTCGAGGATTTCCGTGATCAGGACGCCACCAGTGTTGTCATGACCTTTAAGTCGCGGAGCGAGGCAGAGAGCGTATGTTTCCTTCAACTCCTGAACTCTCTCCTTTTCTTAATTATTTACTATTAATCAGTCTATTAAGTCATTTTATTCCCATTCCCCAAAACTCATATTTGTCTTGTTGTCATTTCAAAGTTTTGAAGGTACCTGTTTGTCCAGTTCCATTCACTTTGATTCTGGTTTTTAGGCTGCCAATCAAGGGTCCAAGTTCAAGGGCCGCTTTCTGGAGATCTCCTGGTACACGGCCAAACGACCCTCCGTGTCCTCCGAGCCCTCAGAGGAGGATCCAAAGGAGGAGGCCAAAACGGTGCGTCTTTAAAACTACACACCCAATACCTGGGAGTAAACGCACACATCGTATAATACTGTGTGTGTGTGTGTGTGTGTGTGTGTGTATATTTGTGGTTGTGTAATTAAATTGGTGTCCTTGTTGTTTCCGTAGGAACATGTTAGCTCCTCCCTCCTCGCTGAAGATGAAGAGGAGGAGGAGGACGACGACGATGAGGACGAAGATGGAGAAAGCCGCTCGTGGAGACGATGGAATAAATAAATTCATCTGGCTTTTTATCTTTAATTTTATTTTTATGTCGTGGGTGGGGGTCGGAGGCAAAGCTGTCAGGTCAAACCGTCTAAACCAGTATTCACTGACTGAAGGAAAACATATTTTGTTGAGTGTAGATGTATATTGCGCCAAGTGCAAGTGCATCCACACAGTTTTGATAACTGCATAATTAATCTCTTTGCCGATGAACCGGTTTGAAACATCAGGATCACAAACTGCTCTGGTTTCACTTCATTACATTGCAGTGCTGTAACACAAGATTTGTGACTCAAAACATTGTTTTTTTCCTCTTCCTCCTTATGTTTCTTTAGTGTGCACCTGCTCCAAACTATTTTAATATTATAGTGAGCTAGCAGGTGACAACATCCTGATTAGCATTGAAGGCAAAACTTAAATGTGGCATTGAAAATTAAGTCAGTTGAGATTATATTGCTACTCAAACTATTTGCTTGAATAGCCACTATTATCATTGCAGTTACCCCTGATGCTTGTTGTGCCACTACGTGTAAATACAGTATCCATGGAAACGGAGGCACAGTTAGTTATTCTGTAAAGTGCTTAAAGGAATCCCTAACTTGCATTATTTCATCCCATACCAAAGAGATCTTTGGAACAGGATGGGTAGAAAACATTGTTTTCACTTGACTTGTGTATAGTGCTGTTCTGAATGTATGGTTTTTGGTTTTACATTATTTTGCCTTACATAATCAGCTGTGTGCTGGATTTGTACAAGATACATGCCTCCCTCTGTTGAGCTTCTGTGTAAATTTTGTACATGTTGCAGTTTGGAATGACTATTCATACCTTTTATTACATGGTAGCCATTTCAATGTTGAAGTTGGGGACAAAATGGTTTCCCTTTTTTTTTTTAAAAATTGTGATTTTATTTTTGAGTTTGAGAAAGTATTCTGTCCCTTTCTAAAATCCTTATTTATAGCAATGTATTTAAAACTTCACCATCCCATCAGTAACGGTTATTTTCCCAGCATTTCTAAATAAGAATTACCCCCTATTAATGCCTGTCAGGAAAGGGGCATATGTTTTTCATAGAGCTGTAGATATTTTTCCCCATTCCTTTCCTTTGAAATGCCCTTGGTAAAGAGCGCTATCCATAATGCCCTGTGTGAATGTGCAATGCTGATGAAATATCTATATTTTTGTTATTAGTACTTACACACGGTATTTAACAATATAACGAGATAATGATGAGGTATGATTAGGTCATATCATCCACCAGCCCTTTCCTGTATCTCTGCTTCAATTTGGTAAGGGCGAGACTTCTCAACCATTAGGATGGCCTGCTTTTTGTACCCTTTTATGTCATTGTACATGACTTCAGGATGAAAAAATGTCTTTTTCTGGGAAATTTGTGAACTCAGAAAAAATATATGTTGCTATGATATTAATAGCAGGACTATTTCAGTGAAAAAAAAAACTAAAATATTGATCTCCTGATATTCTTTATTTTTAAAACATTGTGCTACCATGATTTGGTGGTATGGTGCATCGAACATTTAGTGAGAAGGTTTGAAATATTACTGTTTATATATTGCAGAATATGTGGATGTATTTTAAGTTTTGTTTGTAAAATGATTTTTTAATTTGCATGTTTGGTTACCAATAAAGAAGGAGGAATGGTTTCATTATGAAGATCAGAACAAACAGAAAAAAAAAAAACAATTTGGCCAAAAGAAATTAAATGGAAAAAGAAAATATTTCAACATCTTGACAAAAAAAAAGGTCAAAATGAAAAACTCACCATTCCAGAAATAATACCTGAATCGACTGTTGTCTGTCTTTTAATTTCATATTGAGTCAAAACACATATTTGCTTTAAGGCTGCCATGTCTTTATAATTATCTTCCATTTGACGTCAGAAACAGGACCTGAACAGGCACTGCAGGAACTCTGGCATTGGTCAGGCTGTTCAAGATTGGAAAGTATCATTATATAATTGCTTTATAATCTGGTAACTTCACATTTCATTTTCTTTGTGTTAGACACTATATAACGCTAGACAGCCTTTTGTTAAAAAGGAAACCATGTTTTCCCCGCAGGTAGACTAGTTAATTTAAGAGAAAGCTAGAGGAAAATAACTAAGAACAGTTAACATGAAATGGACACTGGAAAGGACAGTGGCATACTTATAGGGTCTGTCCATTCACTTACAGCTGGATCTTCCCGTCATGCTTGACTACAAGGTGATCATACTGTTTCAGGGAAGTTAGCTACCTAACTAATATCTTGGCTATGTCACTGACAAACAGGTAAGCTGACTGGTTTTAGTCCATTGACTGGATAGATCTGATGAGGCCTGTGTGCAGACGCCCATCTAGACCACCCAAGTAAACTTCCTGCCTGAGTGCGGGTAACTTCATTTAGCTTCAGCGACTCTGACATATTCAAATGCCACTGAATAATGCAAGGCCACTCCTTACTTTGGGAAGTGAAGTGAAAGCCACTCGGAGTGGATGTGATTTAATGTAAGCACCGTTGTGCACACCCCTACTGTAGCCCAACCCCCTCCAACCCCTTCCCCCACATTTGCCCTCCCTCCTGGGAGCCGATGTCAACCCAACACCAGCACCCCCTCATCATTCTCTCATCCCCTGTCGCTGGGGTGATGAGCACTCAAGAGTGTGTGTGTGCGCTGTGTGTGTATGTGTAAGTGTGCACAGTTGTGTGTTGTCTTTGTGCTCATGGGTAGAAATGGAGAGGGCAAAAAGCAAGCAACAATGGCAGGGTCATCATCAGAAGCAGAGCCGCGTTGTAATGCTCCTCGCCTGTCACATCCCTCCAAGACCATATCAATAAAACATGTCAAGTGAGATCTTCAATGTGTTACTGCTCCTCCATGACAAGCTAGTGGATGCATTAATATCAACCAGATCAACCCTGCCGTGTACACAGAACAACATGCGTCCATGTCTTCATAAGGGCTAAGGGGGTGTCCCTGGCTGCATTCTACCTCCTGTGTTTCCTTATGCGTCTCTCAACTCTGGGACATGCATATTAGATGGGCTACTGGCTGACAACAAGGGAACTGTTTCCAATTATGGGTTGCATTTTTTATTTCTTGACCTTGTGTGTGAGGATGTCAATTTAGAAATACCAATAAGAAAATGTTGTAAAGGGCATTATTGGCTAATTTTATTCAACCTTAGAACTTTGTCTGCCTATTTATTGTCAAAAAATATTTCCCAAGTTTTATTGGTTCAAAATACACAATCTGTCAGTCTGTCATCTGCACCTCTATCGCAGTCTGGTTTGGGTCAGCCACCAAACAGGACAGGGCCAGACTGCAACGGACAATTAGGGCTGCAGAGAGGATTATTGGAGCTGACCTTCCCTCCATCCAGGACCTGTACCGGTCCAGGATCAGCAGAAGGGCAGCAAAAATCTCTGCAGACCCCTCACATCCTGGACACAAACTTTTCAACCTCCTTCCCTCTGGTAGGAGATACAGGGCACATTTCGCCAAAACAAGCCAACATAAAGACAGCTTCTTCCCCCAAGCAGTCACTCTGTTGAACGCCCAGAAATAGCCCCGACCCTTATACTGAACAAAGTCTTTCAACACTGTTCTGCCCATCTACCTCACATTGTTGTTAATACATTATCATTGCACTATACTGCCTTGCACTATATTTATATTTAAATCTTAAATCTCAGTCTGTTCTTATATTGCACTATTCCTATACTCTCTTTCAACTGTATATTGTATCTTGCCTGTGCCTGTTGAGGTGTCCACGACCATGGCAACCTTGACAGGGACCATTTGCACTGCCCTATCCCACCCATAATGTTCTATTTATAGCAAATAGACATACTGTAATTATACTTATACATAGCCATTCTACTGCTCTTCAATCCATTCTTACTGTTCTGCTTTGTAGATTTTTTATTATATTATTTATTCATATATGTTAAGTGAGTATTAAGTGAGTGTTGTACTTTGAGAGCAAAGATTAACCAGAGTCAAATTCCTTGTTTGTTTACGCAAACCTGGCCAATAAAGCTGATGCAGCTGACAAACATTATAAAATAGAGATAATATTGACATGGCAAGAGGTGCTCTTCTATAGTTTAAGGATAATCCATTTGGAAGATCTAAATATGTACATTGAACGCTCAAAATATGGACACAAAATATTTAATTCATTCAACTTTCGAATCAGCAATTTGGTAAAAATCTGTATCAGTGAGCACCTCACCTTCACATTCAGTTCATAGGCAACAGCTCTTGTGGACATTCCTGAAGTCAACATTACAATGGCACACTCTCCCAAACATCAATCAGTGGCGTTCTGTTGTGTGATAAAACTGCACAATTTAGAGTCACCTTTTATTGTGACCATTCCAAAGAACATCAATGCAATCATGCTTTTAATCAGCATCTTTTGATATGTCACATCTGTCAGAAAAATTATCTTGACAAAGGTGAAGTGTATTTGAACAAATGTGTGTGCCTTTTGTGTGCAAAGAACAAATCTTATATATTTTTACTAGCCTACAATTCATCAAAAACGAAAGTGAAAACAAATGTATTGTTTATATTTTTGTGTTCAGTATAGAAAGCTTGGAGAACTTCCCATTTTGTCAGTGCTTTTCTGTTGTGTAGCTTGATATTACCCCACACTGGTTGTTTCCATGCAGAAACTGAACAGTCATGTCAGACAGTGGCGGGCATCCATGCTATCCTGTTTACGAACAGCTTTACACAAATTACATTTTCATTCAGAAAACAATAACTGCCATGACATTAGGCCATATTGGTGGCGCATTTACAGTGGTGCGGTTAGACTATGCTGACTGGTTCTGCATCCAGAAAGGAACTTTAACCTTTATTTAATTAGTCATATTTGATTGATTTAATTGGTCATATTAATGAAATATGCCTCCAATATGCTTCAATGCAAAGCGGTTAATGCCAAAGTCACTGTTTTTTTCTAGAATTGAATGTGAATTGTTTGAACTTTCACTGAAGGGAGGTAAATGCATTTCTACAGTCCGAGCCTCCCAGCATGTCACAGGACAGATTATGACAAGATCTGGACATAGATAGCACACACCTATTGGCAGATGCTGGCTCTATGGAAGTAGTTGATGTCAAAGAGGGGATGGTGCTTTAATCTGTATAATGAATAGGAGAATGTGCACTGAAAGGCAGGCCTCGCTGCCACATACCTGCTGCATTATTCAGTGTCTGGGGAATGTGAGAGCTGACCAGGATCATCTGGTGGTGCTGTGTCACAGCCTGCCCCTGCCCCTACTCCTCTTTCCGCATCTCTCTCTCTCTTTTTCTCTCTCTCTCTCTCTCTCTCTCTCTCTGTGCGTGTGTGTGTACACACACACACATTTTCTCTCTCACACACACACACACACACACAAACTCTCTCTCTCACACACACACACACACACTAACTCTCTCTCTCCCACACACACACACACAAACTCTATCACACACACACACACACTCTCTCTCTTTCTCTCTCTCTCTCTCTCTCTCTCTTAATAGATAGATAGATAGATAGATAGATAGATAGATAGATAGATAGATAGAGCAAAAGACTGTGACTAATGAACTTAATCCTGAGCTGCAAACCTGCTATAAGCACTGATGAAGTACTGATGAAGATTAGACAGATGAAAGTCTATTGATCTATTGAATTATTGTTGAGATTAATTATACAAATTGTTCAATGGTTCAATTACTATATACATGGTATATTTGCCATGGGTTACTAATATTAGTATCAACAACCACAATACTACTACTACTACTACTACTAGTACTACTACTACTACTACTACTACTACTAATAATAATAATAATAATAACAATAATAATAATAATAATTTTGATAATGATAATGATGATAATGATGAATGAATTATTACCAACAAGTTGTGGCTGCTAAAAACGTCCTCTTTCCTTTTAGATGCTGGGTGAAGTACACAAATAAATAGAGCCCTCCTCACACTGGATCACTACATAACCTATGAAGTGTCACAGGCTGACCGTTTTCACAAATAAAATATGGGCCTTGAAACTCATAAGCATAAAAAAAAAAATCAAGCCTTATGTAATGAACGGTTTCTGTGGCCTTAAAATAAGCCCATTAAATATAGAAGTCAAAATGGAAGTTGTAAATTTGGTTCGAGGAAAAAAGTACCTGAGCCTTGGCTATATTAACATTTTATGAAAACCTTGCTATGATAGGTTGTCTTTTCCGAGGACAATTTTAGAAGTGACAACATAGGCTAGTTGCCAACGAAAATGTATAAGCTACAACAAATTCAAATTTTAGACTGTAGGCTACTTATTAGTGGATATGGATACTTAGATAATCTGAAATCTGCTACAATGTCGAGAAAGCGGGGCCATTAAAAGTGACCTACACTTAACCATAATTATGCAGACTCGAGTGTAAGTCTTCCCGCTGATCCCAACTTGTAAGTTGAGTAAAGACGGTGGTGGTGTCGAGGGCGGGGGAAGGGGTGGACGGGAGACACTGCCAATGGAAAGAGCCCACAGTGAAAGCCGCGAGGCACACAGCCGCACCTGCCTCTATGTCAGGGCCACTTACCTGCAAGGTGCGTAAAGAAGATGATGGCGATGAACGGAAAACAGCACCTCGGCATGCACCCGGCGCTATCTGAGCCCAAATATCCAAGCCTGCACGCAAGCCCCGAAGGCATGCGGCGAGCCTGCTTACCTGCCCCGCAGGTACGTTTCAAACCGATTGTTCGTAAGACCGCACATTGAAATTTGTGACAGCTCTATGCTATTGCTTTCTTTCTTTTTCTTTCTTTCTTTTTTTCCAAAAGTCTCATCCTTCTTTCGTCTCTTCTCTTCTTTATCATCCCCCCTCCCCCATCTATTCCTCTTTCCCTCCCCTGCGCGCGCTCCCTCTACCCCTCTCTCTCCCTCTCTCATCCACATGTCTATTCAAGCAAAGCGCTGCTTTCATATTAATTTTTATGACCTGTGCTTTGAGGAGGGTTCTCTCTGTGCTTGGAAATGTTTTTTAATCCTGAGTTGACAGTATTCCCAACTGACATCTACATGCGCATTCTTGCTTGCAGCTCCAGGGCAATATATTCGGTGGCTTTGATGAGAGCCTGCTGGCCCGCGCGGAAGCTCTGGCGGCTGCTGACATTGTCTCTCACGGCAAAAGTCACCCTTTCAAGCCGGACGTGACCTACCATACCATGAGCAGTGTCCCCTGTACTTCCACCTCCTCCACTGTGCCCATATCCCACCCTTCCAATCTGACATCGCACCACCACCTTAATCAGACGTTGGAGGGCGATCTGCTGGATCATATCTCGTCGAGTCTGTCCGTCAGCGGGATGGGGGCTCCGGACCCGTCTGTGATGACTACACAAGCTCATCAGCATCACCTGCAGACCATGGGCCATCTCCATCAAGCAATGGCCATGGGTCATCCGCATTCACTGTCGGTGCACAATGGAATGACCTGCGTAAACGACGTGGAATCGGATCCCAGGGAGCTGGAGGCGTTCGCGGAACGGTTCAAACAGAGGCGGATAAAACTTGGGGTGACCCAGGCAGACGTTGGGTCCGCCCTGGCTAACCTTAAGATTCCCGGCGTGGGCTCTCTGAGTCAGAGCACGATCTGCAGGTTCGAGTCCCTAACCCTCTCTCACAATAACATGATAGCGCTGAAACCGGTTCTCCAAGCATGGCTGGAGGAGGCTGAAGCGGCTTACCGAGAGAAAAACAGCAAGCCGGACCTTTTCAGTGGCAACGAAAGAAAAAGAAAACGCACGTCCATTGCTGCACCAGAAAAGCGGTCGTTGGAAGCATATTTTGCAATACAACCGCGTCCCTCTTCAGAAAAAATAGCTGCCATAGCAGAGAAGTTGGACTTAAAAAAGAACGTGGTTCGTGTTTGGTTTTGCAATCAACGTCAAAAACAGAAAAGGATGAAATATTCTGCCTCACATTAACTCAAATCATGCAAGGAATATTTTAAAACAGGGAATCCACTCAATTTGTGAAAACTCTTGGACTTAAACTTTTCTTCTCCTTTATATCACTTGTTGTCCTGACCTAGACTACCACTCACTGCTTGATGTTGATATAAATGTTTAAACATGAAATCAAGAGAGGAAAGTTCATTGATCAGATTCTGGACTTGCAATAACAGATTCGTCTCAGATATATGGAACAGGCTAATTATATTATTTTTAACTTCATTATAATTGTCATTCATATATTTGAAGTGTGTATGAGTGTTTACTTATAGCCTACCATATAATCAGGAACAGATTAATATTTATTAAGTGTTGACACTTCCCCACTGAACCTGTTAAGTTAGATGCCTACATCGTTAATAACAGTTCACTCCGCGCTGTTTTTCTGTATTTTACTTAAATCCATCTTTCTGTCCTACTGCTAAGTTATGGCATTGGATGAGCCAATATATTCTCTTGTGGTAAATCCATCGAATTAATGGATTATTCACAGAGACGCTGCTCGGCTTATTTTTGGTGTTAAATGTGAACCACTTCGAACCACTAAGATGAAGTTCTTATCACGTTTAGATTTCACTTGATAAAGTGTGTGAATTTGAAAATTAATAAATTATTGTCTATTTTCTAACAAAATTCGTCTGCTTTAGCCTACTTGCTATATTATTTGATATTTCAATGTAAAAGAATCAAGTAGCCTAAATTAGGCTAGGCCTAGGCTAATTGTTTTGAGAATTCCATTGGGAAACATGTTAAATAAGCCAGGTGGATAGGGCATAACAACCTTCATACAATATAGGCCTACTTGCCACTGGTTTAAGCTATATTATTAATTCGTAGGACTGTTTTCTAAATCGACGAGAACCTTGCATTAACATAAGTAATGTGCTCAGAAACAGGGAAGTTTCATGGTTATTATCATATGGTGTCATTTTCAGAGGTCAAATGAAAATAGAAAAATAAAGAAAAGGACGGGGCAAAAAGGTCTAATGTAACTTTCATTATGAAAACGAACAAGTCCATTTTTTAAGTAAACTGCAGCGTTTCTTAATCAGGCCTCATTAAATAATGAATGTCCTTATGTCACGGCTTTATGTCGTGGGGTTTGGGATTATTAAATAATGATGATGCAATATTAATTGTATATTGGTATAAAACCAAGTGGAGAAGAGCTTGCAGGACTATTGGAGACTGTAAAGGCACTCGGAGGCTCTTGGGATGTGGGGGAATCAACAACTTCAGGTGAGGATTTACTGACGATTTTTTTCTTTGCAAAAAGACTGAATTTGTACTGGGTATTCTACAGCATCGATAAAAAGCTACTTATTTTCCGTTTTTGATTATTTCCTTTTATTTGCGTCTTGCAGGTTGATCGCATGTAGGCCACATTATTATTGCGGTCACTGTCGATATAGCTGATTCCAAAAAAGGCAAAATTATTGCGAAGTTATTTTATATTATTAGCCTACGAAGTTTTTTACGAACTAAAACTATTACGAAGTTTTAGTTGCAGTTTCGATGTCAGAAATTCGTTCAGTTCAAGACCATTTAGGAGATCATAGGCTAAAGTTCCATTGTCAAATGAAATTTCTTTATTTGAAATCTCAGCCAAAATGTAGTCTGTCTTTATATCAATTTGCACCCACTTTCCTGTTGAATGGGCGTGATGCAATTTGTCTATAGTCTTAATAATATCTTACATTTTATTAAGCAAATTAAGACATGGGGAGAATTTTCTAAACGAATCATGTGTTGACAATTTCATAGGCTACGTAGCATATCCTTTAAATTTTTTGTTGAGAATAACCTCTTGACATTTGGCTAATTTATTCCGAAAAACAAAGAAAAGTCCACAACAAAGGCTACACAAAAAATGTGTGCTTGTAGGTAAAAGTAGGCTGTATTCCTCCGTGTTATGTCTCTCTTCCACCCTTTTCCTTTACCTCTCTCAGTTGCAGCAAGGCGCCTCATGTTGCATCGCCTGAGACGCGCTCCCATGGTTGCCTCCTGGCCATGGCTATGCAGACGGTCTCATCGGGTTTCTGTTTGGCGCACGCCGCGGGACTCAGCCTCCTTTCCTGCGCTTTGATGTTGCATTTCAGCATAATGTAAAGTTCCTTTTCTGCTTATGCTTGCTAATCTCTCCGAATCAGCCTATATCCCAGTCCGTATTTTAAACCTGTTTTGATAGCATCAACCAGCAAATCAGTTAGAGGCATATAATAACATTAATGACATTTCTGTCAAGATATCTGCTCTGTTGTGCGCAATTTATGCGCGTAAAATAAACAATATTAGGCATTTCAGGCGCATTATGCATTATTGATCACATTAATGGCCCGCTTGATATCATAACGCCCATGTCAGCAGGTAAACCGAGATGATGTTAAACGCAAACATGGAGCATTTGGCGAATGATGGGGACTTAATTATTCATGGCCGATTGAAAGGTAGCAGCCTTTACCAAGCCGCAAACTGCTTCTTCTGTGCGGCCTGTTGGACTAGCTGTTTCCTTCAGTAGCCTAATAGTCCAGACACAAAGTCTCTGGGTTTAAAGGCCAAAATGTTTTACCTGACAAAAAATAATCAACAAAAGTCTAACCAAAAGACTTTGACAGAGGACTGATGGGGTTCATTCGTGAAGTCACTGTTACAAGGAGGTATGCATTAGTTGCATGTGAACTTCCCGTGGTCGATGAAGGGGAAGGTGTAACTTTGACAGAATGGGGATATACAGTCGCAGTAGCAGACTGCCTGTTTCGCTCCTCGCTCCCCCAGCCCACACCCAGGTGACTGCTATTCTCTGGCACTCCGCTTGAAGCGAGAATGGGAATGGGGATGGCAGAACCAAGAACCGCACCCTCAATTATTCATACAATGCCAGCAGCATAAAAATGAGAATGTGAGCGATGTGCACACAGACAGTGGGGTTTGAGCAGTTTATTAGTCTGCTCCGATCATCATCACAGGCCAAGCCATTTCAGGATTCAACCATCTGCACCGCTCTACTGCGTTGCACGCTCATCCAGTGAGATTCAGTTACAGCGAAACATGAGGCTGTCCTTCTGAGGTGAAACTGGGGCATCGCTCCGTCTGTATCTCTGTCATTTCTTACGCAGGTGTTATATATTTAAGCCTTTCTAACCCTCAAGTATTTACATGTACAATTATCTTGGAGTTGGACACATGAAAGCAAGGTTTTGCCTTTCCCAATATGACTGCATTCTGATGTGTGTTTGCAGACTTTTGCTGCAATCACTTACATTGTTTATAATAACAACTAATTTTAAACGACAAAAAATGGCAAATAATTTTACTAATCTACAGAATGGCATTAGTGTTGCTATTGAAGAAGCATCCATAATGGCAAAAAAAAAGATCTAGTGTCTGCCTTTATAGAAAGCTAAATCACCCATTAGAGTATCATGCCAGTTCTCTTCACTCTTCTGCCTGTGTGTGTAGCATATGTGGGGAGTACAGAGATAAGAGGCTGTAGTCTTTGAGCCTGGTCCCTCTGCATTTGCAAACAGATACTGACTTAATCGCTAAAGGCTGAAATGGGAGAACTGGGGACAACTCTAACCATCTCTGAATGACCCTAATGTACGAAAAAAGCCCATAATTACTCATACCCATGCAAAGTATGATTGTGATTTCTTGTATGATCCAGAAAATCCAGAAATATTTTAAGAGTTTCGTTCCACAACGCTATATCCTCTATTTTATTGAATTTTCATAAATAATATTTTTACATTTTGTTTTCCAAGTAATTTCAGTAGAACTGTAATTGGGTATTGTTATTTGATTTATCTTTACTCAATCAAAACACAATTGCAATTTTATTGATATTACCTGAAATACACAATTAAATAACATGACTTATAGATATAGCGTGTTGGAACCAAATCCTTCAAGTGTTTTTTTCCCCATTCCAATCTTCTGATTGTGCTTATGTCATTGCAGGCAAAGGAAGCATATTGGTGAAATAAAATGCTCTATAAACTTTGGTGTGGGTATGCTATAACAATAACAATGTTAGACGCAGCAAGGGAGATGAAATGCAGGCTACTAATGTCCTATATGTGCTTGGGTGTGACGGTTATAAAAGAATAAGGAAAGTAAGTAAATTAAAACCAACCAAATCATTTCATTATGTTGTATATTAAATGAACATGATTGTGAAGTGATTTGAGAGACACAGTGCATGGTGAATCTGACCTGTTCTACGATTGCAGATACTACCATGTGCAATTCGATGGTATCAAATCTAATACAAAGTACATTTTTTCCAACCCTTAGTATTTTAATTTAGACTGGAAGCCCATAACAATTACAACATTTTCTGAATACAGTTAAGTAGTTAAATGCTGACAGTTTGACATACAAGGATACCTGTTATCATGTTTTGCTTACCAATCACCATATGGTGGCTGTGTCAGGTCTATTGTGTTAAAGTGTCTGCTTAAGCCATGCCACCCAATAATCATGGGAACCAGTTCTTGTAGCACGAGTGAAGATGCCACCTGCCTGCAGTAAGCCAGTGCCCTCTAAAGAATGCCATTGTGCTCCCCATGCATAATTCAGCAGCTGCCTGTGTTCTCAGCATGTGCCCATGACAAATGAGATGCAACCAGTCAAGATATTCACATTGGGAACAGCACAGCATTTCAACAGTAGACCTGCACTCTCTCTGTGTGTGTGTGTGTGTGTGTGTGTGTGTGTGTGTGTGTGTGTGTGTGTGTGTGTGTGTGTGTGTGTGTGTGTGTGCGTGCGTGCGCACTTGTGGGGCTATTTAAAAAAAAAAAGAACACCTTTGTCTCTCCACATACAGTCCTTTACTAAATCGACCCCCAGAAAAGTTTGGGAGATGCTCAAAAGGACGCTCTGGCTGAACTGCCTCTGCATGTTGCTGGTTTCACTGCATGTCTCTGCTCTGCTTTCACCTCTCGGAGTTCATCACATCAGGTGCGTGTTTCCGTCAGCGGGGGGTGAGGGTGATGCTGAGCCCTCCTGACAGTGCAGAGGGCCCTGGAGTACGTCCAGACTGGGAGCAGGCAGCAGGATGCGGCAGGACGCTCCCCGACCACGCGGAGCGTTGAACGGAGATGCAGGGGAGAAGACGGGGGGGGGGGGGGCATCCGGCAGGAGCGTACGGCGCACAGAAAGCACCTCCAGCACAGCACCCCCATGCCCTCCGGAACACCCCGGGGGCAAGAAGCCTTGAGTTGCAAATAACAGCGAGAACAGAGGGCTCTGCCAGACAAGGAGGCCACAGAGGTGGGGGTTGCCAAAACAAAGTGCCCGCACTCAAAGTGTGTACGAGCTTGTGTGTATGTATGTCTGTGTACTGTGTGTGTGTGAGAGAGAGAAATCTTGAGATATTAGGGAACCAGGAAAGCGGATAAGTTCAAAGTGGGGCTACCTCGCAGTGCCTGAGGCCAACAGATCATTTGCATTCACTTCAGTGGTCTCTGGAGAGAGGTGAAGTGATATTTCACATATACCCAACAGCACCAGCCCAGTCTGCCACATGCCTTCTGACTTCACCACAGCTACGCAATTCGCAATTTTTAACCTACATTTAAACATACACTGAATGTACTGTACATGTTCAGCATTTGTTAATGAATCATGTTCACTGACTGTAAGTTTAGAGAAACAGTCATACATGTTTATGATGTAAATATGACTTGACAGAAATGTATTGACAAAATGAGTGAGGGTCTGATAAAAACATCCATCCATAAAATCAAATAGTGCCCTTATCTGTCATGAAATTATTAATGAATGTAATTAATTATTAAACAATGCTAAATTATTCATACATAGAGAATAATTCTAATAGAGTTAGTCAGTGTGGCAATGAAGTAAAATGACAGATAAACAGTTCATGGGGGCCTGCCCTCAACACACTTATGTTTACAATATATTAATGCTTTAAACACGTTTTATTCAGCATTCCCTGTAATTCAGATGAACCACAGCTGAGATTTGACCACTAACAGCTTCAATAAAAAATCAATTTACTAAAAAGTTGGTTTTCTGCATGTACCATTGTGCTTTTACATCTCTGTCAACAGAATACACATGGATACATTTGCTCGTCAAATACTTACTGAAACAATTATTGAGTATAAAAATATGAATATTCTGTCAGAGGAATCAAATTTATAATACAGTCGTTTGAGTGAATATTACAGTGCTACATCATTAAACATCACTGACTTTAAGACTATATTTCCAGTGTACATTAATCATTTCCATACTTTCTATGGTTACTAGGGCTGTGCGATTTGGGGAAAATATTTAATTGTGATTTTATTGTGGTTTTTCTGACATATACTGTATAGATATGATATGATATATGATATGATATATATGATTTTTGAATGTCAATGAATTGATTCAGTTCACTATTCCAAATATATCTTTAATTTGTGCCACCCCTGATTGGTGAGCACGCCCGCTATATAAGAAGCACAGCACCCCTGACCGACTGAAGCTCATCAATCAGAATTTCTATGCCCTTCACACACTATGTACACCCACCAACAAGTAGTGGCAAAGTCAAGGAGGACGAAATAAATGTGACAAAATTAACCGTGCACGATTATTTGTAGCTTTTGCAATTAGGTAATTGCGTCGGTTTTAGGTAATTGCGATTACGATTGCGATAATTGTGCAGCCTTAGATACCACTATTAACACCCAACAATAAAGTCCATGGAGGACTGTGTTAAGGAGGCCTGCAGGATGGAGAGTGAGATGCAGGCCTGTGAAGGTGGGCTGCAGAAGGCCAAGGACAGTGAAATCAGCATTAGGCGGTACTGAAGAAAGGAGGATGGCTGTCATTTATCTGACAGTTCTGAGGCTGCAGATCAAGCTGCGCTCATGTTAGGCACAACCAAAGACCATTTAAGGCCTCTCATAGGACTACCATCACAACACTCCAAAAAGCTGCAGAGAGATTATAAAACACGTGCCATAAGTATTTCTCAGAGGAAGAGAGCGACATCCTCAGGAAGTCATAGGCCCACTGTGAGATGTGACTCTACAAAAAGTTAATGGTTTATGGATGGGAAATATAAGAGGCTTAGTTGTTGTAGCATCTGCATTTTTTTACACAGTGGTCTGTTGGCGAAATGGGAGCTCTGAGAGGGACAGAAAAAAGCTAAATAAGCTGGTTAAGAATGCTGGCTCTGTTATTGGCTGGGTGAAAGGAGGATGTTGGACAAACTTGCATCCATCCGTCACATGAAAAACATTAATAGACCCTTTCAAGAGAGTTCCATTATCAGCATCATAGTTGGCCCCACAAGGCTTCCGTTTTAACATTCCATATGTTATCTGAATGCAGAGGAAGTAGATTTGGAACCAAATAGAACGTTCAAGCATTGTTTTTGTTTTTATTGTTGAAAGTGTCTATTCTTATCTTACACAATAAAGTAAGGAATTTTTCGCCACTTTTATTAAACCTTACGATGAGACGATGAGTTTTCAAATCAGTGGGTTAGGAAAGCAGGGTTACTTCAATGAAGTTTTTTAGGGAGGGTCGCCAGACAAAAGGTTAAAGAACCGCTGGTCTTGGCTGGTAGCAGCCTCTTCAACTGACACTACACTACTCACGATTGGCATGGGGTATTTCCATAAGATCATCACTCAATGCAAAATCAAATCTGTTATTAGGCTAACTGAAATAAAACCATGTCAATCTCTAGGTATGGTGAAGGGTATGTGATGATGTGGGGCTATTTTAATTCCAAAGGCCAAGGGAACTTTCAGGATGCATAGTATCTTGGATCCATTAAATAACTGACCATGATGGGGGTGAGTGCGACTGGACGGAAGTCATTAAGGCTTGTTGCAGCTGTGTAGTGTTTTGTTACTGGCATACGCCATAACACTCTACTGCAACAAGCCTTAATGACTTTCGTCCAGTCGCACTCACCCCAATCATCATTAAGTGCTTTGAGAGGCTGGTCCTCGCCCACCTCAAGACCTGTTTACTACCCTCACTTGACCCCTTCCAAATAAAAATCTGCCTGCCTCTATGGGAATTTAACATAGGGGTATGTATACTTATGAGCCTCTGTATTTTAAGGAAAAACATTTATTTATTTACGGTACATTATTCATTCACATTTCTTATTTTTTAAGGCATTAATAATTTCCAAAAGATCTCTCTTTTTAGTCAACTTTAGCATGTGTATGCTAAGTGTATGTGAACTTCTAGTTTCAACTGTATTCATACCAAATAAATCTCAGTGCACATTTATGGGTAATTTCACAATCAGGGTGAGCGCTTTGTTTCAAAACGGTCAAAAATTAAATCTACAATGTACAAATGTATTTTTTGTTTTACACATTCAATATATGTCTGTAGAAAGATAAAAAAAAAAAAAGTTGTTTCAAGGCATAGGCGCATGGATAAACACTCAAACACTCAAGAAGGGATGATATCGGGGAAAAAAGTATTAGATTGTCTGTCTACATAAGGAAATAAACCCTACTCATGGGTATTTTATATGTGAATATGGCGTACCATATGCATAATTAAGGTTTTTGTGGCAAATACACCCATTTTTTTTAAAATATTCTTGTGTAATTTGTTTTGCACTGAATAGCCATACCACTTTTAAATGATTACTTGTCTCTCATTTGAAAGCATCTGATGTTGTTAGACAACTGTACCCCATGATCAAAGCAGACAGGGCAGTGTAAGTGCGTAATCTAAAGAAGAGAAATCCCTCCAAATATGAACAAATGGCTAAAAGGGACAGAGATAAGGGTCACCAACGTAAGGGTCTTATGATATGAAAACGAAATATCATAAACGAAAATGATATGAAAACGAAATATCATAAACTTTGAAATAATTGGTCACATTGATCAGAGTCACCTAAACTTTACAAACTATAAACAGAATAGGCAATCAGGAAACGATGTATGTGAGCTTACTTTTGGTGTAAATACATTCCTGCATTTTTCCAACTACAATTTTTTTATGTTTGCAGTTTTGCAGGCATTGCTTCTACCATTTACCACAGTCAGTTTTGATTTTGTCATCCCCTGTCGTTGATTGGCATGACATTTTTTTGTTTGACGGAAACTGACTAGACTAGACTAGACTGTTCCAGACTAGTATCTCCCTGAAAGGAGAAAGGTGGGCGTGGCCAGGCTAGTCTATAGCACCACCTAGTAAAATATGTTTGTTAACTGCATGATAGCATTACAAGATAACTTCATTCTGAAAATGTATGGTTTACCATAATCCTAAACACTACACTTGGTGGTGAAGTTTAGGGTGATTTCCCAGAAGCATACATGCTTCTGATGTTCAAATTGGTTCTGGGCATGTTGTTGGGAGGTTGTTGCTTGGTATGAAGTATAGCAAAGGTATACCCTCTGCCAAATGGGGTCAGTCTGTTGAGCTCTTTCTAAGACTAATGTCAAATTTTTGTTGGACGGAATTGTTACCTTTACTTACAACACCCACTATGTGTGGGTATATCTGTTAACATTATGTGTTCACTAAACTCAAGGCCGTATGTCATGATGTCAACATTGGGGGGGACCAAATCTGTAGTGGGGCCTGGGGGATCCCCAAACAGAATTTCAACACAGAAGTTCACTGAAAAAAAAAAAAAAAAAAACAGCAAAGTAAATCCACCAGTGTGTGGTTATCCTTTCCCTTTTTTGAATATTGACGACTGCACCTCACCAGCACCTGGAAGGCTGTGCATAGGAACTTTATCCTTTTTAGAATTTCAATACAATTCCTGCCATGCAAAAATATTATTAAAAAATCACAAATAAGTCATTAGTTAAGTCTGTCAATTAGGGTATGCCAAACTTTTGACGGACATAGGCATGGATGGATTATGAACCCCTGGGCACAGATGCTAAAAGGGGTCTGGGGGCATGCTCCCCCGGAAGATTTAAAAAAAAAAAAAAAAAAAAAAAAAAAAAAAAAAAAGACCTTTTAAATGATGACTTCTGGTGAGTTTTGAGGAAATAAAAGAGAAGGGTGGAGAAGAAGCGACTTCACGCAGAGGCTTGGGCATCAGGGCCCCCTGAGCTCTTGGGCCCAGTAGGCCCATTCAGTAATCCATCCCAGGACATAGTAGTCTAGGTCAATTTTTAAAAGAAATTAACCCTGAAGGCAAATCATGTTAATTTTTGGCATACAACATTTTCAGGGGTTTTGAAGGGTGCTAAATCTTCTGTATGCCAGGCTCAAAAATGTCCCATAATGCCTCAAAATGGAGAAATCCAATATGGCCGCCACCGCCAGGTCAAAATCTAATTAATCACTTATCTTTTAGACTGTACAAGGTAAAAACCTGAATGTAATGTGTTTTTATAGGTTTTCACATATAGGGAATTCAATGCCATGCTCAGATTTAAGATAAAGACTAGAGAAAATGCTTGAAATTAATGTACATGGTTAAAATTGTTGTATTTTTCATGAAAAAAGAGGACCATGAAACAGGTTGATGGCTTTCTGAAGAATTTACTTGAAACATGTATAGAAGTAAGGTTGATTACCATATTTTAACTATCTATTTATATTATTTATCTGTATTTTAACTATTTATTTAGTATTTGAAGAAAATGCTTGAAACTCTTAAGCTAAATGCCTATTTTAACTATCTATTTATATTATTTATCTGTATTTATCTATATTTTAACTATTTATTTAATAATGCATATTTACCTATTTATTTCGTAATTAGTCCATTCTATTCTATTCAATTCTTTAAACTTCTTGGTATGAAGAGGTAGGCTACACACTTAGAGGTAGGCGAGGATCACATTAGCCAGCGGCAAGCGGCAAACGTAACGCGACACTCAGACCATAATACATTTTATCTCGTTCCTAAGCAACACAAACGGTTTGTCAATTGAATACGCTCGCGTTGTGCTTTGAAAGTTGAACCAAGTTCAACGCCCAGCTTGTTCAAAGCTTGCGTTACGCCAGCGTTGCCACCGTTCCGCTGCCGAACCCTAGAGAACAATAGGAAACCTGCCGCTTGCCGCTGGCTAATGTAATCCCTGCCTTAGGCTATCCTAATCATCCTCATCCTCCTCCTCTCCAGCAGTGTTCTGACAGGTGCTGCTGCAGCTGCATGACTCCATGCATAACATGCCACTTTTCCTGCAACTGCAGCGCAGGCTTAGACATCCCTTGAAACAACCACAGCAGGTGATCTCCTTACAAGCTTTTGGAATTGGTGGAAGAGATAGTAGCTGTGGCACTAACTGATCATCCACATTTGGATGGCCATGATAAGTATGTGTTGTGTTCGGGCCGCTCCTTGGCTCAGTTCTGGGTAGCTAGACGCCATCTCTGGCTGTCTCAATCTCAGCTCCAGCAGGCAGACAGAGAGCGTCTTTTGAGAGTGTCGGTGGAGCCTGGGTCCATGTTCGGCCCCACAGGCAACCACCCTGTTGCAGCAGGCGCGTTACAGCCGCCGCTGTGCAGAAGAGGTGTCAGGGTCTCTTGGTAGGCATGCCAGGGGTCTAGGCGCCCTAGGGCATTCACGCCTCAGCCAACACCTACCTTGGGGCATCCGTCTTGGGGGCCGACTGATGTCAGGCAGCGGCTTCAGGCATCCCAGGGGTGGGGTAGCCGCGTGCTAGTGGCCGTGGCCCCTCCAGGTGCCCTCGTCATTCCTGACAATCTCCGGGCCAGCCAGCCTCGCCTCTGAGCTCGATGCAGGAAGGCTTGGCTGGCCTTAGGAGCGGATCCATGGGTGCTCTCCACCATGACCCATGGGTACCACCTGCAGTTCAGGACCAGACCCCGTGGTTACCTTGGTGAGCAGTGCCATGCACGCTCAGACCTTATGTGCAGAGCTGTCCACCCTCCTGGACAAGAGGGCGATAAGGGAAGTCAGGTGTTCAGACCCCCAAGCGGGGTTCTTCTCCAGTTATTTTCTTGTACCCAAGCGCACAGGGGACCTTCGTCCTGTTTTAGACCTCAGGGGTCTCAACGTGCACCTCCGGTCCCTGAGGTGCAGATTCATCACAGTTCCGAGAGTGCGGCAGGCCATCAATGCAGGGGACTGGTTTGCTACCATCAACCAGCAGGATGCTTCATTTCAGATACCCATCTGGCCAGGGCATTGGCGGTTCCTGAGGTTTGTGTTTGAGGGTCGGGTCTTCAAGTTCCAAGTCCTTCCATTTGGAATCTCTCTGGCCCCCCGAACCTTCACCAGGTGCATGGATGCAGTTCTTGCACCCATGAGGCAGTGGGGGCTCAGGATATTAAACTATCTAGATGACTGGCTCATCTGTGCAACCTCAGAAGTGCAATGCCAACTACACGTGGCCTTGCTGTTAAAGCACATTTAGGACTTGGGCTTGCGCCTCAATCCCAAGAAAAGCAGGCTCCAGCCTTCCCAGGTCACCACCTTCCTGGGCATGGTCCTGGACTCCAGGAGGGCATCCGTGACTCTCACCGGCGAGACAGCAGTGAGACAGCAGTCTTTCGCCACATGTCTCAGTCGCTTCACGTTGCACACCCAGGTGGAGTGGAAACTCCGCTTTCGCCTCTTAGGCCTTATGGTGCAGGTAGTCCCCCTTGCCCTCCTTCAGATGCGCCCAGTGAATGCGGACCGGTGATTCGTCGCCGGGTCGTATTTACAGACGCATCCCCAGTAGGCTGGGGCGCCGTTCTCGATGGTAAAGGCATCAATGGTCTCTGGACAGAACCTTGGCTATCCCAGCACATCAATGTCCTGGAGCTGAGCTGTCCTAGTTTATTAACAGGTAAACTGTTTATTAACAGGTAAACTGTTATAGTTTACCTGTTACTGCTGAACATCATGTGAGGGGAATGACATAATTCACAAGCGCCTCCTCAGTGTAGAGGTAGAGGGTGTGGCCTCATTCTGGGTTACATATGGGTATTTGTGTGTGTAGTGGTAAGGGTAGGGGTGGGATGGGCAAACATGTCATCATAGCACACTGGACATCAAAACAATAGGCTCAGGTACAATATTTCATTAGTAGGCAAATCTAGTAGTAACAGATCGGCATTTAGCTTAAGAATTTCAAGCATTTTCTTCAAATACTAAATAAATAGTTAAAATATGGTAATCAACCTTGCTTCTAAACATGTTTCAAGTAAATTCTTCAGAAAGCCATCAACCTGTTTCATGGTCCTGTTTTTTCATGAATTATTCATTATCCGAAACAACCATTTTAACCATGTACATTAATTTCAAGCATTTTCTTTAGTCTTGATCTTGAATCTGAGCATGACATTGAATTTCCTATATGTGAAAACCTATAAAAGCACATTACATTCAGGTTTTTACCTTGTACAGTCCAAAAGATAAGTGATTAATTAGATTTTGACCTGGTGGCGGCGGCGGCGATTTCTCCATTTTGAGGCATTATGGGACATTTTTGAGCCTGGCATACAGAAGATTTGAATTCAGCACCCTTCAAAAACCCTAAAAATGTTGTATGCCAAAAATTAACATGATTTGCCTTTTCCAAACTCCTGCCTAGTCTATAGACACATACCCTGTGGTATGACTCCATTTGTCTCCAAAATGTATATTTTAAAATAAACTACAAACTAGAGTATCTTTGTTAACCTCTATATTACACAGAATGCAATAGCTCTTTGACTAATTACTTACACGTGAGTTGTTTTTATTATTATTAACTAAGGCTTAGACTCAGGTTTGGACCTATAGCCTAAAAATGCTGGCTGCTAATCAGTTTTGAAAGGGACAGAATAGGCTACTAAGACAGGCACCTCTTCTATCCGACTCACCCATAGATATACAGTCTATGGGCTCACCTAACGTTACCCCATGCATTATAGCTTGGTTTCTGACAGAAATTACATTTTGTGGCAACATGTAGAAACACTACTACAGCCTTTATTTGGTGAATGGAGGTGCAAATTCCTTTCTTTGGTTATTGTCAAGGGGGCAGGCGAATTCCCGGAAGTAGAAGAATCGACGTAGGCTGGAGGGACCACCTCTCTGCTAACTCCCATAGAAGCCCATTCATTCTAGGATTTTTTTGAAATACCATAACTTCATATAACATATATCCTGTGCCGATATTGTAGCTTCTGTGTAAACCACATAAACACTACAAAGGCAAAACAGACTCCACTACCTCGTCCGTAACGTTGGTTACCCGTAAGAAGAATGGTTAGCTTGTTCGGTTGGAGGGAAGCTAGCTTTGACGTAATCTCTCTTTCGCGCCGTAGGGAGATAACCGTATTGTTTGAATAAGAAGCTCAGTCCACCTTACTGTCTATGACGGTAACTCATAAGCAAAACCTAGCATACACGACCGTATGTTAAGGTAAAGCATTACACAGAGGCAACCTAATAATAATAAAAAAGTAAACCTATTTTTTTTTTTAAAAAGGCACTAATCATTTCAGAGGTTTTCGATGGATTGACCGTAGGTCGGAAAAGTGGAAAGAAGATTAGCTTCAAGGCTATAACTTTTTTGTTTTGTTTTAGCATGACTGTTTTTGAAGATGATCATGTATGGTAGCTTCAACATTAACACGACTTGGTGAGGATGATATTAATAATACATACATAAAAAAATGTTTAACTTTGATGACTTTGAAGGCGAAGGAAGTGTGAGAAGAATTTCTGTGTATCTATCATATGAGTTACAAGATTCAGTTCGATGGCTAACGTCACAAAGTTAAGTGTGAGTCTGCGCAGTACTGGGGGGACCAACTGAAAAATCGTTCTATTTGACTCAGTGCCCTCCCATTGAAAACGACGGAGTCTGTTCGTCCATTTCTTTTACCGTCTATGGTTATTGTCCGCGATTCACATTAACTGTAGGCTATCAACGCCAGTGCATTGTAAACATTTTTTCCCAAGTTGTCGGGAACATTTGAGTCTTAAGTTTTGCCTGCATGGTTGCGCGATTGAGTGTGCATCTAAATGTAACATGCAAGATGCATCAACGATTTCTAAGAGGTCTATAAACAGGTTCATTTCTGACATACACTGTGTGCAGAATTATTAGGCAAGTTGTATTTTTGAGGATTATTTTTATTATTGGGCCACAATTGTGTTCTCAATTAACCCAAAAGACTCCTTAATATCAAAGTTTCATCTTTTTGGAAGTTGATGTGTTTTTTTTTAGATTTGGCCATTTTATGAGGATGTCTGTGTGTGCAGGTAAATATTACTGTGCAGAATTATTAGGCAACGTAATAAAAAACAAATATATACCCATCTCACTTGTTTATTTTCACCAGGTAAACCAATATAACTCAAAATTCAAAAACAAAAAAACAAATCAGTGACCAATATAGCCACCTTTCTTCACCATGATGCTCAAAAGCCTTCCATCCATAGATTCTGTCAGTGTCTTGATCTGTTTGCGATGGTGGTCCACTGTTCAGAGAGGTGTACTGTTTTCCCTCCCTGTAGATCTCACATTTCATGAAGGACCACAGGTTCTCGATGGGGTTCAGATCAGGTGAACAGGGGGGCCATGTCATTATTTTTTCTCCTTTTAGACCTTTTCTGGCCAGCTACGCTGTGGTGTATTTTGATGCGTGTGACGGAGCATTGTCCTGCATGAATATCATGTTTTTCTTGAATGATGGCGACTTCTTCTTGTACCACTGCTTGAAGAAGGTGTCTTCCAGAAACTGGCAGTAGGTCTGGGAGTTGATCTTGACTCCATCATCAACCCGAAAAGGTCCCACAAGCTCATCTTTGATGATACCAGCCCATACCAGTACCCCACCTCCACCTTGCTGGCGTCTGAGTCGATAAGGAACTTGCTGCCCTTTACTGATCCAGCCTCATGCCCATCCATCTGGCCCATCAAGACTCACTCTCATTCCATCAGACCAAAACACCTTGGAGAAATCAGTCTTCAGATATTTCTTGGCCCAATCTTGATGTTTTGTCTTGTGTGTCTTGTTCAAAGGTGGCCTTTTTTCGGCTTTCCTTACCTTGGCCAGGTCCCTGAGTATTGAGCACCTTGTGCTTCTCGGCACTCCAGACATGTTGCAGCTCTGAAATATGGCACAACTGGTGGCTAATGGCTTCCTGGCAATTTTTGACTTTTCAGAGTCTGTCAAATCTCTTTTCTGACCCATTTTGCCAAAGGAAAGGAAGTTGCCTAATAATTAAGCACACCTTATATAGGGTGTTGATGTCATTAGGCCACACCCCTTCTCATTACAGAGATGCACACCACCTGATTTACTTAATTGGTAGTTGGCTTTCAAGCCTATACAGCTTGGAGTAGGACAACATGTATGAAAAGGATGTGGTCGAAATAGGGTACAACCGGGACGATAGAAACGGGGGACAAATGAAACATTTCGGTTTTCTCCGAGTGCAACGATGATAGACAGTCATCATTTGGACAAAACATAGAGAATATTAACCTCCGTTGCTCAGCCAAATGCCTTCCTGTTACGTCCTGGTATCACGGAGTTACAGGCGATAAACGATTTTTGATGGTCACAAGTTTACTTCATTAGCCGTTTATTTTTTTTGATTATTAAAGAGTGTTTTTCATTTAAAGTTTTGACTTCATGCTTATTCAGTAGAGCATTTAGTGCTTTCCCCAATCCCAGACGTTCACATTGCATGTTTGTTTTTAATGGATGCAAAACAGCTTATAATGCTAAATGTATATGGCGGGATGACTGAAACACCTGTTTCATTTGTCCCGACCAGGCAGTAAACCCTATTTATTCTAAGTCAATGCACACATATCTGTGTTTATACTATATTTTATGCAGATGAGACATGGAAAAGCAGTTTTAGAAAGATGCAAATATATTTGGGGCTATCAGGTAGGGGGTCGAGTTTTGCCATGTTAACCTATGGAGACTGACGGCCTGTGGGTCATGAAGGGCACTTATTTGGATGTGTAGTGGCTTTAACCACGTAAACACAGAGTGAAATAACATTTTGTACTATAGAAACATTATATAATTCGAAACATGCATTATTCTAGCTATATTAATGGCATAGTGCATGCTATTTCCATAACCGCGAGATATGCGCTTCACCATGACGGCAATGAGTTGTTAACAAACATGAACCAAGACATATAGCCCAGCAGCAATCTATCTAAAATAACACATACTTGAAGTACTATTTATGATATTTTGTCAAATATTGAAATTGTGGGATGTTTACATAATTTAAGCTGTATGTTTCATTCGTCCCCCATGCTGTTTCATTCGTCCCAGCCAGGAGGGACGAATGAAACAAAACGCACGTTCGACTTTTCCTTAAATAACTCTTGAACGGTTTTGTTCAGAGCTGTAAATGAAACTGTATTTGACAGAGGATAGATGTAGGTTGCTAGTGACAAAATATTAACTTTCAGTGTTTTACGATGTCTTTGTAAATTACGTTTAATTAAGAAGTGTTTCATTCGTCCCGGTTCTCCCCTACTCATTTGCCTAATAATTCTGCACACAGTGTATAGTAGGGGGGCCTATGTGTCTAATTTGGGGGCTTGTGGGATTCGCTTGTTCATTTTTGGAGAGTATTACATCTTTGTTCTAGGGGTTCTTAAGAGTAAAAGAAAACATGTCTCCATTTTTTTGAAGGTTTTGAAGGACCCAAATCAAAGGTCAAATTCAGAAAAGGTCAAATTTGGTGTTTTGTCCATAAATCTCACATTGCTGGTATTATGGCATAGGGTTTGGTGCCAAAAAGCAAAGATATTCTACAAGGTAGTGTGCAAAAGTGGACCACATAAACAATACAACAGTATAAAACATTTTTAGGCTGATGATCTCTTTAACAAGAAATTGTGCCTAAAATGCTCAAAATTATCCGCTTAAAAAAATAATACTTCAATATCAATGCATGCCTATTAGTGTGCTTGAGTGTAGGCCTAGCCTGCTCTGCCAGTTCTTGTCTACACCCATTCAGTGCACAAAGTGCAGAGATCTCTGTTAATTCAAGTTTAATAGACTTTTACATAGCTAGTACCTGCTAAAGTCTGTAAGGTCTTCCGTAGCCTATGTAAGTGTGAAGAAAAGAAAGGGTAAAAGGATCAGATAGACAAACAGACAGGTGAGTGTGTGCGTGTGTGTGTAAGAGTGACAGTTGGCTGTTGATAGCTGGCAGTTATATAATTTAGAATATTGAATAATCTGAAGCACATAGTGCTCTGTTCTTCATGGTGATATTAGTGAGTGACCTTCTAGCCTTCTACATTTGAGCAAGCACATTTTCATAGTTCATGGTGGCACAGTCTAGTTAGGTTATATTCTGAGGTGTGTCTTTCTGTTAGGTGATGGCACACATATTCTTTACATCAAAAGAAACCGATTTTGGGCTATATATCCAGAGAGGACTGCACCATGGTGAATGACCCATCACTAGAGACATATGCCAAATTTCTTGTTTTTGTCCATGAGAGAGTATGGAGATGGTGATCACAGATCAGCCAATGATTACAACATTACAGTGCAGTTATTTATAACAGAACAAAGCAGTTTGGCACAGGAACTGCTACAAATCTACCTGTAACAGTGAGCATCTGGAGCATGCTAAGATTCGCTACTAGAAATCATGTGAAGCAGGCAGGACTCAATGTCTTCAGAAAAGACGTGGTAGACCATCTTCTGAACCTGCAGCAACACCTGCAACTGCATCAAGTCCATCTAGAGGGACTTTGTACACTTGTTCAGCAGCAGCTGCTGCCAGCATAAGATAAGTGCTTCTTCTGTCAGAAGCAGACAAAAGAGCGTCTTCATAAGGTGTCCTCTTTCAATGCAGGCAACCAACCAAGAGATATAAGTAATATTTTGAAGTCAATGACTTTTAACAGGTAGCCAGTGTAAAGATGCTAGGATGGGGGAAATATGTTCATATTTTGTGTGTGTGTGAGCAGCTGCATTTTGTATAAGCTGTAAGCTCTTTAGACAGGTATTATTACAGCCAGCGTATAGAGCATTGCAATAGTCTATCCTTGAGGTAACAAAAGCATGGATTAATTTCTCGGCATCTGGTAAGGATAAGGACTTCCTTATCTCTGAAATGTTCCTTAAATGGTAAAATGTTTTGGTGATCTGTTTAATGTGATTATTTAGTGCTAGGTCCTGGTCAATTATAACTCCTAGGTTTTTAACACTTGTGGATGAGGTCAGTGGAAGATCACTATATGTAGCCTGTGATGTGGATAGGATATCCCTCATCTTTTTAGAACCTAAAACCATGACTTGACTGTTTTATCGGAGTTCAAAAGCAGGAAATTATTCGTCATCAATGTCTTTATCATCAATCTCTTATACATGTGTCAAGTTTGGCTAACAGGGTTAATTCATCAGGTTTTATGGAGAGGTATAGTTGTGTATCATCTGCATAAGAATAATAAAAACAACAGGGGCCTCAGTACTGAGCCTTGAGGCACTCCATATTTTACCATAGTCTGGGTAGATGGTTTATTATGGACCTGTACAAATTGTTGACGGTTAGGAAGGTATGATCTAAACCAATCGAATGCTGAGTCTTTGATGCCTAAGTAGTATGTCATGGTCTATGGTGTCAAAGGCAGCGCTGAGGTCCAGGAGGACCAGTATTGATACAAGGCTAGGTTTTTTGAGGGATGGCTTAATAACAGATGTCTTAAACGATCGCTTTCACATGTCATTTGTAAGATGTTACAAAATGGCCTGATGCGGTCAAATTGTCTGTCCATAGTATAGTTTTACCGTTCTTTTTTCCAGTTATCAAGGTGCTCCTAAGTCTAGCCATTAATAATAACATATAATGTTGGAATATTATGACATTTTTAGGGGTACACAGGCCTGTGTTTGAAAAATGTCAAGCGTGCACCCTGATTGTGAAATTACCCTTGTAACATTTATCTGTGTCATTAAATCAAGAAAAAAAACATTTCTTTACAAAGAACATTTGGGATAATATTCTATTGGTGTAAAAAATGTTAACAGGAATACATAAATACACATCTCAATATATTGTTAAAATAAAAATATTTCTAATAAATTAAAAGACCAAAACGAAATTGCACATTTTGTTTAACAAATGGCATTAAATATCAAGAAAGCCTAAGATGACAGTTGTTAATGTAGCTGGGCAAAACTTTTGGAGATTTTGTGACAGCCGTGATACAAATTCTGGACACACTGGCCTAAATCCTCCAGAAAACCGTTCAGCGTTTTCTCGTCAGCCTGATCCTTAAGCTTTGTACCATGACAAGTTGCCTGTGGAATAAAACATTAAGCCACACACCATTAGCATCTAATGGATAAGATAAATGCAAAGCTACTGAATTGATACACTACTCATGCACTTAACTGTCAATTAGAACAATATCTGCCCTGTATGAGCTCTCCATCACTGAACTTAATGGAAGTTAATAGCTGGGCAGTAACATTTTTGGGTATTAGTGTCTAATAGTAACTATTAGTCAGAAAAGGTAGGTCATCAGGGCTTAAATTTCACTGCGGGATTGCGGGTATTGCGCATAATTTGTTCAAGTCCCGCAACTCTAGCCATCATAATGCGAGAAATTCCCGCATACACTTTTACAGCCTGTCTGATGACGTTTATATAGCCAATCATTAAGTGGCGTGAATGCGGTGCTATTGACCGGACTGATCAACTACCGAGTTGAATTGAACATAGCCTCATGCAGACGCACACACACACGGAGAGAGAGCGAGAGAGAGAACCACTTTGCGCTTACGCAAATAGGCTACGCTACCATGGCAAACTTTTACATCTGGAAAGAGCCCCTTGGTAACTATCCTGCTAGCTCAGGTCACGTCAACACTTGATCCCAGAAAGATTGTCTTCGACATGTTAGTTTTTTGAACATTTATTGTATCTAATGACATAGAAAACATAATGATTTGCATACACATACCGCACTATGCACAACTTTTATTCACTAGCGACTATAGCTTAAAACCGTCAGGTTGAAGGGGGGCTAATTACTCCATAGAATTACTCTCACGTATTTTCTTAAAGTGACAGGCACTCAATTACACCTACTCATCAGCAATGTGCACTCAATTGGACCTACACACCACATTAAAGATATGCCTAAGTGTTATAGGTTAAACGTCAATATGAGGCATTCAAATTACTAAATATGTTTAGCTACTAGTAATTACTAGTAAAATGCTATACTTTAAAAAAATGCATTATTAAATAAATACACTCTATATGAATTCAAAAATATATGATAGAAACATATCACATAAGCTATCATTTTTTCATTGTGTGTTTGTGTGTGTGGAGAGAGTCTAGGATGTCCACTGTTGTGAATGATCCCACTACAGTATATATTACTGATGACGTCAGGGTGGTGGGGGCCCCAAAATCAAACACTTTTTTAAAAAAAGTATCGAAGTATTGAAATCGCAATTCTTGACTTGGTATCAGAATCAACCCCCCCCTCCCCCCCAAATTGTGTAAATCCCCCCTACATGAATAACCTAAGGGGGGAATTCCCCCCCATTTTGAAAAATGAATTTTAAGCCCTGGTCATGGGGATATCCTAATATATACGGTATGTCCTGGTACAACACACAAAAAAAGAGACATGAGGAAATCAACTCTTACATTGTGATGTACACTGTAGGCATTCAAAGCCCGTGTCAAAGCCCGTGTCAAAACCCCCTGTGTGTGACTCAGGATCACCTTGGCTTTGCATAAAGTTGCAATCTGTGAAAGAAAAGAATTCATGTTCATTGACAAGCAAAAAATAAACACAACTTTTTAGCTTGAAGCGCAAAAAAGTGAACAAGCTGATTGAAAAGACTGGTTCTGTGTTTGGAAGTACTCTGGAGCCGCTAGAGTTGCTTGTTGAGAGAACAATATGGCACAAATTGCTCAGCAATATGAATACTTCCATTGCACATATTGTCCAGAGAGTGGTGTTTTCAGCAGAAGGCTCCTTCAAGGATAGTGCTGACTACTGGCTATGAACCAAATTGCTCCAAGGGGATATTAAAGACTATACTATACTAAAAAAAAAAACTGTTGTAATAAGGATGGCTAGAGTCAGCCATTCCTGGCTGCCCATTGCTATAACAATATATTACGATATATATATACAATGACTCCCCATATGCTGGGAGATAAGTTATCTTCTGAGACAATGCAATGGATATGTTAATAGTTGCAGCTGTAACACCATAATTTCCCTTTGGGGATGAATTAAGTATCTAATTATCTAAAGTGTCTCACCTTGCAGTGCCCCTCATGCTCATTCTGCTCTTTTAGCTCCATGACAAACACTGTATTCAGGTTTAACTGTAAAGCCAACAGAAAAGGAAGAAAGAGAAACACAAGACAAACATGAGATCTTTACTAAAGCAATATTACTACACAACCACTTCTGTGCCACAGGTGCCTACAGGAAATAAAGACAAAACTCACCGCTGTGTCATTCTTGCTCTCTGCCACCTCGTCATAGATCTGTTTCAACAGTATACACTCTGTCGTAGAGGCAGGAGCTCCACTGACAAAGGCAGCAAGCAGGCTGAGGAGCACGGCGGTTAGCATCTTAAGTTCTGGCTGTCAAGCTACAGTTGTGCTAAGTGTTTTGTATCCGGGTTTTGCTTTAGCTAAGTGCACAGCTGTCTACTTTCTGGCCTCCATCTGCCCTCTTTTTATATACTGATGAGGAGGAGAATTTTGCAGGTTCAGCCCTTACGTAGAGCATCCTCTTAGCTGTGAGAGCACTAAGGATCTTGATGGAGATGTGGTTTGATAATTGTACATCAAAGAGACAACACCAAGAAGTCTTTTTCTCTGAATACCGGATTAGAGTTATGAGAATGACCACACTTTTCCTTTTAAGTTTAAGTATTGGTTTTCACATTAAACTGTACAGACACTTATGTGCAATATGTGACTGGTGACCTACTGAAATCATGGCTAAATATATCCACGCTTACTTCTTGTAGTCCAAAATAGATGCAAAGTCTGTTTTAAGTAGATCTTCAAGGAAATTAACAAAATCACACAATCACAATCAAAGTTTTTGTTTTAATTCTGTTCATATTTTCCATGGCAAGGCCACTTCTTATTATGGTATAAGACACTTCCACAAATACTTCATTCAATAACATCGACAAGTGAATCATTAGTTTCACATTAAGTGCAAAAAGGAACATGAACTGCAGCTAAACGGCTAACTACACAACCTCAGAGTCTTTTTAGTGCAGGTAAGTATTGACAGAGTTGATATCACACTTGGTGATCTCTGAGCACTGCTCAATATTTTTCTTTATTCTGTAGAAATACTGCATGTAATTTGAGCGACCCAGCAGCTCCACAAAGTCTTCATCATGAGTGATGATGAGCAGCTGGAAGTTGCGTTGCTTCTGTCGAATCTTTGTGATTCTGTTGTAAAGCAAAAACAGAATTATGAAAGGAACTGAACCCCAGACCAGTAACGGGCTTGTGAATAACATGAGTGAACCTCACAACCTAATTACGAAGTTGAGATAGTAAATAACTATTGTTATCTATCCATAGTTTTGATTTTACACATTGCTCTCCCTCCTGGATCCTTCCTCTAAAACATGAACAAGTTCTGTCTAGCTCGCTTAAAAAAAAAAAAAAAAAGCACTGTGCAACTATTCCTTACATCCCTGAACTCAAAAGGTACACATTGATATTCCAAGACCTGAATGAAGGGGATTAGTGTTGATGTCAGGGTGCTCTATACTCACTCTATAAGTGCATGAGCAAGAGACTCAATGTTCTCACGGTCCAGGTTTGTGGTAGGCTCATCCAGGGCCAGGATGCCACAGTTGAGGCAGAAGGTTTCTGCCAGAGCCAGCCGGATAATGAGTGAAGCCAAGACCTGGGTGTGAAAGTAATTGTGGTGAATAATTACTTAATATTAATCTTAGACTGGCAAACTTCAGGAAAAACTCAGGAATTAGGTTTATTCTGTTACAAGCAGAGAGGGTACAAAAAAAATGGTCTATGGTCTATGAGACCTCTCCCTCTCTTCAGTTATCCATCCTTCTAATCTTAGTCTTCATCTGACAAACATTGCAGTTTAGTTACTTTTGTATGGATTAAACAAAGGAAGAATTTTGGTGCCAAAACAAGCCCACTTGGCATCAGACACACCTACTCACACCCATTTCACACCTATCTGAATAGCATGAGGAGAGATATCTTATATATCAGAAATATCACTTATAGAATGTTCCAAACATTCTCACAATCAAATCATTACAATCCTTGTACTGAGACTATTACAATGATACCAAACATGAATATATTTTTACATTTCATGACACATAAAGGTAACATCCTTTGTCTTGTGGACCTGATAGCCCTTAGAACCAGTACATTAGCATTTCTTTGGGGGAGGGGAGGGTGTCTTTGTTTTAAACCAAGAAGGGCCACATGGCCAACTGAAACTAGTCTAGAAATTCAATTATTATTCATTTTAACCGTAAAATTATTGCTATCAGGTGTTTATGCATTGTATTTGTTACATTATTATATATTACAAGGGTCAGTGTCCTTTGAGCAACTTGGGGTTAAGTGCTTTGCTCAAGGGCACAACTACATGCTAGCCCATTAGCAAAATACAGTAATGTGAGGAAGTAACACCTATGCACTGTGTTGCCCAGATATCAAACCTGGTGTTAAGGTCAGTTGTTGCTTGCATACAGTTTCTTCAAGTACCTTCTGTCCAGCACTGCAGCGACCTCTCATGTCGAGCGCAGCATCCCCCTTAACCATCACCACACGGTATTTGTAGATCCTCCTCTTGTTCTTGGCAGACTCACTCTCATCCATGTCTGAGCGGATCTCCACATACTCAATATCTGCAAGAGTAGATGCTACGTTTCAGAAGTTGCTGAGATTGGCAAGAGCAATCCAAAACAATTTAGCCTATTTTTTTTTTTATAATGGTCTGCTAGTCTATGACATTTTGCTGTGCTGTGAGTGGGATCCAGAATCTACTACATTTCACATAATTACAAAATAAATCTTAAAGGTATACTATGCAGTTTTAGGTTTCCCCATAGAGTGACGAGCTAACAACAGAAAAGGGTGTGTAGTGTATACACTACACATTAGTACTTCAACTGAATTACTTCATAAGAATAGAGTGCTTTACAGAGTGGACTCTGTAAAACTCTGTAAAGCGCCATGAGATATGTGTAATGTTTTGGCACTCTATAAGTGAAATTAAATTAAATTAAAAAGAATATGCTGTATAATAAAGCTACTAGGCAGTAATTACACATTAATTAAAGCATCTATGTTACCCCCCTCCCCCACCCAACATTCTAAATAATTTTTATACATCATATTGTTATGTAGCATAGCCATATTATACACCATCAATACATGACAACTTTTTTTCATGTAAAATATGTGTAGCGCTTCACATGATTCACAAATTTATCTTACTACTATGTCTCAAATCAAAATGTCTGATGGCCCTACCCCCTTGGTGCTTCCCTACCCTCTTGCCCTTGTGTATATCCTTAGGAATATGTAGATGTTGCATAATGAGTCTTGAAATGTCCACAAGAACCCATAGAAATGGAATATCCATGTCATTTCATCCAATATAAGTTGTGTAGACGTATAGTTCTTCTTATACACAATTGAATTTAAATAGCAAAGAGTTATGTTTGTGTAATTATTCCATATTTAGTGTAATCATTCCATATCAGAGACCATGACATAGAATCCAAATGCAATCATGAGACTTCATTCATTTGAGACCAAAATGATGCTTCTACACAAAGGGGTTCATATTCAGTAAGCCTTTGATTGTCAGTATGCATTTTGGGCAACCAAAAGTCCTATGGGGAGTTTCCATTAGGCATTTTACAAAACGCATGAGCATACCTTTGCAAACAATGGTCTAAAGTACTCATATTTTCATTCTATATTGATCTACTTTTACACACGTGGGGGGTATTCCATCAACCTCGCTAAAGGCCAAACCTGGCTTATTTCGATAAGTTTCGCTTAGGGCTGCACGATTATGGCCAAAATGATAATGACGAACTGATCTGACCTGACTTGACCCGAGTTTGCGTGTTAGCATGTGTGCCTATGGTGTATGCACTCATAATGATTCTCAACTTTTTACTGCATTGCCATGAACAAAGTAAAGGCAAAAAAGGTGTTTCTTTGTTGAACAAATTGAGATGCAATGTGAGCCTTGAATTGGATGCCATGCAGGAATTTGCTAGGATCTCAAAACCGGATTATAAACATGCTTTGCCATAGAGAAACACACGATAGCATTGGATTATAAACATGCTTTGCCACAAAAGCAGACAAAAACGTGGGGGTAAGTCCAGCTATATGAAATTATTATTTTGCTGTCACTTCGTCTGTTTTATAATCCAGAAGGATGTACTTGGTATGAAATGATAGCTCTGTGTCTCCTCTTTCATCTGACATGCGTGGCATATTTATCCGATCACGGGTCCACGAGTAATTCAAATGAGAGTAATGGGTGTGCGTTGGTTTGTGTACATGACGTTATTATTTTGCAGTCACTTCGTCTGTTTTTATAAGCCATAAGGATCGATGTACATGGTACCAATGGACAGCCCTGTGGCTCCTCTTTCATCTGATATGCTTGCCATATCTATACGATCACTGGTTCGCGAGTAATTCAAACGAGAGTAATGGGTGCGCAGGTGGACGCAGAGCAGTATAGACTATAAATATGATGCAATTTGATTTAATTTCATGATTTTTTTACATTTTCATACTTGATCGTGCAGACAAGTGTGTAGTCTCGTTGGAAAGCCCCACTTCTGCTCTGTCACGCAACAAAGGTTGCATCTCACTGCGATGAACAGTTATGGAGCAATGTAATATAGAAGAAATTATGTGTTTTTTGACGCACTTTGCGTCAATCCGGTTCTAAGGGTTAAGACCCTTTGCCAGCTTCACTCAAATAGCCTATGGCTAGTGCTGTGCCCTCTTGCAGTTTATAAATTGTCAGTAGTGGAAACTGTTGCCATTGCACTCTCTCCCTCTCGTGCACGCTCAAATGCGTTCCCAATTAAATGGAGTAGCATAACGTAGTTGGATCTGCTGCAATGGAGATACTATGTATCTCGATGTAACAAGCTGTTTTGACATTGACATTGTAAATGTTCTTTAGGAAGAGTGTAAAGCAGTTTGCAGTAGCCTAAAGTTAACCTAATTAAATGCTTGGCAGGCCGGATTAAAGTGTGGCGGGCCGGATCTATGATAAACTAATAAATGCTCGGCAGGTCGGATGAAAGTGCGTGGCGGGCCGCAGTTTGGACACCCCTGGTTTAGTCATTCGTTGATATGTAAAACACTGACGTGTGTAGGCTACATTTTCATTATTATTCACTTGTTTTGACTCGTGTCTTGAAACGCATACATTGTAGGTTGCACATGTGTGCTGTGCCACAAATTTGATTTTTGATCGTTGTTTTTTTGTATAGTCTAACTAGCCTACTAATAGTTAACATAATGCTTCTAGTCCACAGTGCATCCAAACTGAGCAGTACATCAGGCTGAGCAGTGCAGGGAACAGCTGTCATTGGTAGGCTGCATGTATGGTCAGACAGGTTTAAGGAGCGCTTGATTTGTTTTGTAGCGGAGCATTCTATGGGTTGCCAGGTTGGTTCTATGGGTAGAGCACACATTTTTAATATCGCTCGATCACGCAAATTTGATCGTGGGAAGCCAAAATCGTGATCGTGATTAAAATTTGATTAATTGTGCAGCCCTAGTCTCACTAATTTTAGTGAGAATTCCGTTCCATTAATAAGGTTAACGTGAATCCCAGCTTGGTAACTATGGGAATTTATGCCACAGAACTAACCTGCTCCGTGGCAGGTTAACTTTCAAGCTAAATTAAGCTGTGTTCAATCAGTTGGAAAACGAGTCCAAAAAGATGGTTCTGTCAACCTGTGCTTTCGTCACCTGTAGCCTACAACTTCAAAAATAGAAGTAGGCCTAGAAGTTTTTTAGTTATACTCTATAATGAAAGACATATACTGTTGATAAAGGGTCATGCACATTTGGTAGGCTGTTCATTGACAGTAATATGCTTTGCCAGTGGGCTATATTATATCTGATGCAAGCCAAAGGATGATTCTGTAGCCTGTAGGCCTATAGGCAATTCTATAATTGTGTTACATGTTCCAAATGTAAAGCTCTTTGAACTGCATTCTGTTTCACGGTAATGTTTCACGGTTCTCGGGAGATTTGGTGGTCTGCTGTTCTTGGAAGTTGCATGGCTGGTTTTCTCGGTAGGGACTTGCTACGTCTATGCTGTATAGCTGTGCTAGGTGAACGATTCATCTATAAAAGTTCGTTTACCATAAAATTGGCTTCGTAAAGGTGAAAATCTTGCATAGTATACCTTTAAAATACAAAATCATTATTTATGTTACTGTTACCCAGAACCTGGGTAAAGGAACATGAGCCAGAGAATGGGCAGGCAGTTGCAAAACTCGCCATTCAGTACCAGAATGCTCGTCGGAGGGCTCAACCACGCACCCAAGTACCACCCAGGGACCCCAGAGACTACCAGGACAATAAAGGTACTGTGGTTGGTAGTGGGACGGTAAGAGGGGACAGTTCTCGTAATGGGGGTCAATGCCCTCAATGGTTAGTCTGTTACCATTGCCACCAACCAGGGCATAAATCTGTTGTTTGTCCCATGAAGAAGTCTAAGTTGGATGGGTTCTGTTATGTGCCAAGGGAGGGGGATTGCCTTAATCCTGGGGGAAAAGGTACGGATATGAAATGTGACATTTTTGTGAATGGTCAAGCTGTTAGAGCATTAGTGGACACAGGAAGTTCTATGACTCTCATAAAGAAATGTTTGATTCCATCTGACAATATCAATTATAGTAGGAAAACTGTTGTGCAATGTGTTAATGGTGACAAGAAAGAGTACCCCACAATTGAAATAACTGTAACAGTGAACTATCAGATGTACTTGATGAATGCCGGGGTGGTAGAGGAACTACCGACAGATATGGTTTTGGGGAGGGACTTGCCAGTGCTCTCAGATCTTTTGGTGTCTACTAACAATGAGGATGCAGTAGAGGTACAGATTTCATGTCCAGTTCTCACAAGGGCACAAACAAGGGCAGGTCTTCAGTCGCTGCCAGACTTGTGTGATAGTCTGTGCCAGGGTAGGACAAAAGGCCCCAGAAAGACACGCCGACAGTGGCGCTTAGAGAGGTATTTAGGTAGCCCTGAAGTTAAAACTGAGGGGTTGGGGCTTGATGTGGGGGAATGGGAGGTGCTGGAAAACATTGGCACCTTACAAAGTGCTGATGAGTCACTGAAACCATTGTTTGGAAGGGTGGAGGCAAAGGGAGATGAATCTGAGGGACCAGATGGGGAAAGAGTCTTTGTGGAAAATGGCCGTTTATATATTGAGGGAGATCAAGTTAAACGGTTAATGGAACCTAATATGTACCGACCCCTAGTTCTACACCTTGCACACACCATTCCCTGGGCTGGACACCTGGCCCGGCAAAATACTTACCTCAGGTTGAGTACCAGATTTTATTGGCCCTCTATGTACAAAGATGTGCATGCATATTGTGCTTCATGTCCTGTGTGTCAGAAAACAGGTGCCGTGCGTAGAACTAACAGAGTGCCTCTGAATCCATTGCCGGTGATCACCACACCCTTCCGACGTATCGCAATGGACCCCAAAGGTCATTAGTGCACTGGTCCAACTATTCTCGAGATTTGGGTTCCCGGAAGAGGTGCTAACAGACCAAGGGACAAACTTCACGTCAAGGCTAATGTGCAAATTGAACCAACAGCTGGGCATTAAGGCCATCCGTACCAGTCCTTACCATCCACAGACGGATGGACTTGTGGAGAGGTTTAACCAAACCCTCAAAAACATGCTGAGGAAGTTTGTCTCGGACACCGGGAAGGACTGAGACAAATGGCTGCCCTTTCTCTTGTTCGCTTAAAGGAAGGTACCCCAGGCCTCTACTGGGTTTTCCCCATTTGAGCTGGTCTATGGGTGGCAAGTTCAGGGGCCTTTGGACCTCCTAAAGAAGACCTGGGAAGGGCCACCATCAACGTCTCCAGAGGTGGGAATCATACAGTACGTCCTGCAAATGCGAGATCGCTTGGATAAGTATAGAGAAGAGGCTGCAGTGAACTTGCAGTAGGCGCAGAAGGCCCAGAAGTGTTGGTATGACCAGAATGCCAGACACCGTGAGTACCAACCAGGGCAGAAGATCTTGTTGCTGCTGCCTTCAAGTACCAGCAAGCTCCTGGCCAAGTGGCAGGGGCTGTATACCATAACCAGGAGAACGGGCCCAGTGACGTACGAAGTACACCATCCAGACAGGGGTAAGGCTACTCAGGTGTACCATGTAAACCTGATGAAGGAGTGGAAAGAGAGGGAGACGAGGGAGGCCAAAGTGATAATGGTGCGGAGGGTGGAAACCGATGAGGAGAATGGAGAAGCCTGGGAGCAGCAAAAGATTATCTGAAAAATGACCAGGAGCGTGAGATTGTGGGCGTCTTTAATGATGTGCCAGCCGTGTTCCAGCCCAGACCTGGCCGCAGAGGGGTGTTGGAGCATCAAATCCACCTCAAAGACTGTACCCCAGTTCGTCAGCGTTCTGCGAGCGACTGGTGTCGGGACTGAAAGCCGAGATCAAGACCATGAGGGAACTGGGAGTCATTGAGCCGTCCACGAGTGAGTGGAGTAGTCCAATCGTGGTAGTCCCGAAGAAGGACGGGTCCCTCAGGATATGTATGGACTTTAGGAAACTCAATGCGGTCTCAAGGTTCGACGCATATCCCATGTCACGAATAGATGACTTATTGGAGAGAATTGGTCGGGCCCGTTACATCACCACGCTGGACCTTTGTAAAGGTTACTGGCAGGTACCACTGGAAGAAAAGTCCAGGGAGTACACGGCCTTCAGAACACCAATGGGTCTCTTCCAGTTCACCGCCATGCCATTTGGCCTTCACAGAGCTCCAGCAACGTTCCAGCGGCTGATGGACCGAGTCCTGGAAGGCTGCGACGACTGCTGTGCAGCATACCTGGACGATGTGGTCATCTACAGCTGGACATGGTCTGCACATCTACAGCATCTCCGGAGGGTCCTTCACAGAATCCAAGAGGCAGGCCTAACCCTGAACGTCCAGAAATGTGACTGGGCCCAGCCTGAAACAAAGTACCTGGGATACCTGGAAGGCAACGGAGAAGTTCGACCACAAGTTGACAAGGTGGAGGCATTTAGCAACAGCGTTGCTAACCACGCCCCAGGAAGCAGGTTCGGTCCTTCTTGGGCCTCGTTGGGTGGTACCGACGTTTTATTCCCAATTTTTCCACCATTGCTGCCCCCCTGACTGACCTCACAAGCAAAGCAGCCAGAAATCCTGTTATCTGGACAGAGGAGTGCGAAAGAGCATTTTCCATCCTCAAAAGCTGTTTGTGCTCTTCTCCAGTACTCCGAAGTCCCGATTTCCAACAACGCTTCCTCGTGCAGGTGTATGCTTCGTCAGTTGGCGTTGGGGCAGTCCTGGCACAAGGGAAGCCAGGGGAAGAACAGCCAGTCCTGTATCTCAGCAGAAAGTTGCTACCCAGGGAGCAAAGATATTCCACAATCGAGAAAGAGTGTTTGGCAATCAAATGGGCCCTGGACAGCCTGAGGTACTACCTGCTTGGAAGGGAGTTTGACCTGGATACCGACCATCGTGCCCTGACTTGGATCCAGACCATGAAGGATCATAATGCACGAGTGACAAGGTGGTATCTGGCGCTACAGCCCTACAGATTCACTATCCGACACAAGGCCGGAAGACATAACCTGATGGCGGATTATCTATCCAGATTGCCGATTCTCAGCAATCTAGGAGAGGAGGGAGGTAATGTGACAGAGGGCTCTGTCCCTGTTTACAACGGCACCTGTAGCTCACACACACATTTTGGCCGGCACACACGCTAACTAAGCTCTGTCCCAGTTCACAAACGGCACCTGTAGCTCACACACGCATTTTGACCGGCACACACGCTAACTAGTCATGAAACAGTTTAACACCATAGCTTCCTAGCATAACAAACACAACATTTTTCATTTAGCATACTCACCATTATTGGAGCATTTGGGTGTCTATGTAATGTTTGCTGATCCCCGTGTCTGTGTTTCTCTCATACTCTCTTTTGTTTGTTTGAATAGTTCGCGGGCTGCCGTAGCAGAGGGGGAACGAAACCGAGGTAGCTTGGGCTACTTCAGTAGCGTCTGGCCTGGGTAATACTGCATGGGATTGGGTAGTGCTACCGTGGAAGGGGGTGTGATGTGAATTATAGTTATATTGTGTAAATGGTGGGCAGAGGTGCAATGATTCTGATATTTATGTGCAGTGTGATAAAGAATGTGTGATTTATCCTGTGCATTTATGAGATTGTAACCTGGGTAACATTGATTAATTATTGTTGTAAGTTAGTATGGCCGGGGGGAGGGGCTTAGGGCCTAAAAGGGGAACACTGTTCATTCTAAGGAGAGAAGGAGAAAGGGGAACTAGTTGACAATTTACCTGTGATCTTTTTCGGGGCCGTAACAAGTTTAGGGTAAACTGAGTTTTGACAGTAGTTTTTTTTCCCTTTGACGTATTTTTTTTTTCCCTTTGAGAATCGCTTTGTTTTGTTTTTGAAAAAATTTTCTTTTCCAAACTTTTCCGTGCAACTTTTGCCTGTGACTGCTGGGTGCCGTACAATAAACAACCGTGCACGACAGTGCTATGTGTGGAGGAGTTAGTTTTTCTAGTGGAGGAGTTAAACCCACGGCCTGTTCTGTGACAGTTACATATGTTCATCATTATTTAATTTTTTTTAATGTGGGGTTAAGCTGTTGGGGAGTTGCATGGCACATTGTAGCAGAAATCAGATGAGTGATGAGTACCAAGAAAGACTTGAAAAGAAAGTTTGATGTCTTTATAGAAGTTTCCTGGAATTAATTAATCATGCCATTAATTTGGGCATATCGGTAGAAACACATTGCGCATTATGTGCCATACAAATGAGAGTTTGTGAATTTCCCCTTGGGGATCAATAAAGTATCTATCTATCTATCTATCTATCTATCTATCTATCTAGAGCACGATGTCCATCATCATGACGTGCATGTTTGTGTGCAGCAAAACCTTGTCCTCGGTAGGTGTTTCTCCACAGGTCCCGAATTATCTTGTTTATTTCCTCCATCTTCTTGCTATGGAACTTCATAATTGTCCTGTGGACCCAAAAATGCAAGTATGTAAAACACTTACACTGGCAACAGGCCTGGCAGCTCAAGTCACATCAGAAAGAAGTTTGAATCCCTCTAGCTGCAATGCCAGTTGTGAAAAGAAACTTAACCAAACCACATCATGAACCTGACACTTTTTATTTTGTCATGTCTACAATTTGTGCAATCAAAGCTGCTCCCTGCTGGTTCACAGCAACAAAACTATTCATGATATAAATTCTCTTTTTTTTCAACACTCAAGGGAACTTGCACATGCTCATTAGGCTGAGCTGAGGCTTCATATTTTACTTACTCGGTTGTGGGTTGTGCACAATTCAAATTGCAATTCTGCTTCCTGTTTGCTACCTCAATTGAAATGAAAGTGAAATTCAAGAATTTAATTGGAATTTAAGAGCCAGTTTCAATTCAATTCTGGAATTTTCTGGAATTCTGGAAAGTCTGCTATGAATAACCCATCACAGAAAAACCTCCCCTCCCTGGACCAGCAATCTGGTGGACTTTCGTGGTCACTGTTGAGACCTAATGAGACTTAAAGGAAAATTTCGGTATTTAGCACTTTGAGTCCCTTTTCTGGTTTGTTTTGGATGAACTAGAGTGGTGGACACCGAAATTTTGACGATTGGTCCTGTCTCGACTTTTCTGACTCGTTTTGAATCGCCTTTTACTACTCAGAGTGGCTGCCAACAGGCATACTCAAACATGTCCTAAAACAACCCTTAACGTTCATTTTCAAAACTGTGCAACTCACGAGTGGTTAGTGGTGTTCGTTGATTATTAAAATCAAATATATCGGCGCAATGTATGATTTCCAGCCGTCTTATTTGCTATTGTGGAACAATTTTTTCAGACACCTCACAACCGCGTATAAACTTCCGCTCAATATTTGAACCTGAAGCATAGACGGTGGCGCAGTAATATCAACGTGCAATGAGACTTCCAACAGAAATCAATGGGATTTTATAAAATGCCAAATAAAACACGACAGAAACTGTATTTCGCTACGCTACTTGTTTTGGAACATCAACAAACACCACTAACCATTCAAAACTGTGAGTTGCACAGTTTTGAAAACAAACATTAAGGGTTGTTTGAGTATGCCTGTTGGCAGCCACTCTGAGTAGTCAAAGGCGATTCAAAACGAGTCAGAAAAGTCGAGACAGGACCAATCGTCAAAATTTCGGTGTCCACCACTCTAAAATGAAGAGGAAACACTGTGAAGAAAGTTAATGTTTTAAATAGGCCACATCAATTTATAATATATGAAGTGAAACTGGACGAGCCAACAACCTCTAACTAGTTTTAGGCCTACTCATTGCTAAATTGCAATGTGAGCGGCATCCAGCAGGGAGGATACGTTGGCAGGATTTTTTAAAAAGCAACCAGAACTACATTGTGCGTCTGCCCTGATTCTGATACCGTGGCGGTAGTAATTTTGCCATGGCGGGCCGCCATGCTAAAATCAACGTAGAGGAAACACTGGTGTGTGCTTTAACATGTCACTTTCTTGGTGTTTATCTACCGGACTTGAGAACAACTTTGGAGTTGTTTGGAGCTGATAGTGGACTACAGGAGGCTGCAGTGGAGAAAGTCAGCTGCTTCAGATTCCTTGGAGTTAACATCAGCGAGGATATGAGCTGGTCACACCATATAGGTGTGGTCACCAAGGTGGCAAGACAGCGGCTCTTCTTTCCTCGTTGGCTATGGAGGTTGGGTATGGACGGTGAGACACTGACCAACTTTTGTGCCATTGAGTATCCTGACTGACGGGATCACAGCATGGTATGGTAACATCATATCACGACATCGCTACAAATACAGTATGCGATTAAAATCAGCGAACATCAATGTATAGGCTACGTAGATAAATAGATAGATTGATAGATAGTTTATTGATCCTTTATTGATTGTTTCAGTGACGCTTGGTGAAACAGCATGGAGTGGATGTTTTCGGTTCAGATGCTTGTTCCCTTCCTTTTTGAGTATGTAATGATACCAAAACTTTAGACATTCTCTGCCATTTATGGACATCTTGACTCCGCCATCGCGCCAACTAAATTCAGAATGTATCACACGCTAGTGGTGTGCTTCCTGAACAATGGTCCGTGTGGAAAAATCAGATCCCTGCACGTATAGTGCGCGGAATTTAACGAAGCTTCGAAGCAGAGTTTTTGCCTCGAGTAATTTTTGTAATCGAGTTATTCGAGTAACTTGATGAATCGTTTCAGGCCCTACATACAATTAAGTGGTAGTATGAGCGTTCATTCAATGCATGCACGTCTGCGCGACAGAAACTCGATAACGTTGGTAGCAAAGCGCTGCTTCAACCTGTTGGAAGGCTATTTAATTATGTAACAACATTTAATAGAATGATGTGGAATCTTGCAACTTCCATAAAAACAGAGCAGAGACATAATACACTGTCTAGTATTGAGTATTGTATAGTCAAATTTAAATATAACGTGGCCAAATCATAATTAGTCTTCCTGTTAAAGATCTCCAGATCAGTGATTTCACCTATCTACTCCACAAAGCTGGTTTCTCCTTACATTCAGGCATTCGAATGAAATTTCATTAAAAAGCATGTCAATATGTTTTCCATTTGCCTACCAGTGTATGATGCTTGCATTAGGGAAACATCCCAAAACAATGGCACCAATATAATTGCTGTTGTTTTGAGAAGTATTTCTCATGCAAGCATTACTCAACCATGGAAAAGCATACAATGCAACTATTGTAATTATATTTTACATTAGTAAAGCAGTCCTCTGATGTGCATGTTTTCACAATTTTTTGTGAACAATGTTAGCACTTTAAACATTAACTGCTTTGAAGTGCATGTATAACAATATAGCATAACAATAATATTTGTGATAATAATGATAATCATAATGATAATTAAAGCAACAATAAGGAAATGCTGTCCCCTCAATGCTAATGTAAACCCTGGTTGGATAAGGATTCAAAATTGGATATGAAGATGAAATCTGACGCATTAATTGCTGTGGTTCTATATAGGCTGTGGCAATAATTTTGGAAAATAATAACTCGCAGCAACATATGGAAAAAAATAACTATGAACTAGTTCATTTTTTGGAACTGTGAACTTAGTTCAAAATTTTGAATTATGAACTATGAACTGAACTAGTTCATTTTAAAATTTGTGAACTGAACTTTCAACTAGTTCATGTAGAAAGTGAACCTTCCCAACACTGCATGTAGCCAACTCATCCTATCAGACATCTATGAAACATTGTTCGTACCTCCTCGCACAATCACGTTTGTCCATGGTTCATGTTATTAGGACCAATTTCGCATGCCATTTATTTAAGAAGTAAATAGGAAATTTAGCTAATTTTACACAGAATTCAGTGCTTCATTACAAGTAGACTGTTAGACCTATTTGTTTCAGGTTGCTTTCTCACCAGCAGGACTACACCAGAGTTTGCTATATGATGCGGAATGAGACCCCCACTTTTTGGATGTCTCAGACCAATTAATTTAGTGTGCACTTGAGTGTGATTGTTGAGGTTCTTTCACTGCAGAGTTTGGTATTAACTGGCAAAGATACATCCCACTTGTTGTAACTTGTTCTAACAGAGACAGCCCAGTGACAGGTAAGATTATGTAAAACTAATGTCCACAGCACTTTTGTACACACCCCATCTATATCCCCAGCACTTTTGTAAACAATCAGCACGCCCATAATAATTTAATTTTGAAAATACACTTCCACATCTGAAATCTGATCTATGATCTGAAAAAAGGACTCAGCTATTTTAATTTTATATATAAAGAAAAAGGTCACCACTGTAAAGGGTTGCACTGGAGTTAGCTCAAGCTACAAAACAAGAGCATACTTGCAAAACACAACATGTCAAAATTATAACTGTTACATGCAGTTAATTATGCTTACATAGTTACAAGTTGAAATTCAAAAAACTGCACAGGCCTAGAAAAAGGAAAAAAAAATCTCTCAGTTTGCATTGGGCGGAAGCTATGCTAAGTGACATCTGCCTTGACCTAACCTGTTGAAAACTGCAGAGATCTACAACCAATGATTCTCACACTGCTAATTTCCTTGATTCTTGGGTGTATAGTTGTCATAATCTCAAACGACTGCAGTGCTACAGATACGGTCAGAAACCACCTCAGTGGAGGCGACAGGATGATGACAATCTACCCCAGTTCCATTATGGTGCTGTAAGCAGTTACTTCCTTTGAGAATGCTTCTTGCTAAAGAGTCATATCATTTTGATGACACATAACTAAAAGTACAGTCCATGATTCTAATGAAAGCTTGTTGAACTCTGAGCTCAAAAGCCAATCAAATTTCTCCCCTCACCTCCGTACTCCTGAAGTAATGTTTTAATTGCCTTGAATAGTGTGCGGCTGAGTCCAAGTCACTTTATTCCCTATTAACAGAGCCAGGATTCTATATAAACACTAGTTTTTTTTTACTACATACACAGAAATAAAAAAGCTAGAAAATCCAAAGGAGTTATTCACTTCATATCGCAAAAGTACATTGGATTTACATAAGGCTACATGATTATAGGCAAAATGACAATTAGATTATTTTCATAAATATTGACATCAATTGATATTTTAATGACAAAAAGTAACTGCTGTTATTTGATATTTAGCCTAGGGCATGTTCAAAAGGTAATCCATCCACCATTGCATTGATTATGACCGCAGTGCTAGCAAAGCGTTAAAAAGGTTTAATCTTTTTTTTTTTCTTCCAGATTTTTTTTTCTTCAGTAATTTTGTGTCAACGATTCCCGGGACACTGAAAGACCGGGCTGCACTAAACTGGGTGGGCATGTAGCCCAACAAGGATGACAAGGAACCATTGTTTTGATCTGTCGCCCACTCGCCACACCCGGCCCCCCAAAAAGAGGGTGGGCAAGACACAGTTTTCTGTGAATATCCCGAGACCTGTAGGGCCAAGGCTGACCAACTTTTTTCGTATGTTGGCCTCAAGGGGCTATGTCAACCCATCCCATATCCACTCATTTGAGGCACGCCACCTAGTTAAAAATGATAAAGCAAAAATGAGGCGTTGTAATCAAAGGTATCTTTGGCTGACAACTGCACAGAATTTTAAGTGTAGGATCATTATAACACCCTCTGAGTGCATGCCAGGTTTCGGGGAATTCTGTTCATGGGGGGGCATATCAGCTACACACATTCATGCACCCCCCCCAACCCCCCACGCACACATGCACGCACACCCCCCCCCCACGCACACACGCACACACACACACAAATTTGTGGACGCCCGCATCAAGGGCTTGTGGTTTGTATAGTTATGTTGCTGCGGATCATAAACGGCCAGAATAATGAAGAGGAATGACTGGAAAGTTTGTTGATATTTGTTGCTAGAGAACTCATCATACATTAAAGGGGGTGGGTCTGAAATGGCAGACACCGCTGTTGAGCCTTCTAGAGGTGTTGTGGACCTAATTCACCAAAACATAGATGAAGGAAGGTGCGTGGATCATAACCCCAGTGAAATGCTCTTGAATGTTACTCTGTTGGTGATGTTTGCTTTGCACTCAAGGGTTGCTTTGTTGGTGAGTTTGCTTTTGATGGCAAATAGGCTTGGTTGTTGATTGGCCCGCAGTGGGTAATCCCCTGTCTATAGCACTAGGAATTAAATGCCTCTCTTGTTTAAATCCAAAACTGGGTCCTTTGAATCACTTCCTTTTACCTGCTCTGGGGGTTGGCCGTTCACATATTTTATCTTTAAATCTATGATTTAAAGGGTACTCTGTAAAAGTTCAGACCTAGAGAAGAAATTGGAAGTTTAACTAGAAAATGTAATTTCGAGGAAATTACCAGTGCATGAAAATATAAACATACTGTATATTAACATAAAATGCCAAACAAACTTTTATTTGGAAACAGTTGACAGGAGTCATAGTTGATAACAACTGACAGTTGAAATGGCTGAACAGTTAAATAGTTGAGTAGTTTAAATAGTTAAATTATTTAATAGTGAATTATTGTAGTGAGGACATTTATTTTGAAACAGTTGTGGGCAGAGGAAATAGTAGTCTTAAGAGAGCCAGATTGTATGCTTAAAGCCTGAGACAGAGTATATAGTTTAAAAGTTGAATGTAGATAGTGTAATGAATGTTGATAGACAGAAAGTTGAATGGATGTTGATAGGCAGATTGTTTAATGGATGTTGATGGATAGTTTAATGGGTGGATGAGTGAATGGTTTGAAGAGAATGAATGGATAGAAAGTTGGATGGAATGTGCCTTATATCCTTGTAGAATGAAGAGACACAGAGAGTTGGCCTAGTTAAGCAGAAAGCAGTTGATACAGGTGCAATCAGTTTAACTGGCCCTTTGATGGGTCCTAGTTGAGCAGCTGGAAGTTGATACAGGTGCAAATCAAGTTAATTAGTCCATTGTGATGTCATAGTGCTAATGTAAAGTCTATGGGGAAAAATAAGCTTGTTTTTAGTTAATATCTCAAAAAGTATAAAGTTTACAAAAGTGAAAAATACATTCCTCAAGTGTCCTTTTCAAGACCTACGTTACAAAGTTTGAACGAAGTTTCTACGTTAAACGTAATACTTCGGATAACAGAACAGTGCATTTTCATGCACTGTAATTACATGTATGTGTTCAATATGCATTGCTGGGGGGCATTTAAATGTTATAAATGTCTAAAAGTAATACATGTAATCAACATTGTTTGTTGACAATATTCTTGAAAAAAATGTGTAATGTCTAAAGTCTGATGGAAGAACCCTTCACTTAGTCATATATTTACTCATTCACTCACTGGATTACATCACTCAGTGTAAAGCCACAGAGACCCTGAGAGGAAGTGTCTATGTCAGAGCTGACGAAACACACTGACAAGACAAACAGGTTTTCCACTCTTTGGTCTCTACGGTCCATATTTGGTCAAGCGCACGGACATCCTGATGAATTAGCTTACACACTTACATGACTATATGACTATAAAATGCAGAGACGGTGAGCAGAGCAGATGAAATGCCTGGCTAAACCTTATTAGAATACTTAATGACATACATGTTTTTTGGGAGAAAGACAGCTCGTCATCACCGATAGAACTGGAGGGGACATCTGCAGGGGAATATCAGGTTGTGTCAATGAGCTGAAACTCAACAGAGGGTGACTTTGGAAGGAAAATAGTATGCTGTAGCACTGAATGATTAAGGCAGAGGAAGGTTCAAGATTCAAGAGATTTATTTGTGACCTTCTTGGCAGCTATATTTGGGGGCCAAGCAGCAAAGTTAACGTATTCTTATTATTATTATAACGAAACGCTAATTTGCCATTGAACCATAGAGTAAAAAGTTGGGAAATTTGGCACATTGATTCGGTACGGTCATATGATAAAGTTTCATGTCAAGTGCTCTAGCGCCACCAATGTGTCAAATTTTGCATTACATCTATGCGTTTAACATTTCAATCTTACACATTGAGGTATATTTGGAATCCTTGGATGAGGCTGAACTGAGAGCTCTTGCTGCATTTTGATTCAATTGTAGCTGTTTTATTGTCTTAAATGGCCTATAAAAAATAACATTACAGTAATTGACCCTTGAGACATGAGACTCCTTAGTCAATCCTAAGGGGAGGAGAGCAGTATCTGGAGAGGGGGTTATATCTTTCAGTGTCCTGTGACACACCTCAGGAAGTTTGTGCAAAAGTGTGTACATACATACTGTGCACATAAATGCGTATTTGTAATAAAGGTAATATTTTCATGCCCACAATATTGCATTTCCTGCATATTAGGCTAACTGCAATTAATTCCTCCAGTTTTGATATGCAGAGAACTGCAGTTTTGTCATTTGAAGTTGTTCAGTTGTTAGGGCTACCTGAAGTTGACTAGATAAAAATTATAGTCCGTTTTCTGATGAGTTTGCAAAACTTTGATTAATCGTAATCATGATTCACAAGAAGGATTAATCATATAAAGGGTTCAGATGCAAAAAACAGTAAAAATCCACACTTCATTGGTAGACTTCCGAGGGCCCTGACATTTAAAACGAGACATTGAGAACTTTGAAAAAGCACTGGTAGTTTATTTACAAGACGATTTATACAGACAGTACCTTCAGGAAGTTTACCGTTCGCCGCCTTGAATTTAGTCATGATAAGTCGAGCAACGAGTACGAATGGATTCCAAAAATAATTCAGTAGAAATGCATGGATTCTAGTTGCTTCCAACTGGAATCCATGCATTTCCACGGAATTATTCTTGTAAATAAACTACCAGTGCTTTTTCAAAGTTCTCAATGTCTCATTTTAAATGTCAGGGCCCTGAAAGTCTACCAATGAAGTATGGAGCTATTTTGAGCCAAGTAAATGGGGTAAAACAGTGATTTATTTGCATGGCTAGGCCGATGCCCGAGGCACCCCCATCGAAAACTTGTTGATAGCATCGGCTAACTAGCGCCAGATTTCGGAGTGCAGGGGACAAGCCGAGATGAGCTATGAGACAAAAGTTCACACTCGGTATCATGTTTAAACACACTTTAGGTCAATATCACACCGAACTTCTCCTTTAACCCCAAGTTGCTCCTGGGACAATATGATCTCTTGTAATATAGCTGACATATGTAAGTCACTTTGGTCAAGAAGTGTCTGCTAAATGTAATACATACACTCTTTTGCAAGAATCATTTTCACGGTCGCCACAAAATCCAGGATACATGGGTGTCCACCAAGTATGAAATTGTTGAGTGTCTGGATGGAACTGGCACACACTAAGATCAGGCCATATGGGAAGAGGGCCCCCTTAAGACCATGTATCGCTCTGAGCTTAAACCTGTTCCCACCGGTCAAGATTCATCCAGCCTAGGCCTGTCGCGATATTCAATAAATCAATTAATCGCATGATAATTAAAATTAGCTCGATCATTTTTCTGGCCGTGATAAATGCCATTTGCATGCATGTTTGTTTTCCTCGTCTTTCTCTCTTCCTCTCTCTCTCGGGCCCTTAGAGTAATGATGAGTGAACCCTCATGTCAGTCACTTGTCAGTCGCATGGTGTGTGGGGAGGCGGGACTACTGGCGTAGCCTACCACAGAGTGCAGCTAAAGAGCCGCGTGAGAAGTATACCGGTAGGCACTAGGCAGAGAAAGCTAGTTGCGAGTTTGAGTAGGCTACGCCTAATAAAGACAAAAAAGATGGAATTGGTTTCTAAGCCAAACGCGACAGCTGCATTGTGGGAGCATTTCGGATTTAAACCGAATGCCCGTGGTGAACAACTGAACGTGAGTCGGTGTGTCGCATTTGTTGGAAAACAGTCGCAATTAAAAGCAGCAACACAACAAACATGCATATGCATCTAAAACACAATCATCCGCTGCAGTTTTCCCAGTTGGGGAAAAAAACACAACAAGTGGGCCGTCTTCCTCTTCCCGACAGAGCACAGGGCGTTTAGTCGACAAACGAAGTACAAACAGGACAGTGCGAAATGGATTACACTCACAGACAGTGTAGTTTGCTTCATTGCTAAAGAGATGCTGCCCTTTAACATCGTCGAAAAGCCAGCATTTCAACGAATGCTGCAAACATTTGACAGACAGCATGAATTGCCTGGGAGAACATATGTGTCACAAACGGCAATTCCACAACTGTACAACAGCGTGAAAGACGACATACTTAAGGAGATCAAAGACATCCAATTTTACTCTGCCACTACAGATATGTGGTCAAGTTCAAACATGACCCCCTATATGAGCTTGACTATACACTACATAACTTTGCATGTCCAGTGTACACGGAGAATGACAGTGTCTTGGAGCAGCCGCACCCCCTGCAACTCCACTTCCAATGTCACTGATTCCGACAGATACGCCCGACACTTCTGCTTTTTATCTGGTGGTGGTGGAGTTGACCAGACATCTGAGGCTTCAGACGTTACCAATTTATCATCATCCATCGCGTCTGGCCTCTGAAAAAACTTTTAAGGCTAGTCTGCCTGGGCCTGGCCATGTTTGAACCGCCTCACTCATTTGTTCGTTGTTTAACATGGACGTTTTAAGCGTGCGTTTCCTATTTGAAATGCAGCATGTTGTTTACTAGCTTACTTTTCAAACGAGCCTGTTCATTTAAAAACATAGCCAGAGGACGTATAATATAGGCTTACATCTTAAGGCTTATTCTCAAATTCAGATTGCGTTAGAGGACGGGATTATTAGCCAATTTCAACAGACAATTTGACCGGAGAGATTTAATTTTGTCGGACATTTCATTTTTTTTCCGGCCAATGTCCGGTAATTACCGGACAACGGAAACCCTGATATATATATATATATATATATATATAATACATGTAATATATATGTACAGTATATTGCACAGGTTTATGGGCAGTTTTTGGAATATAAATATAAATATATATATATATATATATATATATATATATATATATATATATATATATATATATATACATACCGTATTAGTCGCATTAGTCAAAAAATGCATCCTGAACAGGAAAAAAACATATATAAGTCGCACCGGACTATAAGTTGCATTTATTTAGAAATGTATTTCACAAAATCCAAAACCAAAAACAGAGACTATGTAACTGGATTATTGAGGCCAAAAAGATTAATGTTAATGAAGACGAAGGAGTGAAGGCAGCCAAGAGGAGGGCAGGAAGGTAATTGCAAAGCAAAAGATTCACTGAAAGAAAATACCATGTGGTACACCAAAATGTATCTAAAATGTGGAGAATACAATGTAATCAAGCATTTTGGGCGATGTGGAGTCACAAGCTGGCAGCAGATTAAATGCTCACAAGAGAGAAAAAGATGCAGTTTTAGACGTGACTGAAGCAAGCCAGGCGATAGGCCTATAGGCCCGACGGTAATTGTAAAGCAATTTACAAAAGATTCACTGAACAAAAATGCTGATATGATACATGAAAATGTTGCTAAAAATGTGGAGAATGCAATGCAATCAAGCATTTTGGGCGATGTGGAGTCACAAGCTGGCAGCAGATTAAATGCTCACGATAGAGAAAAAGACAGATTTAAAAGGATGTGACCGAAGCTGAGGCAAGCCAGGCAATTTATAGGCCTATAGGCCCAACGGTAATTGTTAAGCAATTTACAAAAGATTCACTGAACAAAAATGCTTATATGGTACATGAAAATTTAGCTAAAAATGTGGAGAATGCAATGCAATCAAGCATTTTGGACGATGTGGAGAGACAAGCCAGCAGCAGATTAAATGCTTGAGAGAGAAAAATATGCGGTTTTAAAAGGACGTGCAGACCGAAGCTGCAGCAAGCAGGTGATAGCCTATTTAGACATTTATTTCACAAAATCCAATACTAAGAACAGACAGGCTATGTAACTGGACACATTGAGGCCAAAAATATTGAGAATACAACAGGGAATGTTGAAGACGAAAGAGTGAATAGGGACAAGTGCCCGACGCTATTGTAAAGCAATTTACAAAAGATTCACTGAACAAAAATGCTGATGTGGTACATGAAATTTTAGCTAAAAATGTGGAGAATGCAATGCAATCAAGCATTTTGGACGATATAGGCTATTGGCACAAGCTGTCGCCGAGAGAGCGAGAAAAAAAAGATGCGCATTTAAAACCAGAGCCTAAATTTCAGCGCGGGATTGCGCATAAATTATTACTAAGTATTGAGCATACTAATAAAAGTCCCGCAACGCTAGCCATCATAATGCGAGAAATTCCCACACATTTTGCAGCGCTGTCTGACGTTAATCTAATAATGGAGTGGCCTGAATGTGGACCAACTCTGACTTCAATTGAACCCCATGCAGACACACACGCGCGCGCGCGCATGCAGGACCACTTTGGGGGTGCCTCTCTCTTTGCTCTCTCTCTCTCAGCAGGATTTGTCACCGCTCAAGTCAAATTATTATAGCCTATATTACGTGCTTCTACATCAACCGCTATCGACAGGAAAGGAAAACAAATGTTTAGCGATCAGGAACCGCAAACACAGAAGCATGACAGCCTATAATATAACGCAAGAGAACATGGATGTGTTCTCCATTTGAGGAACGTTATAATCGATTGCGGACGTGAATAGACAGCTACAGACACGGAGCGCATAGTAGGCCTACTTTCACTTTCTGTGCGTATTCACGTGAAAGATAATTAGTAGCAAAACAGCGATCAAATATTACATGGCAGTGAGTTTTGTTTTCAAATGTTTTCATGCATGTCTAGATAACGGGTGAGGAATGTTTAGGGGACAGACTATCGTGAATTCTGAATTTATGGCTGGGCACAGCACCTTTATTTGGACCATGGCTTGTAGCCTATTCGAGTCAGCTAGGCTTTTATTTCTTGCGTTTTACTGTGAGACATAGGCCTATAGTTTTCGTTTGGAGCAGCATACCGGTAGGCTATCAATGGCAATGGTTCACTATTAAGTTTCATGTATGAAAGAGTGTCGGGATGTCCATCCGCTTATTGCGAGATAAGGCATCCGCTTTCATTCATTCATTCATTCATTCATTCATGGAACGTGTGCTGTGCTGCAAGGGATAGCCAAAGAGGCCTAAGATTTAGTTATTTTTTAAATTATGCATGATTCACTTTTTTATAAAATTCGTAGGCTGATGCCTGGCAGCAACAATTGTGTTTAAATGTAGGTTAACCTGGGGCTGCGTGTGACTGGTAGCTTGAGAGCAACGTGTTGGAGACTCATGGTGTAGGACGATGACTTCGTTGGCAACAATATTAAACCAACCAACAATATAAATTATTAAGAAGAGCTCTTTTATGAGTTAAATTGAAACAAAATTATACTGGCTTTTATTTGTCAGAATCTGAGGCCCAGCTAAATAGAATCCCGGCCATAATTTTAGGATTTAAGTATGCACGTGTGTTTCACGACTTGTGCATTTGAGAGCGCTCTCTCAAGGCTGTAGACGATAATGTTTCATGTAGGGTTCATGTCAGTTAATATAAATTAACATTTAAAAACATGTTCAATTATATAATTTTTTTCATATATAAGTCGCACCTGACTATAAGTCGCAGGACCAGCCAAACTATGAAAAAAAGTGTGACTTATAGTCCGGAAAATACGGTATATATATAATGTATAGTATGGGGTGTTAGCAATGCAAGGGCATAGGTGAAACAGTGTAGGAGTAAATGTAAACAGGTAAACAGTGCAATGCAGTCAATGTAAACAGGTAAACAGGGCAGTAGTAAAAAGTAAACAGGTAAACTAGTAACAGCTAAAGTGCAAATGCGTAGGTGTAGTTTTGTTCAGCAGTGTTACAGCCTCTGGAAAGAAGCTGTACCTGAGCCTGCTGCCAGATGGGAGTAGACCAAAAAGACCATGGTTTGGGTGGGAGGCATCCTTGACAATGGATTTGGCTTTGTTTAGCGTTTATGATATGTGTTGTGGATGGAGGGAAGTTGGGAGCCAATAGTCCTTTGGGCAGATTTCACTACTCTTTGTAGTGCCTTGCGATAAGCAGCGTTGCAGTTGCCGTACTATACAGAGATGCAGTTAAGTGAGTATGCTCTCAATAATACAATGGTAGAAGTCTGTTAGAATCCTAGGACATCGGTGAGATTTCTTCAGGGTTCATAGAAAGTGAAGGCAAAAATATACAGTAGTAAAAGCTGTAAAATGAATTTTTATTACAGTGCATGAAAATGCACTGTACTGTTCTTCCTAGGCTGCTTCTTCTTCTTCTTCTTCTAACACAGTTAATGCAGCTTCAACCGTTTAACGTAGAAACTTCATTCAAACTATGTTACGTAGGTCTTACTTAGGACATCTGGGCTTTGTATTTTTCATCTTTGTAACTTTTATACTTTTTAAACTATTTATTAAAAACTACTCAAAATTTCCCAATAGATTTAACATCGGGCTGATGACATCACAATGGGCTAATTAACTTGATTTGCACCTGTATCAACTTCCAGCTGCTCAACTAAGCCCCATCAAAGAGCCAGTTAAACTGATTGATTGATTGATTAAACTATTAATTAAAAACTATATTGGCCAGGCCACCTGCATCAACTGTCAGTTTCTCAGGCTTTAAGCATACAGTCTCATTCTCTTAAGATTACACATACTGTTCAACTGTTTCAACTGTTCAGTCATTCCAACTATATTAAACCTCATCTACCTAGCAAATAATTAAACCATTTAAACTATCCACCTATATTAAACCTCATCTACCTAGAAAATAATTTAACCATTTAAACTATCCACCTATTTAACTGTTCAGTCATTCCAACTATATTAAACCTCATTTACCTCGCAAATAATTTAACCATTTAAACTATCCACCTATTTAACTGTTCAGTCATTCTAACTATATTAAACCTCATCTAGCTAGCAACCAATATAGTTTGTTTTTACTCTGTATGATATTTTACATCATATTTTTTGCATTTTCATGCACTGTATTTCCTTCAGGAAATGCTTTTCTAGTTCATTTTACTGCTTTTACTATATTTTAATGGTTCTTTTTACTTATTTTACTACATTTAGTTTATTTATTGTTTTAAATGTTTACTTTAATTTAATTGATATCTTTTTTAATCATTTTACTACTTTTACTATATTTTAAATGTTGTGATTTGCTTACTGTGTTCTACTGGTGATGTAAAGCACATTGAACTGCCTTGGTAAGAAATGTGCTATATAAATAAAATTGCCTTGTCTTGCCTTCATGAGCCCCCATGTTCATGACCCCAGAGTGAAGCACTGCAGCTGCCTGGCAGCTCTAGCTGTTGGCTGCAGCAACTCGAGCTAAGCAGAACCGTTCCCGTTCCAGTGATTTACAGGCCTCTCCTCTAAACGGTTACTGGTTAAACCATATAGAAGAATGGTTGATATCATTCTTTTAAAATGACATCGCCTTTACAAATTGATTGACAGGCGGCACAATAGTCTATTTTTGTTTCTGCACAACAGCCGTAAGGCTTAAATAAAAGCACAGCAGATATCAAGACTGTAACTGTTCAGGTACTGTGCCTGAATTCAGGTGTGAGCAAGGCCGTTTAAGATAGGAAAATAGCCAATTAGCCTCTATATATGACATCTTCATAAATGTTTGATAACAGAAATGGTCATTGCCCTTTAAAAAAAACCTAATCGAACTGTTGCTGCCAATTGCTAGACACTGATATTTTCTTAGTGTTTTCTGTTTTTTTAGTAGGTTATTTCATACACAGTTACTTTTTCAGTGGTTGCACTGGTGCGCCTAACTGTTTTTATTTAGGTGCACCAGCACAAAATGTAGGTGCGCCCAAATTCATCGTTGCGCCCAAATTCATCGCCTTTAACGCCACAATTTTAAGGTCACCTTTTAATCGCCCTCCATATACATTCCGTGTCTGAGCTGTTGACAGAGTATGGACCGGGAATGAGAATGAGTATTGGGCGGATGTTTTGGGTTGGCTGTTTTGTCACGTTTATTTGCTTTATCCATTGCTGATTCTCTGGTGCTCAGATCGCCAATCAGAGGCAAAGACCCACCACATCTCTGTCTTAGACCACGATAGTCCAAGGATATATGGATGCAATTCATTATGTTTTCTGAATTACACAAATTATTCACGACATGTTAGATAACGGGATAGTTACCTAGAAGAAATGCTCCCCAGATGTAAAACTTTGCCAATTGGTTGCTTAGCTTATTTCGGAAATGTCATTAAACCCAACAGTAGGCCTAAATTAACTAAATTACCTAGCCTAGGTAGGTTAGCAACACAAACTTGAGAAGTCAGCAAATCAACTTAATGTTAAGTTATTCATTGCTGCATCACTTAAACTAGCAGCCATGACAGCTGCAGGATGAAAGCTGCGTGTGTGTGTATGAGGAGAAAAGACACATAGGCTACGGGAAGCACTAAGCATGCTTTGCGCACACTGACATGAAATATGTTTGTTATTGCAAAACAAAACTTCTTAAAAGCATCAATGCTAACACAATAAGATATTGTTACATTTCTTATTCCAGGGTATTGCGATACTTTTGCAGTGCAACATTAGTAGGGTTGGGCACCGAAACACGGTTCTAATATGGCACCAGTGCCGACGCAAACGGTAGTAACTGCATCGAATAACAAGATGGATTTCGGTGCCTCATTTCGGTGCTTAAATAGCGTTTTTATTTATTTATTTTTTATACGAGGCATCACTGCATGTCATGCGCCATCTCTAACGTCTTGCTCTGATAGCAACACATCCAGATACAGTTAGCTAACATATGATAAACACTGGATGTATAAACCAGAGGGGTGCACCACGTAGGCGATTGGACAGTGTTTGACAGCTTGCGTGAGCCCAAGTAGCTTACTTTAAAGCGATATCGCGAGCTCCTGTCAAAATCTAGCAGTGGGCATAACTACACACAAGCAAAAGGCTATGAAACAACATCAACAGTAGGCTAGCCTATACGTTACACAATATCCTTGCTAATGCGCCAACTGACATTTATTTGAAATGTTATCAGCAAAGTTGTAAGGTGAAAACTTTATTTCACGGTGTGTTAAACAACATAATGGCATGATATTAATCTTTCATGTGCATGATGCCCATATAGCATCACAATGAATATGAAGATCATGTTAAAAGTTAGCTGGCAAAAACATAAATATGTAGGTTACATACCTGATGTCACTGAGCTGTCAAAGAGGCTACAAAACCATCTCTCTACGTTATCGCTAATTAAACTCAGCTGACTGGTGTTAGCGCATAGCCATTTGCTGTTAAAATGCCTACTAGTCTAGTGCTGGGAATCTAAACACTTCAACACCGACATGTAGCCTAACATGTTCAAAACTACTGCGTGTAATGGGTTAAGACATGAAATTTCTTGAAGAATTTGGGAACACACGGAATAAATTAACTGGAAAGTAGAGTCCCTGTTAGATTAGCTTGCTTGCAAATGCCGTTGTCCATGACCTGGCAGTTTTACGGCAAGCGGCTTTAACATACCTTATGGCAAACCGCCTACACTGGGTAAACTTGAAATAGCAGAGCTTACCATTGTGTGTGCATTCTGGCAAGCTGTTTTAACATTTAAATGTATTATTCGTAGGAGCAATGAGATATTGATAGTAAATCGAATATAACAGTTCAATTTCATGTTCAAATTTGTCTTATCAATAAAAAAAAAAAGCAATTCATGCTTTAGACCATTTTAATTTAAAACATTTTAAAAACAAAGTACCAGTTCAGGCACCGGCACCGTTTTAAAAGTATCGATTTAGCACCGGTATCGGATAAAACCCAAACGATACCCAACCCTAAACATTAGTCAAAGGAGAACAAACGCTTAGTTCGTGGAGAGACCGCAGATGCGAGGAAAGTCTAGGCACTCACCCTTATTACATTAGGTGCACCAGTGTGACCAAGGAAAAAAAAATTGTTGCACCCTTATGCATGTGACCAAATTGGTCACACTCTGGAGCCTCGTAGTGTTAGACAGGAAATCCATCTTACCAACTCGTAGTAGCCTATTATGCAGGGCTATGTGCAAACTCACACAATCGGACTTAATTTAAGCTGTGGGTCAAGGAGAACACTACATGGGCAGATCAATTTAATGACTAACTTTTGAATATTATTTCAAGAGAAGTTAATTGTAACAATACACCGGTTATTAACTGCTTATCCAAAATTGAAAAAAAAAAAAAAAAAACATTTTCACCCCGGAGAAAGTGAAGTTAGTTTTGTTCCGATACACCAACCTCACAATTCGGTTTGTATCACGATTTTTGACCCACGGTTCAGATATAATATATATAATATATCTGTATTATTTTATATCCTGATATGAAAGGATTTTACTGAATGTCTGATATTTATGACAGCACACTTTATGCAGATTAGCCTATAGCCTAGGCCTACTATTTTTATTACAACTCTACCTCTTTAAATCAGCTGTCTGGTTGAAGCCTGGAAATATTGTAAACAAAGTAGCATAGTTGGCTAGCTTATCATAGTCTACTGATTGGACTGTTCAGTTTCCCAATGTGTGTTTAAGTTTCAAGGTAATACTTGTTCTCCTTGGGACAGGCCCCATTTCATTCAACTTGAATGCAAAAGTTTTAAACAAATATGTGCAGCATGCTAATGATGCTAAGCGGATTTAATAGTAGGCTAATTTAGCTAGTCGTCTTCTATGAGTCCTTGCTTTCATGATTGTGAATATTTTATTTGGATTGTGTTGGCCGAGTCGCGCGTGTTCATTGAGCAGGAGAGGGAGGGAGCGCGAGAGAGAGCGGGGCAAGGAGAGGGGGTTTACTTTTATACTGTTTGGTAAACACATACTCTACACATACACATACGTCTACAATGAAAGCAACGAGAGGTATGAAATTATTTATTTATTTTTGGACAACGTAGGCTACCAGTAGGCTAAGTAAAACGGGAGATGTGTGTTGCTTATGCGGCAGCGTAAGCTGCAAAGCACTGCGTGAAACACTAGAAAGGGTGTGTCACGGTTCTGCCTTTTTACACTGCGACACAGTATCGTGGATATGAATGTCACGATTTCAGTTTTGAATAGCATATTGTTACAGCCCTAGTGCATCCTAAAATTTTCTTCATTTCCAGGTTTTGTTTTTATTCTGAGGGTTGCCGGTTTGATCCCCGACCAGTAGGAACGGCTGAAGTGCCTTTGGGCAAGGTACCTAACCCATCACTGCTCCCCGAGCACCGCTGTAGCAAGGCAGTTCACTGCTCCGGTTTAGTGTGTGCTTCACCTCACTGTGTGTTCACTGTGTGCTCACTAATTCATGGATGGGATAATATGCAGAAACCAAATTCCTTGTATACGCAAGTATACTTGGCTCAGAAACCTAATTTACATTTACATTTTTAACATTCTGAACCATATCTAATCCCTGCTACAGTAAAATATTAAGTCCTTTCCACACCTGTACAGGTACCAGGAAGACATTCACATCAGTGGATACAAAGGCATTAAATCTGTACTCACTGATCTAGGGCCTTGTAGTAGATATCCAGATCTTTGTTGATGAGCTCAGTGGTTCTCATTACAATCATCTTGTCCCTGAAGCGGTCCACGGCGTGGCGGTACTGGTCTTCTCGTAGCTCCTTTTGGCACCGGAGGATCTCCTCCTTGAAGCCGTTCTGTCTTCCCAGCGCCACACTACGTTTCCTCTTCAACTCTTCCAGTTTGTCCTCAAGATCTTTCCGTTGTCTATCACAGAGTAGATTGAGAGGGGAAAAGATGGAGTTTATAAGCCAGGGAGAGAGATTTTGGATGACAGTTCAATATTGACAATTAACTGGGTCTGGTATTGGTGATAATGGGGCCAATCTGTTCAAACTGTTCAAATCTGTTTATGTTATTCCATGTTAATGCATATGTGCACATACAGTATATACTGATTTTGCTTCAAGGAGAGCGAACACATCATGGAGGGAGCTAAAAACATAGGGTCAGCAATTTAGAGATATTGCAAGCTAGCTGCAGCAGTCCTGAAATTCCATGACCTACTTGGAATGAATCATAGGCCTACAATAGCCGCGTAGCATTCAATAATCTGCATTGAATAATTAAAGTTAGGCTAACCACAACTACTCAAGCAAGCAGTAAAGCTAATTACCAGATATATATCAATTCTGCGTGGACATATATTTGCATTAATGTATTTTGGCAAGTACATTTTAACCTGCTACTACAAAATTCCCTGATATTCCATGACCTTGCCCCACAAATGATAAAATTCCATGACTTTCCATGCCTGGAATAGACTCTATCAAATTTCCATGATATTCCATGACCCGTGGGAACCCTGTCCAGGTCTCATTATCCGGACTGAAAAAGTTGGATTGACACATCCCTAGACCCACGGTTGTCAAACTGGGGTACGTGGACTTATTTCAGGGGGTACGCGAAAAAAGATCTAAGTCATATGCCTTTTCAAATGTTTTCTCTATCCCACGTTGGTAACTTAACTTCCGCATTTGCACTGCACATTAAAAACTTATTTTCTCCGCATTAACAAAATATTCGAGAGTGGAGACAGAGAGGGTAAAACAGTGTTTCTCAAACTGTGGGTCGCGGAGACATGCCAGGTGGGGCGCGAACTGACGTGAAAAACAGGAGTTTTTTTTATTTATTTTTTTTATCTGTAGCCTAGGCCCGGGTAGCACCCGATGCGCAATGGACGCACTGTGTTATTCATAGGGAAGCGCTTGTGTCAAGGCAGCTTAGTTAATCCCGACCTGAATGAGATTTTGAACGAGGTTGTGAGAGTGGTGAATTTCATCAAGACCCGGCCCTTAAAAGCGTGTCTATTCTCCGCACTTTGAGGAGATGGGAGCTGACCAAAATGCTGTACTGTTTCACAGCGAGGCAAGGTGGCTTTCCCAAGGTAAAATGCTGTTGCGTGTTTGCTCCGAGTCGCCTCTTCTTGGAGGAAGAGCGCATGTTTGAATCTGCAAGCAGGTTAACTAATGAACATTTCTTGACGAAGCTGGCCTATCTTTAACCTGACCCTAGCCAGATGAATTTCGCTCCGCCTAGCTCCACTCATCCATCTGGAACCGATCCATTGAAGTGTTGCTTCAGAAGGCTGGGCCTAATCAAAAAATGCTTGCATATGATTGAATAAGCCACTTGTCCGTCATCTATTGACGTGCTACTTCAACCACTCACATCAAAGCCAACCCGTGACGCTAATAACAGTGTCACAGTCGCTTCTACGCTATGTCACATCTATGAAACTCCCGCCCTGCGTCCTGATTGGCTGAACCATAAAGTCGGTTGCAGAAATCACTCTCAATGGAAGAGGTCCCAGATGGATGTGAGTGAAGCTAGGCGGAGCTATAGCGGAACGAAATTCATCTGGCTAGGGTCAGGTTAGCCTATCTTAGCGATATATTTGGAAAGCTCAATGAGTTAAATCTCCAGTTACAAGGCAAAGACAAGCACCTAGCAGATAAGATCACTGCATTCATCAAGACGTGTGTGAGATTAGGTGCAGATCTATTTAAAATCATTATATTCAGCACATTTGTAGGCCTATCATATGTTGACTATTGATTAGATTTGTATCATATGTTTATGATCCTATTCACTATTCTCGACAAAATTGCTAAAAATAAATATTAATAAAACAATTAAAAAAAAAAAAACTTGTTAACAATTGGTGGTGCTGGGGGTACTCCGGAAGATCATAATGTCTCAGGGGGTACATGCCTGTTAAAAGTTTGGGAACCACTGCCCTAGACCAAACTCTTTGAATTATATGGCAAGCATAAAGAGCCCTAGGATAGCTAAAATAATATTAGAATACAGCTGGGTTTATTGATATTAGCATGCTTTAATGTTTCAGAGGTGCTTGTAAATGCTCATGCAACCTACTATTAGACATTAACACTGAGGGCGCGACGCAACTCTTGGTGCTAGATTACACTGGCGCAATGATAATCAGGGACGTCACTAGGATTAAAAGACAGGGGGGGGTGTAGCAAAGGGAGAGAGCAGTCTGTGGAGAGTAAGCTAGCGGGGGCAGCGGAGATGGGCACTGAATGCAGCAGTTTCTTACCCCAAAAACATAAAAAAGAAAGAAAACGTATTACTTTCACAACGAATGGGAGGAGGAGTTCTTTTTTATGACTGTGAAAGAAACTTGCGTTTGTTTCATTTGCGGGACAACTGTGGCGATGGCAAAGCGGCACAGTGTGGAGACACTCTTCACTATGTGTCACACAAGCTACCATGTGCATCTACGATGCCTAGACGAGTCTCAGCTATGTCTGGTAGTTTGCTGGTAGTTTGTCTGGTCATTTCCATGAAGTTTGTATCACTGAAAACTATTGTTTCTGAAAACTTTGGGCAAATGTTTTTGATACACCTTTGCTGGCAAAAAAAGTATTCAAAATACATTTAAAAAAAATTCAACAAGAAAATTAGAAGAGAGAGCAGGGCTTAAAATTAATTTTTCAAAATGGGGGGAGTTCCCCCCTTAGGTTCTTCATGTAGGGGTGGCCAGTGGCCATCCTAGATTCTGCTTGACTCTCTCCAAACACACACAAATACACATGGAAAATGATGGCTTGTGTCATATGTTTCTATTTCATATATTTTGATATTCATATAAACTGTATTTAGTTAATAATGTATAGCGTCTCTTTTATTGAACAATGCGCTCAGGGGTGTAGCAATTAACAACCTAAGGTATGGTGTGGCGCTTGATCTAAAAATAGCTATCGTACACTATCTAAAAAGCATTGCGCCACTGACCAAGAAAAACCTGGTCTATAGCGAGTCGCATATGGAGCACAGCTGAAGACGCACTGTCACAAGATAAGCAGCAACTCCCCTGCAGGATAAATGTCCTTAGGCTTTTTATTCAGTCATTCGAATATTATTTGGGTAAGTGTTGCTTTTTTCAGATGGTTTTCGATGGTGACCCATTGTCAGTCAATGGGTTATGCTACCCATTGTCAGTCAGTCGTGATATGCTGCCAGGGTTTTGTGTTTTTCCACATCCAGAAGGAGGTCACTGACCTTCTTTAGGCTTGCTGTTTAGTTTGAGAAAGTTAGTGGACATCCAGGTTTTTATTTCTTGCATGCAGTGGTGGGTGGGAGCTGGGTAGAAGGTTTGGTGCTGATGTAAAGCTGAGTGTCATCAGCATAGCAGTGGAAGCTGAGTCCATGAGATAATATACTATGCGCTGACCCATCTCTGTTTAGTGTGTGTAGTGTGGTGTTGTGTGCATACTGTACTGTATATTGGTGAACCACATATATTTTTATTCTTTAGATGTCATTTAACATGTTTTGAGAGATGTTCCACCTTCCTCCATACTTTGGTTGGTCATGCACAATACATAGTGCTGTGTCGTATATTTGTAAACCAAGCTTCGCAGACCAGCAGTCTCTTAATTTGTCCGCAGCCCAGAGTTTGCCCAGTTTGCAGAGTATATACTCTCTAGATGTAATTCAGCATACATTGAATCATGAATCTCCCACCTTCGTCCATACCTTTGGTTAGTCATGCACAATACATACTGCTGTATAGCCTATTTAGAGCTAAATAGGCTAAATATTTGAATAATTATGTAACATATTATTATCATTATCATCAGTAGGATTATTACATATGGGCCAAAATAGTTTCTTGCAACACTCAAGGTGAAATCTTACTGGCGGAGCTCCAGGACTCTCATGTTGCCCATTTCCTTCAGAAGAGCTTCTCGCTGTTTTGAAACATCTTTGAGTTGCTCACTGCGCTTCCTGAAGGTGAGATTATCTTGCAGCAAGCGTTCCTGGACCTAAACGAGATAAAAGTTTAAAAAGGCAAAAACAAATGAAATGAAATTCTTATGAAGCATTTTCATATTTCATATAAGCACTGTCATATTCACAGGCTTACAATTTTTGTATGTGTACTTGACAATAGTAGAAGTTTAACAAACAATCACACTTTTTTAACTCTTTTTCCCACAATAGTAAAAAAAAAAAAAAAAAAAAAAAACCTTGTCTGCACACTAATCCATGCTAGATTATTTAATAAAGAGCTGAGCTTTCTGTAATCTGACCATTATCAGGGCATAACAAACATTTCACATTATTTACACACACACATAATTCAGTTTTTGCTTGTTTCTAGCACCTTTGATCGTGAGTGGGGTGTACTTTTTTTTAAGTTACACCTTTTCCCCAAACCAATACTATCCTCAGTAGCTCAGTTTTAGCAAACAAGGAGAGATTCTGGATGAGGTACAGTAAAGGGAGAAAGGGAACGCATGGGATGTTGTTATTGGTCTTCCTTGGTACAATCTGTTTTTTTCATTTACCTTTTGTGTGTCTATGTCTTGCCTGATGCTGGCCATTTCTTTGTTGATCTTCTCTCGTAGTGTTTCTGCTTCATAAAGTTTTCTGTTTGTCTCCTGAAGTTCTGCTTCTTTTTGCTTAAGAAATGTAAACAAATGTTACAAGCTTTACAAAGTTAAAGCCTTGATTTAAATAAGGTTAAAGTTTGATAAAGTGACTAATTACCTCTTTATACTCATCTTTTCCTTCATCAACGTACTTCTTGATTTCCCGCTCAAGTGTCATAATATTTTTCACTTTGTCCTTTATTGCATTGATCTACAAGGGAAGGATCAAGGGAAGTAAAGTGAGATACGTTTTGACTTGTGTGTGTTTGTCCATGTTTGTGTGTGTGTGTGTGTGTTTGTCCGTGTGTATGTGTGTGGGTGTGAGCAAAAGAGAGAGAGAAGGTGATGTGAAGTATCATTAAGAGTGTGCATGTGTGTGAGGTAGATTTAGAAGAACACCTTTTCTTGGCCCTCGTTCTGTTTCTGTGAGCGACGAACCATTAGCTCCTGCTTCTCCTGCTGCAGCTTCTCCAGAGTGGCAGCTAGTGGTGACACCTGCTCCCTAGCTTCCTGTGACCACACAAACACACACAACCCAATTAACACAGTGCCTGCTGGTATATTGTGTCTCTTTAGTTAGTTAGTTAGTTAGTTAGTTAGTCTCTCTCTCTCTCTCTCTCTCTCTCTCTCTCTCTATATATATATAACGTAATGGTACACAGAAGTCACGGTTCGGTTCATACCTTGCTTCGGACATCACGGTTCGGTACGAGTTCAGTACAATGGAGGGAAAAGCAAAACAAAAATGCAGAAAGCAATTTTTTTTATTGTGCATGTCTCAGGCTGCACCACCTAGTGTCATACAGTCTCTCCCCTGAGCTATCTGCAACAGCCTGAAGTGTGTAAGATGTAAACAGTACAATAAGTAACCATACTCCATCTGTAACTTGTAAACACAATAAGACAATCAGCTATAAAACTGAAAATAGGCCTACAGCATCACTTATTTCTGAAAGTGCAAATTACATAGAATAATAATTTTTAAAAATCCATTTAAGCAAGACCTTCAACATCCGTGTTTAGTTGTATATGGAAGGGTCTACAATTTGCCTCAATATTTTTCAGTGTGTGTACAGTAATAATCTACTAACTGAAAATATCACACTATTTTGCCAATGAAATTGCTCCTTTCATTTCATAAACATGCCCGCTCTTCATGTGAGAAGTTACAAGTTACCCTAACAGAAAGGTAATTACCACGCGATTTACAAAGCTTTCTGTCATTACAAAATCATTTTAAGCCATAGGTTTTGGCCCTATTTGTATGTGTATCCAAAGGCTGGTGAAGCGCAGAGGAAGTTTTTTTTTTTCTCATTTCAGTGATTGGTAGCCTACATCATCTGGGTGATGGCGTCGAATATGTGTAGCATGTTCAATATATTTCCACTCACATAACGTCACCCAACAACTGCTGAACCACCACTCTCTCGCCTGTACTACTGTAACTGAAATTCTCAAACTTGTGATCTTAAAGAGACCACCCAGCGGGTCCTCTTTAACTCTTGTGGGTTGCCACCACTCGCTTAGTGCTGCTATCTCTGACTGACTGACTCGACCGACGACCTGACAAAAAAATAACATAGGCGCCACTCAGAGCTTCAGAGCTAAGGTAAGGGCTACAGATTAGCATTAGGTGTCGCTAAAGAACTCTCATATTTAACAGTAATTCTGCTTTACATTAATTAATCTGCACGCACGTTATATAACCTCAACGACAATCAAGTAATACCCAGACATCCTTCTTATATAATAACCTTTCATAACTTTTTAAATAACAAGTTTAACTATTACTAATAACATATCGAAGCCATCCTACCAGAATGTGCACTCTGTATCCCGATGTCTCTTTTTGCTGCACTGTGTCTCATTTTGTTGCGCTGTGTCTCATGCTGCCTTAGCCTTTTGAAGAAACCAAAGTCGGCCTTGAAGCTGCAAGATAACGCGTACACAGTGCGAGCTCTACTCATAACAACCAGTAGGAGAGTGCAGGGGGGTGAACGATATTTAACCCATGCACAATCACTCTATACTGTACACCAGGGCTTGAAAATGAAATTATTTTTCAAACGTTCCAGGTAGGCCTATGTTTAACGTTTTCGTTCTTGCATGCGTTCCGCCACCAACATATCGGTCCTGAACTGGTTCGGAACGCAAAATATTGTTCGTTCTTAAAGTTCCGCCAGTGTTTGGCGGGCCTATCAAGTCTATTTTTGTGGACTTTACCTTAGAATAGACGTACTCATTATTTCCCCTCGATTTAGCCTATACCTAGCTACGCCCAAAAATAATAAATCACAGGCGGCATCCAAAAACATTCAGATGGGCTATCCATCCCATAGCCTACAGACTTACTGTAGGCCTAACCTATGCCTATAAATAATTTCTTATCAAAAATATTTCTAGATACGTGCTAAACTCCTTACCTGGTTGTAGCCTAAGTTTTATCCATATGGAGATCTTCAAAGGCTTGCGCTATAATTCCAACCCTGTTTATAAACGAACCTGTCTGTTGCTGACAAGGCCTATCTCAAATTTCCCGTTTAACTCTTCTACATAGAATAGGCTATAATTGCGCAAACATTTCAAATCCCGACTTTAAAACGACAAGGCGTGGACAGGCAAAATAGGCTATTACGCATAGGCTACAAACAATTTCCAAATCAGTTTCAGTAGCCTACGCTATGAGCTGGCCTAAGATCCGAAGTGGCAGACGGATAGGTTACATTACAACAGCAAGACAAAATATACCCATTTGGACCAAAGGTCCATTTATTTGTTTCTTCAAACTGCAGAAATCAAATCATTAGGCTGTTCGCCTACAATCAAACGAGTAGAACACTTAGGATATGCTTTTGTGAAATTTTATAAAATATATAGAGAACGAAAAAAAAAACGTTATTAACCGGTTTTGTGGATTTCAGAATAACGTTTCTGTTCCGGAACAGTTGAAGACCATTTTGTTTTCGTTTTCCGTTTCCGCTCCTCATAAAATTTCGTTCGTTTTCGGTTTTCGTTTTCGTTCCTTGAACCGGTTCGGAGCCCTGCTGTACACCCCTGAACTTTCCTAAACTTAAGGTGAAAAGTTTGTACCCTTGCAGCAATATTGCTGACTTGCGAAGATAAGAGCGAACAACGATCCTTTCATAACGCCATCTGTGGGTTCGGGGTAGTGCTGTGTCAGCATTTTGGAGGGGTATAAGTAAGAGAGTTCTACCTTTGTTCGGGAGTGCCTTCTCGAGATACACTCATGGTTTATTGCTGTTGGTATTGCTGCTAGCATCAATAAATCCATTTTTGCATCTAATTCTGCCTGCTTGAAAGCTCCTTTTTGCTTTAGCATAAGTGTTATTGTTGATTTTTTCTTGAAGTCATGAGATCAATTTTCTACTTATCTACTGGCCGTTTTGATGACCTTCCACCATGACATATTCTCTGTGTAAATTCATGCACCGAACCGTGACGCCCGTACCGTTTCGGTTCAATACGAATACATGTACCGTTACACCCCTAATATATATATATATATATATATATATAATAATATATATAATTTTTAAAAACTTAATCTTTCATTATTCTACATTCATTAGATATGAAGTGAAATATTTCAAGCCATTTTTTGTTTTAATCTTGATGATTACGGCTTACAGCTATAAGTCTGTGTGTGTGTGTGGATGTGTGTGCGTGTGTCTGTGCATGTGGATGTGTGTGTCTGTGCGTGTGGATGTAAGTGTGTGTGCATGCATGCGTGTGTGTGTGCGCGAGTGTGTTTATTAGGGCTGTCACTTTTTATTTGATATTCGAATATGCATTCGAACATGACGTGAAATATCAGTAGTCAAACTATAAATAAACTATTTGATTTTTAGTGCCATGTGTAGCACATTTTTACAGTCTATGATTAGCTTGTTTTTTATTTTATTGTTTACCATCTCATCCAGTAGCAGGTGCTCTAAACGTATTGTAGCGTTGGCCCATGACCAAATCAGGCTAATAATAGCCAATAGCCAGTAGCCACAACAATGACTGGAGCCAGAGCCCTCAATAGCCGTACAGAACGGCCAGCCTAAGCGGACAATTACGTCTAAAACTCATTTTTACCCCAATTACCCCAACTCATCTAAAAAGTGGTGACTGGAAATACTTGGGGTTCTACATCGTAGATGGTAAAGTAACCGTTAAAGATAATGTAGTTTGCCGACTCTGCAAAAAAGAGTTTTAGGTTTGGTTTGGGATTTAATTTACTTTTGGACTGTTTTATTATTTAGCTAAATGTTGAGACTGATAGGCACTTAAATCTAAGGGGTCTTTGATGGTTCACTGTGAAGTTTCATGTAGTTGAAAAAGTGTCAGAATTTCCAGCTGTTTATTGCGAGACAAGGCAGCCGCTTTCACTCATTCATTTGAACGTGCGCTGTGCTCTAATGGGAACCTCATTGCATAGCCAAGTAACCTAAATTAAAGTTATTTTTTAATTATGCATGGTTTACTTTTTATTAAATTCGTAGCCTGGAATGCCTTGCTGCAACAATTAAATGTGGCACTGCTTCAGCCTTTGGTAAGCTCAAACGGCGGCGCTAGCGACGGGTAGCTTGAGAGTGACGTTTTGGAGACCCCTGGTTTATAATGAGACAAGGGATACAACAAATACTCACTTCTCTCAACATTGACGCGCTCCGAACATGTGTTCTCCACCGCGGGGAACATAATCAATAAAAAAAGGAAAAAAAAAGAGCCGCACTTGGTCCTGATCAAGTTGATAGATTGGTGTTTCTAGCGAACAATATTAAGAAATGCTACCGGCCATGCTCCTGCAAGTTGTCAGGTTATTGTTTGTGCCGTGCTGTTCCGATTCTGTTTTTTCCCCCATGCATAATGGCACTACACATTTGAATCTCCATTACGGTGGGGGGGGGGGGGGGGGGGGGGGGTTGTAGATATTGAAATTATTAATATTTGATATCCGTTCAAATTAGATTTTTCTCAAAAGTGACAGCCCTAGTGTTTATGTGTGTGTGTGTCAGTGTGTTTGCAAGAGTGTGTGAGACCGTATCATCCTCTACCAGCAACCCTTCGCTCAACACCACCATCTACAGGCCGATGGGTGTACAGTCACTTAATGTACACATAAATTCATTTATTTTATAGCCCCCCATGGATGAAATTCCACAAAACTTGGCATAACCCCAGAGGATGTCAGATTAATCATACACATGACATTTCAGAACCTCTCTGATGATGGGGGGGGGGGGGGGAGGGTGCAAATCACAAATGACTGGTTATGGGCTAAGTTGATGTGGGCCTTTGAGACCAAAATACCATAAAAATGTTGTCATCCTCGGTGCCACGGTAGTTATTTAGGAAAAACTGCATTTTTTGGGTTTCGGAGGGCACAGCGCAGGGGGGTCGGGGGTGGGAGTGGCCCCCGGGGACCAAACGAAATTGTTCCGTAAAAGTCTAGTGGGGCTACATGGCCACCAAGTTTCATGTGCCCCGGTGTTTCGTTGTCACGGGAATCACTTACCAAAAATTCAGGAAGTAGATGACAGGGAAAAAAACAAACTTTGACAATCGCTACATGACCGCTACGCTAGCGGCAGTCATAAATCCCAATCTATATAAATTAATTTTCAATTCTTATTTTATTTTTTAATGTCAAAACTAGGTAAATGCTATGAAGGCCTGACAGACTTTAAAATGGTTATTTGTTTCAATAAATATTTTTGTTTCCATAACGATTAACAACAAAGTAAACAAATTAAGAAAAAAATGTTGGTTATCGGTAAATTTGTTATTTTATACATTGGTATCTATATTGGCCCAGAATTTCACAATTGGTGCATCCCTAAAAAGTGATGCAATAATAATTCATTTTTTGCTACAGTTTCATACCTTTATTTCTCTGGTGAGGGCTTGGACCTCAGTGGTAAACTCCACACACTGATCCTCTAACTGCTTCTGTTTCTGCATGTTGCTGCTGATCTGGAGCTTCTCGGCCCTGACCTCGTTCATGTTGCTCTTCAGTGTGTGGATCTGCTCCTGCTGCTCCTGGATCAGCTTGCGCTTCAGCTCCATCTTACTTGACGCTTTGGCAAAATGGAAAGAAAAAGAGAGAAACTTGATTCACAAAGCTCCATGACACACTCATCATGGACAAAGTGTACAGCCCCAATTCCGAAAAAGTTGGAATCCTGTGTAAATTGTAAACTAGTTGTACCGCAGAGCGGTACAAAATATGACCACCGCCCAGTCCAGCACATTTTTTCCACAAAAATAAATCGCGCTGAAAGGCCTATATGATTCTAACTGTCTCACTAAATTGCATTATCCACACTCAATTCTCACTGGTCTGCTAGACAACAAGTACCAAAACATGATTAGTTCATAGATTTCACATGTAAAATTCATTTTATACAACCCCACCTCCATCTTGCCTGTTCATAATTCTGAGAAATTCTTGAATTGTGTGCACATGTACATATGTTATGTGTGTGTGTGTGTGTGTGTGTGTGTGTGCCTGCGTATGTGCCTGTGCATGCAAGCGTACATATGTCTACTGTGTGAGTATGTGTCATACATGTACGTATGATTACTGTGAATGTATGTGTGTGTGTGTATCTGTTTGTGCACATGTGTGCACATGAAATGGGATAACATGACCCCTGGAGGCAAACATCCGGAAAAAAATGGTCATCCTAGTCCCTACAGTTCTCAAGATATTCACAGAGAACTGTGTCTGCCCTACCCTCCTTACGGGGGGTCCAGTCCAGCGGGGGGGGCTACAGACCAAAACGAAAAACGACGGTTCCATGCTATCCATGTGGGGTTATATGCCCACCAAGTTTTGTGTACGCCTGTCTTTCAGTGTCCCGGGAATCCTTGTTGGTGTACGTCACTAAATGTACACATACATTATTTTATTGTAAGGCCCCCCATGAACGAAAGTACACAAAACTTGGCATGCATTCGGAGGGTGTCATAATGATCCTACACTTTTAATTTCGTGCAGTTTTGACCTTGTCAGCCAGAGATATTGTGATGAAAACACCTAATTTTTTGCTTTTTTGTGTTTAACTAGGTGGCGCTATACATGAAATGAGTGGTTATGGAATGGGTTGACATGGCCCCTTGAGATCAACATACAAAAAAAAAATGGTCCTCCTAAACCCTACGGTTCTCAAGATATTCACAGAAAACTGTCTGCCCTACCCTCCTTTCGGGGGGTCCAGTCCAGCGGGGGGGCTACAGATCAAAACGAAAAACAATGGTTCCATGCTATCTATGTGGGGTTACATGCCCACCAAGTTTCGTGTACCCCGGTCTTTCAGTGTCCCGGGAATCCTTGACGGAAATATTGGGCATGCGAAAAAAAAAAAAAAAAAATCTGACTAAACCTTTTTAGACCACTTCGCTGCGCGGCGGTCATAATAAAAACAGAATGTTATGATTTACAAATCATGTTAACCCTATATCTAATTGAGTCAAAGATAACATATGAACTGAAGGAGAAAGGTTTTTTGGAAAACAATCGCTCCACCTCTTAATTTAACCCTTAGAACTCCAGCCATTTTTTGCAGGTTTTTGCATTACTATGATTTAATGACTTTATAGAGGTTTTAAGCACAATCTAAGCAATATGATTAAAGTAGTTTAATTTTATTTTAACAAACTATATACAAAAACATGAGCAAAAAACATCAAAATATGTATTTATTTATTTTTAAAGAAATTATTAGCAAAGAACACAAATACGTAGATTCAACTTTTTTTACTAATTAAAATCATACACACACTTATTCTGAAATAAATACCATTGACATTTTTACTACAACTATTATAGTCAGCGAGATATCCCTCCTCAAAGTCATGTTGACACTACTTTCTATAATGCAAGTCAATGGGTGGATTACGGTCTATGGATTGATGGCGCTGCTGCTGATCTAGTTAATCTACCCATCCCTGGTTAGGAAATGACTTCCATACAAACGTCCCATGGTCATTTCAGTTTGCTTCCTGGTTGGTTTGATGGTCAAAAATAACGATAAAACGATGTTTTGTGAGTTTTTCCCCCGCTATTATATTTTCACAACGTCTTTGACACATTCCGGTCGCGGTAAAAAATGACATGTTTTTAAAATGATAAATGATAACGTTGGTTCTACTCAATTATCGTACTGTAATCCCTGAACCCTCCTCTTTCGATAGACATCACTGGCACCTCTGGACAACGATGGTAAGTCTATTAAAGTTAGTCATTTCCGAAGGGTGCGTCAGCGGCACGCCGGCATGCCGTAAATAAGGGCCCACTGACTTAGCCAGGTTTAGATAAGAGCATTTCACCAGTCACATAGCCTACTAAAAGAAAGCTACAAATATGCAGAGAAATCAGTCAAAAGCAAAACTAAAAAAATGCTGCGTAAATGTAGATGGTCAGCCACAGCGCCAGAGACACGTGTGAACTGCTGGCCTTACTGGTGTCCAGCCGGTGTTGTGTCTCCTGTTTCTCCTGGCTGACCTGCTGCATGGTGCGGCTCAAGTCCACTCCATGCAGCTTGGCAGCGTGCTGAGCTATCTTCCTTTCCACGTCCTTCAGGTCCATCTGTAAGCCAGTAAAATATTTGGAAATACTTTCTAATAACATGCACATGCATGCACTCCACAAGCAAACAAACATCAGTATATCAAAATCAATCAATTAAAAAAAACAAAACAATAAAAGTACTTTGCTTACAAAATATGCCGAAATAACCCAATTCCTTGATCCTGACAGATAAAAGGGATCTTTTAAGACAAAGGCTCAAAGGGCCCTATGATTTCCATGTTGCAAAAAATGCTGTCGGAATCACATAATTCGTAAACAGTACGTAAACAGTTAGGATTGGGCAATGTCCCCTTAATCGGCATTTGACGATGTGTACAGTACATTGTGATGGACGATGATACTGTCAGTGGGTGGGGGATAGTAAACACTAATTAATTACCATGTGTCCGTACAAAAAATATAAATGTTTAATTTTCTACATAAAAAAATATTAAATATTATGTAGCCTATATGGCCTGATGAACGTGGACAGCTAAGAGACATACTGACTAGGCTACCGAAGTTGTGTGGAAGATCTGCTCTAAGAAAATCCTCGTAAAAGATGGATAGACACTTGTGCACCAACCAGTGGAATATTCCACATTGCCAGCCTTCAGTGGGCCTAGCAGAAAAGCTACTTAAGACTATATCACGGTCACTTATCTAAAATCTTAAGTAGCCCAGTCTGTAACCTCACATGCTACGAATCTCATGTTATTAGGCTACCGGCATACCGACTATGAGGGCAGTGGAAAGTGAGAGTTAAGAGGCTGTAATTGCACAGTCCAGGCTAGGAGGACGAAGTAAGCAACTTTTACAAATAACAAATCCCGATTACCACTCTTCTGTTGTCTGGGGCTTTTGCTAAATGCAAATACAAGCCTTACAGTGAAAGACGTATATCTTCTGATCCTATAACGATAACAAAATAAATTGTTTATTTTAACTCGGTGGAGAAGGACGCATTTGGCACTTCAGTGCTGTAGCCTCACAAAAATATTAGAGCTAGAATTTCCAGCTTTGAGATTGTTGGACTTTTATTTTGACAAGTTGACGTTGTTCTGTCTTCCACATTCATAGATAGATAGATAGATAGAATTCATGAAAGGTTTGGTATGAATGTTGAGTCATGTCTCATGAAACAGTCATGAATGCTTTATATGCAGTTTATGACAGCTGCTATGAATGTGTTATGAACTCACCTGTCAAGTAAAGTGTTACCACTACATTTATAGTTTTAATTTAGTGAAACCTTGCCTATTTGTAAGGTTCATATCTTGTTGTGTTGTTACAATGGAGGCCGCCGTGGTTGGAGAGCATGATTGTGACGTCAAGTCGGGTACATCAGGGCACAAGATTTCCCAACGAGTCTCTGTGCATAAAATCCGATCAGACTTTGCGTTCAAGTCATTTTACCATGGCCAAAAGTCAGGTTTTCCGAATAGCCAACATGTCATTAAAGTGGCATTAAATGCAGAATCGCATGGAATTGGACATTTCATTATGACAGGAGAGAGATGCAGTGCCTATGAAAAGTCTTCAGCACCAGGCTAAAGTTGATTAAAAAGAGGAATAAAAAAAATCATCTTTTGGAAATGGATCTTAATGCCTTAATTAAAAAAATTAGGAAAAATCAAACCTTTAAGGACACCAAATTTCTTTGTGAATTTATAATGTATTATTGTAAATAAATGAATGTTCTTCGTTAAAATACAGGGTGCATAAGTATTCCTACACCTGTTAAACCTATGTTGAATTCCCATAGAGGCAGGCAGATTTTTATTTTTAAAGGCCAGTTATTAAATGGATCCAGGGTACTATACTGTACATCCTGATATAGTTCCCTTGGCTTTTGGAATTAAAATAACATCACATACCCTTTACTTTTAGTGCCTTTCTAAAGAACGGATACCCTAATCATCACATACCCTTTACCATATCTCACGACTGGCATGGGGTACTTCCCATAAGATCATCTCAATGCAAATCAAACTAGCTATTAGGCTAACTGAAATAAAACCATCCCAATCTCTAGGTATGGTAAAGGGTATGTGATGAAGTGGGGTTATTTTAATTCCAAAGGCCAAGGGAACCCTGTACCCCTAGTATCCTGGATCCATGAAATCACTGGCCTTCTGCCTGCTTCTATGGTAATTTAACATAGGGGTATGAATACTTATGTACCCTGTATTTTAATGAAGAACATATATTTATTTACGATACATTATTCATTCACAAAGAAAACTGGTGTCCTTAAAGGTTGGATTTTCCCTCAAAAGATGTTTTTTTTTTTTTATCCCTCTTTTTAGTCAACTTTAGCATGGGGCTGAAGACTTTTTATATGCACTGTACAGTATATTCCATGTCACTATGGGAAAAATTCTTACTTTTAACCTCCTGCGTTTGGTTGTTTTTAAAAATGTTTAATTATAAATTTCACTTTAAGATTAATCTGAAAAGCAATGCCACTTTCAGGGGTTATGCATTGCTTTTTAAACAAACACGTAAATTACCCAAATGCTGTATGCAACACGGCGTAATGTCAACTCCTCAAGCTAAAATACAACATTACAACAAGTCTGTCAACTCCTCAAGCTAAAATACAACATTACAAGTCTATCACCTACTGTTTATATATGTTTCTCACCCCAAGAGAAGAAAAACTTTTTATTTTCGATGTTTAAAACATCACGAAACAAAACAAAATCAACTGCTAGTACTGATATCCGGTAAAAACGAAAAAGGCAAAACCAAAAAACTGTATGATGTGTCAAAATGCTTCACTAAGCTGTGCCGTTTATCTTTTGCTGACACATTTAAATTAAATACTAAACAGACTCGGTGCACTGAATAACTTCATCATTAATCTCAGTGTTGTATTTTATGATTTTATGATCAAAGATTATACACAATGAAACACAGAGGGCCTAACAAAATACCAAAGACAGGAGGCGACTTGAAAACCCTCAACGATTGCTCATATAATGACTAATCCTGGTACATTCCCTAAGACAAAGAAAAAAATGCAGACGTGCAGACATGCACATCTCTATCCGGAAAATGTCCCAACTATTAGCAGAGATTTATACATTGACTTTGCAAAATTTCTTCAGCTATGAGACACAGGGGCAGTTAATATGGTATTAATATGGTTTTCAACTTGCATAAAACACTGTCCTGCGGTTTATATACAATGCGGCTAATACACCGGAAATTACTGTATCTGTCCCTGGATTATACATGCTCTGCCACATGATGTTCAGTTAGTTGCAATCATAACAGTAACAATCAGGCTATTTCATGCACAGAGCAAGCATCTATCTGCTGAAGTCATATCAGATGATCCTCCTAAACATATTAGTCAGCCTAAAAGACACCTAATCTCAAAAATAGCTACAATAGAAAATAACCTTTAAACTCTTGACTCATCTTATCAGCTCTTACTGTGCCCTTTCCAAAATGTCAGAAGTTAATAAGTACAACCCCAAAACAGAAAGTTGGGACGTTGTGTAAAATATGAATAAAAAGAGAATCTAATAATCTGCAAAACTCATATTTAGTTGCAAAAAGAACACAGATATCATATCAAATGTTGAAAATGACAAATTTGACTATTTTGTGGAAAATATATGCTAATTTTGAATTTGATACCAGCAACACGTTTCAAAAAAAGTTGGGACGGGGTAATAAAATGCTGGAAAAGTTGTGTAATGATAAAGAAAACAAAAGAAGGAAGAATGTTTCACAACTAATTAGGGTAAGTGGCAACACAATTGGGTATGAAAAAGAGCATCCTAGAGAGGCAGGTACTCTTAGAAGTAAAGATGTAGGGGTATTCATCACTATGTGTAAACCTGCGTGCACAAATGATGAAACAATGTCATTTTAATGCTTCTTAACATAAAATTGTGAAGTATTTGGGGAGTTAATCATCTACAGGACATAATATTATTAAAACATTCAGAGAATCCAGAGAAATCTTTGCAAACAAGGGAAAAGAGCTGAAAAGCACATTGGATGGCCGTGGTCTTTTGGACCTCAGATGGCACTGCATCAATACTAGACCTGTTAACAGACCTGTCATTGTATGGGCTCAGGAAAATCTCTGATAACCTTTGTCTATGTGCACAGTTTAATATCAATTCAAAAACTGCAGCCAACATTGTAACAGCTAAAATTGTATTGAGACATGATACAGAAAATACCACCCTCTTATTTGGGCCTGAGGTTGTTAAAATGGACTAACGTGGAAAAGGGTCCTGTGGTTAGACCAATCAAAGTTTGCCATTCTTTTTGGAAATCAAGGACTCATCTGGGCTAAAGAGGAGAGGGCCTATCCAAGTATCCAACCTATCCAACTTGTTTTAGTGTTCACTTCGAAACCCAACATCTATGACGGTGTGGAGGAGCATTAGTGCCAACAGCATGGGCATCTTGCACATTTGGCACAGCACAAATGCTCCCGTCCCAACTGTTTTTGAAACATGTTGCTGGCATCAAATTCAAAATTAACATATACTTTCCATGAAATAGTCCAAATTTTCATTTTCAACATTTGATATGTTGTCTATGTCCTTTATGCTGCTAAATATGGGTTTACGAGACTTGTATATTATGACATTCTGTTTTTATTTGCATTTTACACAACGTCCTAATTTTTTCTGTTTTGGGGTTGTATAAGTATAAGTATATATCCTCTTTTGTGGGGGAAATTTGGTCTCTGCATTTATCCCAATCCGTGAATTAGTGAAACACACTCAGCACACAGTGAACACACAGTGAGGTGAAGCATACACTAATCCCGGCGCAGTGAGCTGCCTGCAACAACAGCGGCGTGAGGGGTTAGGTGCCTTGCTCAAGGGCAGTTCAGCCGTGCCTACTGGTAAGGGGGTTTAAACCGGCAACCCTTCGGTTACAAGTCCGAATCGCTAACCAGTAGGCCACGGCTGCAGCTGAAATGACTCAAAGTCAATAACTGGCATCAAACTCCCTGGAATCTTAGCAAACAAATGGGTGTAATGAGCATGAGGTGATAGCACCTACCCTGGATCCATGAAATAACTGGCATTTAAAAATAAAAATCTGCCTGCTTCTATGGGGATTTAACATAGGGGTATGAATACTTATGTACCCTGTATTTTAATGAAGAACATGTATTGATTTACGATATGTTATTCGTTCACAAAGTAAATTGGTGTCCTTAAGTTGGATTTTTCCTCATTTTTTAAATTATGAATGTGGAACTCACCTGTAAAGTAAAGTGTTACCACGTTCTCTATGATGAGTAGGGTTGGGTATCGTTTGGGTTTTATCCGATACCGGTGCTAAATCGATACTTTTAAAACGGTGCCAGTGCCGAAACGGTGCCTGAACCGGTACTTTGTATTTAAAATGTTTTAAATTAAAATGGTCTAAAGCATGAATTGCTTTTTTTTATTATTGATAAGACAAATTTGAACATGAAATTGAACTGTTATATTCAATTTACTATCAATATCTCATTGCTCCTACGAATAATATATTTAAATGTTAAAACAGCTTGCCATGCATGCACACACAATGGTAAGCTCTGCTTTTAAGTTTACCCAGTGTAGGCGAGTTGCCATAAGGTATGTTAAAACCGCTTGCCATAAAACTGCCAGGTCATGGACAGCGGCATTTGCAAGCAAGCTAATCTAACAGGGACTCTACTTTCCAGTTAATTCAGTGTGTTCCCAAATGCTTCAAGAAATGTCATGTCTTAACCCATAACACGCAGTAGTTTTGAACATGTTAGGCTACATGTCGGTGTTGAAGTGTTTAGATTCTCAGCGCTAGCCTAGTAGGCATTTTAACAGCAACTATGGTTATGCGCTAACACCAGTCAGCTGAGTTTAATTAGCGATAACGTACGGAGATGGTTTCGTAGCCTCTTTGACAGCTCAGTGACATCAGGTTTGTAACCTACATATTTATGTTTTTGCCAGCAAACTTTTAACATGATCTTCATATTCATTGTGATGCTATATGGGCCTCGTGCACATGAAAAATGAATATCATGCTATAACACACTGTGAAACAAAGTTTTCACCTTACAACTTTGCTGATAACATTTCAAATAAATGTCTGTTAGCGCATTAGCAAGAATATTGTGTAACGTATGGGCTAGCCTACTGTTGATGTTGTTTCATAGCCTTTTGCTTGTGTGTAGTTAGGCCCACTGCTAGACAGGAGCTCGCGATATCACTTTAAAGTAAGCTACTTTGGGCTCATGCAAGCTGTCAAACACTGTCTCGCCTATGTGGTGCACCCCTCTGGTTTATCATATGTTAGCTAACTGTATCTGGATGTGTTGCTATCAGAGCAAGACGTTAGAGATGGCGCATGACATGCAGTGATGCCTCGTATATATTAAAAAAAAACGCTATTTAAGCACCGACATGAGGCACCGAAATCCACGTCGATGCAGTTACTACCGTTTGCGTTGGCACCGGTGCCATATTAGAACCGTGTTTCGGTGCCCAACCCTAATGATGAATGAAAGGCAGTTTGCAGTAAAGATAACCAAAATGTATCGCAGGAAAAATTGCGAGCAGCCTATGATAACCAAATGAAATGCTCGGCGGGCCGGATTAAAGTGCGTAGCGGGCCGTAGTTTGCCCACTTAAATCCAAAGCAAGTCCAAATATTGGATGTTGCACTGGTCTTTTTCACCAGCTCCTCCATTTCGCTTTCAGCCATGTTTACTCAAGATGTGTTGCAGCCGGTTGCAGCTCATGGCTCTAAATTTTGCGTATTTTGGTATTATTATTACACATTATCGCGATAGAGATTTTAATTATTTTGCACTATCGTAGGCCACATATTGTTTATATCGCCCATTATTACTGTAGTTAGCACTAGCAGCCGATGGCTTAGTGCAGGTGCTAATGGAACCAACTGTGCTTGTTGATTACCCCATTTACAACCATCTTGTAAATTACCCCACTAATAATGCCCGGAATGGTACCAAACTTCTACAGTAGTACAAATATGTTCTGTACTCATAAAACAAGGCATTGAAAAGTTTATAAGTATTTAAATAACACTTCTACTCTCTGCTGCTACCGCTACGTCAAAGTCATTTGGAACACCCAGTTCCAGGAATGCGCTAATATTTTGTTGGTAGTACCAGTTTGTAAAAATTATTAGTTAACACTAAGTTGTAAAAATACAACTGTTAAAAATAGTTAAAAACTTTGGATATATCAAAAAAGGGCTTTTCCCAAGTTACGGAAGTGACGTCCACGCAGCGGTACGGAAGGACGTTGAAAAAGGCCTTCCTAAAAAGACTATCAAACAGCTTCAGGTGATACGAAATGCAGCAGTTAGGGTTCTCAAGTCCCTGCACTGGCTTCCAGTAAGTCACAGAATTTACTTTAAAGCAGTACTGCTTGTTTATAAATCAGCAAATGGAGTAGGACCTAAATACCTATCAGACATGCTTCGGCAGTACACATCTAGACCTCTCAGGTCTCGGGAGAAAAACCTGTTCGTAAAACCTGCTGTTATAAACACGGTGAAGCAGCTTTTTGCTGCTATGTGGTTCAACACATTTGTGGTCCACATTTTTCTTCTCAGATGCCTTCTGCTAACTGCACTGAGTTCTGTATCTGTCTTACAACTATTCCACCTTGTGTCTTTTATGTTTTCTTGTTAATTATTTTTAAATGATTTTACCGTGTGTTTTACATTTTCTTTTCATTTTTTTCTTATGATCTTTACTTTTTAAAACTTTTCTTTGACCGTTGCCCTTCTATGTTTTTACCTGCTATTCCTGTTTCCTTTCTGTCACATTGCATGACCTCTAAACTTGACTTGACTTGACTTATTTCCTTTAAAAAAAATGTGCTAAAGTTACTCCTACTGCGTCAGCCTTGTTGTGTGTTCATCTGCTTCCATTTCCTTGGTTTAGTTTAGGTTCCATGTTTAACCTGTCACTTACCAGGTAGCGGTCCATCAGCGAGATGTCGGACTGACATGCCTTGGCTGTGTCCTCTTTGGACATGAGCAGAGACAACTGCGTCTCCTGCTCCTCGATGTCCGCCTTCAGGCGCTCAATGTCCCGGTTGATGCTCTGGAGTTTGTTCCGCAGCGTGGGAAGGTCCTTCTCCTGCAGGTCAGTAATGGTCTCCCTGAGAATACATGGTAATAAATAAATAATATAAATAATAAATACAAGGTGTACAACTTTTAAGGATCCATGAGGAGCCAGCCATTAATAACCTTCCCCAGCAGAATAGGCCGTTTCTGCAAGCAGATTTTGCCACCAAACTAGGGCCCTATGTCTTTGACATATATCTTTGACATGAAACATGTGCATATTTATCAGACAAAAAAAGATACATCTATGTAGACATAAATAGGTTGACTACACAACTCACCAGTATTTTTTACAGCTTGCTATAATGTAGTCTAATTTACTAGAGCCCATTCTGTTTTAACATTACACACAGCGCACATAGTGAAATGCCTAAGGACAGTTTTGCCATCTAGTGGCGACACTGTAATAGGTCCAGGGTATCTACACATTGTTGACTTTTAAGACCTTTTTTGACTTTTCAGACCTTTTTTTAAGACCTCTAAAGGTAAAAATAACCCTAAAGTGGAGGACAGGAACAGGTTCAATAAGCTGAAAAGAAAAGCAGGTTGCATCATTGGCGCATGCCCAAGTTCTGTGGAGGAAATCCTGGAGCAGAGAGTGATGAAGATGAGGAGTGTGCCGTCAAAGGATGACCACCCCTTGTACAGCATGTTCACTAAAAGTGGTACAGTAGGAGCCACTGGTGGTAGGACCTCTTCCTACCTAGGTGCTCCACAGAGATTCAGGAGGTCCTTTGTTCCTACAGACTTTTTAATAAGAGCTGCTGACTATCATTGCTGTTATGATTTATGTTGCAGAGATTGCTGTGATTATTGTGTCCTTTCAGTGCCTTTGTCAGTGCATATCTATTTATGTGTTGTTGTAGTGCGTGTTTTACTGTGCCTGTGTCTTAAAGCCCGTGTTGCAGGTTAATCACCACTGTCGATTAATCGGTACATAAACCACTCAAGACATGTATACCACTTAAAAATGTCTCCAAATGGTGTTAAATGCCAGTTTCTGTCGTTTTGGTATTAGCGGGGGTTTTCAATGCAATTCGGTATTGACGTAACGTTAGGGGGCTACATGACCAGCACTTCATTCATTTCAATGCATTCCAATGGACATCGCGGTTACACTTTCAACATAAAGTTTGTATATTTAGACTTGGAATTTTATATCACAGCTACCCTATGATCTACCAAAGGTAATAACGTCTGATCTCAATTTAGTATTTTTTTTCTGATTTTCAGGAGGTCTCGTTTTGAAGGGTATGTTCTACATTCATTCCTACGGGAAACGGTCGCAAACATAAAGTTTTACATATAAAATTATAAAATGTACACTTCGAATTTCGTTACAACATTTATATCACAACTACCCTATGGTCTAACAAAGATAACAACGTTTTCCGATTTTAGTTTATGCAATTTTCTGAATTTGAGAAGTCTCGTTACAAGGCTACATTATGTGCCTATTCAGTTTAATGCATTCCTTATACCAGGGGTTCCCAAACTTCTCCATGACAAGGCCCCCCAAATACCACTAGGTTCTGGCCAAGGACCCCCTTGATGTGTTATTAAACCCATCGACAATACTACGGCAAATGTAAAAATACATTAAGCTAATCCTAATAATTATTTTAGCACACTTCGCGATGGAGCATACAGTGTGTAAAAATTGCATTTGGGGCTTTTTGCTATATGAGAGCTATCACTCTACTATTATTCCCAGTCATTATCATGGAGAATATAATGTTCAGATATGAACAAATTATTATTATAATGGCATTGTATAACAACCCTCATAGTAATAAGTATATTTTACATTTTTCAAATGTATTTATTTGTTGCTTTTATTTTTCCTTCGAACTTGCTAAGGCCCCCCTGGCACCCCCAACGGCCCCCCTAGGCCCCTTTGAAAACCACTGCCTTACAGTATACAACACTTGTCTTTGTTTAGCCTAACGTTAACTGTCAGTGAACAGCACAGAGTGAAAGTCAACATTTTCTTTATATCTAGTGATAGTGATCATGTCGAAAGTGCAGTAGGCATTGCGAAAGCTAAAAAGAAAATTCCCAACAATTTTACGCAACGGAAACAGCTGTTTCAATCGGTTGCTGTGCTGCTGGTGTTTTGCCAAAAAATGAAGGGCAACGCGATCAACCTGTGCGACATGAGAGAGACGAGTAATAAGCCCTAATAACTTGAGGAGTTCGATATGGAAGCACTTCAGGTTTTGGGGTAGGTCAAACTATGGAGAAAGCGGTATGCAAACTGTGCAGTCGTGAGTTCCTATGTAGGCTAGGCGAAATTTGTTTGACATTTCTAATCGTAAACACAGCCACGTTGAAGCCCGCAGTAAGGTTTTTACTTATGTTATGGCAGTCCACTCTGCTTATTTTTTTTCGAGAATGTTGCACTCCTGTTTGTCATTGTGCACCAAACTTCACACCAATAAATCATCAGAAACATTGCTGGCTGGTGCGTATTCAAGTGCCCTCTCTACGTTCCTCCTAATGCCTATTAGTTGTCCATGGATTGGCCTGTATTTGGCGTTGAAAATGGAAACATCTTTAGACATGGAAAATCGATTTTACAATTGATTCAATGAACACTTATGTCTCAAAAATCGAACAGATTTTTTTTTAACAAAAGTGACAGCCCTACTATCTATCTACCTGTCTATATATCTATCTATGCTATCAATATTTATCTATAATCTGCGCTATCTACTGCTGAACACTCCCTTACTCGTCACTCTTTATTCCTCTCTCTCGTTACTCTCAAGGGTCTCAAGGTGGGCTTTGGTCTAGTGTTGACGAACTGACCGATGTATCGGTTAATTCACCCGGTTCGTGTCACTGAGCCGGGAGAATCGAGTGCCAAACGTCAATAAACCGACTCAGTGTTCCGAACGTCATTCGTTTTCACATACAGCACAACACTGGCTTGATTTAATTGGCTGTGCTCGAGTGTGCTAGTCTTCTGCTACTCTTTCGTTTAGCGCCTCTACTGCGCCTCTACTGGAGTGGTAGTATAATCAGTCAAACTATGATGAGCCTGTATGGCTCTGGGCCTCGTAACCGTGGCTGCCACACGAGTCAAACAGCTCGCTAGGTTCTCGGCAAGTTCCAGTAATCAACCGATCACATAAGCCTTTCTAGTGCATAAAGTAGATGATTATGTTCATGGAAATTCATATTGATGGGAAAGTATATCACACCTACAAATACACATAGTGTTATCTTGGTAGTTACGCTAAATAAATGCTTAGAAGTGAATGACTGTAGGCTGCAGGCTGTCACAAGGAGACTGAATAACCGAATGTAACCGTGCAACCGCTCTGTAGCCTAATCATGTCTTGTTCTCGGCAAGTTTGATTCATTAACCAAGCCTTGTTAGTGCATGATTGTTCATAGCATTTCAATTCATACATTATTGATGAGGAAGTACATCTCATAGGCTACTAACAGCCTACATATGTCATGTAATCTTAAAGTTATAAAGTTAAATGTTAGAGAAGTGAATGCTGGCTCAGTAGCATAGTCACGAAGAGAGCGCCAGGCTACTAAACGAGACTGTAACCGAGGGTGAGTCTAATGTTATCAAACGGTCTAGGTTCTCGGCAAGTTAACCAAGCCTTATTCTAGTAGGCCACTGCATGGACATCCAACGCCCTCACACACAAGAAACGTGCAGCGGGGGGCTGATGGCTCACTCCTACCTGACGGGCTTCAGGGCCATCATATCGTCGCGCCTCCGCTCCTTCCTCCTCAGGTCCTGCTCAGTGTTCCGGAGCTTGTCAGGCACCAGGCGCAGCTTGGACTGCATGTCGTTGATCACCTCCTGCAGGTCACTGTCGGTGGAGAATATGCGCTGGCACACAGGGCAGCAGGGCTCGCCCTCCTCCGGTTGCGTCAGCTGACTGATGAACTGAGTGTACACGGCTGTGGCGCCTGCCAGCATGGCTGTTCCCACACACACACACACACACACATCATTAGGCTCATTTGTTTATGTGTAGTATGCACAAGCACACTGTGGAAAATGGGCCTTGCAGTCCACACAGGATGGAGCGACAAGGACTCACTGGCAGCTTGCAGCGAGGCTGTGTAGTCTAAGTATTGAATCGTATTGCAATTTTATTGAATAACTTGTGAAATAAAAATGTGAATTTTGTTTTGAATCTTTCACACACACACAGATATTAACAAAAAAAAAATGCCAGTGCAGATACATAGACAAAACGGAATATAAGGAGAAGCCTTTTACTTTGTACTTTTAAGCACACCCACTCTCTTTTGTGCTCAAGAAAAAGTCTCTCTCTCTCTCACACACACACAGGCAGACAAACACAAACAGGCCAAACGCCACATATACTACACATAGTCCCTTTGTGTGCTTGTTCTACCATAGCCATCTAGTAGTATTACAAACCAGTCACCTATTACCATGCATAGTGCTTATACAGCTTCAGCAGTGCGGTTGCTTTGGGCCAGCAGAGCTGGCGTACCTCTCTGCTTGGAGTTCTTCTCAATGTCCTCCTGGAGTTTGCTCAGGTCCGATTGCAGGTCTTGGCTGCCACATACACTGAAGAGCCTCTCCTCATAACTAGCCAGCTGCTGCTCCTTCTGGCGAATCTCGGACGCACAGTTGTTCCTGTTCTGCTCTCCCGAGGCCAAGTCCTTACTGCACACACACACACACACATCATGAACACTCAAGCAAGTGAATCCAACACAGTTTCACAATCCTTTCTATAGAAGTTGTCAAGATATTTAATATCATCTCATCTAGGAAACATCAATTCAATTCAAGGGGCGTGGGAAGGTGGGTGCTGGGGGCGCTCCAACTAGCAAACGTTAACACTACCCTGTTTGATTATATTGCTAAATGTTAGGACTGATAAGCACTGAAACCTGGAGGGTATTTGATGGTTCACTATTAAAGGTGCTCTAAGCGATGCCAACATCTAGGCTAAAACATTTTATGTCTCTTACTGCAAACATCACCTAACCAACCGATAGCTGTCTGTGTCCTGAATACACTGTAAAAAAACGCGATCTCTGTGGACAGCCCAGGCTCCAGAAACGGCAACAAAAACAACCTGGGCAAACCTAGCCCATAAAAACATAAACTGCTACAGCAAATCACAGACGAGATGCGCGTTATGCGCGTTGAGGGGAGTTCCAATTGCACAGGAGCAGCACAGGAGGAAGGGGGAGGAAGTAACAAGCTAGCTCTCTGTTTTGTTTGAAAGTCAACAGATGTGACATTACCCAGCATCGCTTAGAGCACAAGTTTCATGTAGTTGAAAGTGTGTCTGGATTTCCACCCGCTGTTTATTGCGAGACAAGGCAACCGCTTTCATTCATTCATTAAACGTGCGCTGTGCTGTAATGGAAATCTTATTGCATAGCCAAGTAGCCTAATTATTATTATTTTTTAATTATGCATGATTTACTTTTTATTACATTTGTAGGCTGGAATGCCTCACGGCAACAATTGTGTTTAAATGTAGTACTGCTTCAGCCTCTGGCAAACTCAGAAGGGACAGAGCCCGTCTACGGAGAGCCTGGCCACTCCGTATTAAGTCCCATTGTACTGAATTTTTTGTTGCAGTTCCACCAGAGTTCCACTGGGGGCAATCGCCATGAATGCAAAAAGAATGGGAGTCAATGGAGCTAGACGGCTAAATTTGTCTCTTTCACCTGATTGTCATTGACAAATCTCAGATTTGATTGTAGTTTGTATAACTTCAACATGGGTTATTGGTCAAAAGTTGAATGAACGAGTACTTATGTCCTTTTGATTTCTTACAGGTTGGGTCGTTGTTGCCCATAACACGCTCGCATTGTGCTAATGAATGGCGTCATTGACACGTTTGAAAGGCTTTTTAGAACAATTAAGTGACTTAAAAAAATATAATAATCAACCAAGTATATTTTCTTTGCCTCCCCTTTCGAATACAATGTTGAAATTACTTGAAAAAAACAAAACAAATATCCCGAGAAAAGTGGATTTTGAGGGGTACAGCTCCATAGACCTCCATTCATTCTGCACTCGTGGACGAGTGCCCTCATGTGGAACCACAGAAGGAACTGCAACCAGTTCAGAAACCAGAAGTTTTCCGAGAGTGGCAGTTCTCCCCTTATTAGACATTCTCTGGAAGGGAGCAGCAAGTAACTGGTAGCTAGAGAGCGACATGTTGGAGACCCATGGTGTAGGACAATTTTTCATTGGCAACATTATTAAACCAACCAACAATAGAAAATATTAATAAGGGCTCTTATTTCCTAGAGTTAAATTGAAACAAAGTCTTCTAGTGCTCGTGGACTGATAGCCCTACTGGTAGCCAATTATTACCCCGGCTTGTATTTGGGGGCCGGCCTTTATTTGTCCGAATCGATCATGCGCCCAGCTATTATCCAAGCCCCGGCTATAAATAGAATCCCGGCCATTATTTGAGGATTTATGGTATCTATTTTTTGTATGTTAAATAGGCAAATAGCAAAAAAGGTTATGGATAGCTTAGAATATAGCCTACTTAAGATTAAATGTTGTAGAGCAAATGTTATAGAGAAGTAAGTAAGTAAGTAAGTATATACTCTTTTGATCCCGTGAGGGAAATTTGGTCTCTGCATTTATCCCAATCCGTGAATTAGTGAAACACACTCAGCGAACACAAGTGAGGTGAAGCACACACTAATCCCGGCGCAGTGCCTGCAACAACAGCGGCGCTCAGGGAGCAGTGAGGGGTTAGGTTGCCTTGCTCAAGGGCACTTCAGCCGTGCCTACTGGTCGGGGTTCGAACCGGCAACCCTCCGGTAACAAGTCCGAAGGGCTAACCAGTAGGCCCAACTACCCCAACAAGTCAAAGTGAAAGTGACGTGACTAACTGAGGAGAGACGTTGCAAGCAGACTAGTTGACTGTAGTTTCAAGTCGCAGAAAAGAATAAACTTTTTTTTTTCTCCAAGCAGGCAAGTGCTGGGCATAGTTGCTGAACAGTGGAATGTGGCTATCCAGAGCATTTTAAAACTTCTTACTCTTACTCATACACGTTGCTGAAATAACGAAGCATTTCACAAACACACACACACACACAAACACGCACACACACAAACACACACACAAGCACACGCACACACACACACACACACTTGGACTCACTTAAGTTTGCCCAGTTTCTCTCGGGTAGAGTTGATCTCCCTGGAGTTGGAGAAGATCCAGTCCTCCAGCTCTCTCTTGTTGGGGAAGTGTCCCATTAGGGACACCAGGTCCTCGCTGTGCCTGGCTTTAATCTTCCGCACCTGCTCTTCCTTTTCCACCTGAGAAATACACGCAGTGTACACCAAACATGATACGGCTGTTGACTCTGTAAAGCGTCCCTGAGTTTGAGAAAGGTGCTATATAAATTATTATTGTTATTGTTATTATTACTTTTATTATTGCTGCTGCAGTGGTTCAGAGGAAATGTTTTTATCAACAGCCTACTAGTTTTGGTAGTTTTAAATAATCCATATCTAATTCTGTAATTTGCCTGATACACTGTAGTAACAGTTGGGAAAATACAGATCATATTGGAGTTAAACTATAACATAATTCAAACTATAAAATAATACATTTTAAAAATGCAAACAACTAAAGTGATAGAGGCCTGACTGATTGGAGGACTGGACGTGGGCCCACCTTATCTTTCTTGAGCATGTCCATCTGAGTGCGGGCGGTGGTGTGTGTGTTGAGGCTGCTCATCTCTAGGTCCAGCTGCCTCTGCTTGCGGTCAAGGTCGTCCTTCTCTCTCTTAAGCTCATCCAGCTCTGCTCGCATGCTGTCCACCGAGGAGTTACGCGTCGCACTTTCAAGCTCATGCTCCTAGCACACACACACACACGCACGCACGCATGGATAAGGTGCAAACACAAATAAACATTCATGCACACACATACAAAGGGATGAATGTGTGTACATAGGCTCACACATACACTCAAATTGCTGTTGGATCCGTACATCCCTACATATCACTACATCCACTGTGAACTCTGCTGAGAGTCAAGCGGCCTGGCTCCCTTGCTGGGGAGAAGGGTCGTCTCACCACTTTGGCCAACTGGGCCTCCAGCTCGTGCAGGCGCCCGGACGAGCCCTCCAGTCGCTGCAGCTCCTGGTTAACGGCACGCAGCTCCTGCTGCTTCTTGCTCTGGAGGTCACGCTTCAGCTCGATGGTGCGCTCCAGGCCCGTGCGCTTGTCTCGCATCTCGTCTAGGCTCTGCTGCTTCTGGGTCTCCCGCTCTTGCAGATCATTCTAAAAGAGAGGAGAGAGAAGAGAGCAGCACGCAGGCAGATGTCACAATAAGTAAGTAAGTAAGTATATATACTCTTTTGATCCCGTGAGGTCTCTGCATTTATCCCAATCCGTGAATTAGTGAAACACACTCAGCACACAGTGAACACGCAGTGAGGTGAAGCACACACTAATCCTGGTGCAGTGAGCTGCCTGCAACAACAGCGGCGCTCGGGGAGCAGTGAGGGGTTAGGTGCCTTGCTCAAGGGCACTTCAGCCGTGCCTACTGGTCGGGGTTCGAACCGGCAACCCTGCGGTTACAAGTCCGAAGCGCTAACCAGTAGGCCACGGCTGCCTCCTACATAATGATATAGATTTCACAATAAATACAAAATAAATGACCACAGGTTCTTCCATGGCTCTTGTTACACTCCTCCGCCAGTTTTCTTGGGAATTGGACTGCTAGTAGTCTTTTTGTGTAATCCTGCGGACGGACTTGGCCAAGGTCATTTCCCTAACCGAACTCTGTAATGGGTTGTGGCTCTCTGGGAGTGCTGAGAGTGGAGCTAACGTTCGGTGGTTTCCCAGCCTTACCATGACCAGTCGGAGCGCCTGGGCTTCCTGCTCTAGCCTCTCCTCCACCTGCTGGTAGAAGCTCTGGATCTGCGGGCGGCTGAAGGGCGCTCGCTCGTAACCCTCCAGCTCCAGTGACGAGGCCAGCGAGCGCACCTGGGCGTCACGGTTCTTCAGGCTCTGGCCATGGCGGTCAGCCTCCAGCTGAAGGCGACCTTGGAGAGGAGAAACACAGAGAATGGGTGAAAAAAAAAACCCCGGAAAACTTCTAAATGAATGTGAAAGTGGAAAAACACAAATATAATAAATACAAATAATAAACAAAAACTGTTAGACTGATAAACTTTTGAAGAGTTTCCTACTGTCAAGTAACATATCAACTCTAAAATAAGGAGTAACCTAAAATATACCTAATTTGTGTTTCACCTAAAATGCTAATTAAGTGATTAAAGGTGAATAATATAACAATATAACAAGGCTGACTGATCCCTCCTGTGGTAACACGTGCTGTTCGGCTAAAGATCATGCGACTAAAACTGTGCTCTAGCTGAAACAAAAATGCTGTTCACGGCTTCTCCTATCTGTGAAACATGCAGAGGTGTTTCTGAGTACCCTGCTCGACCAGCAGCTCCGACTTGGTGTTGGTGAGCCTCTGGCACTCGCGCCCTGCCCGGTGCAGCTCATTCTGCTGCTCAGTCAGACGCCGCTCCTTCTCATTCACCAGCCGCTGGTGATTCTCATACATGTCCTGCAGCTCTCTGTCCGACCCCTCGAACAGCTGCCAACATTTTCGCACGCCCACACACACAAACAAACACACACACACAAACAATGTATAAGATACATTCTTTGTCTTGAGAGCTGTAAATAAGGATTTGGACAGGCCTCATTGGACCACGGCATTCTCATGTTTGGGAATGGCTGTTAAACACAAATGATCCATAGTACCACCATGGAGCCTACTGTGTTACCCTCCTGACATTTGGAGATGACTCTACATTCATTGGACTCATCCATGATGGTGACAGCAGTTCCAGCAATACACAGAAAAGAGGTAGAGAGAGCTGTTGGAGCTTGATGTACCTAAGCTATAATATATCTGCATATTGTGCGCTGTCATAAATAAATATCAGAAAAAGTATTTTTTCCTTTTATATCAGTAGTTAGAAATATAATATAAGAAAAAAAAAAATATAATAATAATAATAACAATAATATATATTAGAATAATATTATACAGTAGGCTACATAGCCCAATTTAATGTGTTCATTTTGTCCACATTTTGTATCTTTTAAGGCAAACAAAGCAATGTTTGAACTATTTTTTGTTCAAAAAGAGAGCCTAAAACATAGCCTAGAAATCTAGACACACCCTAGCGGCAGCAAATGTAATTTGCAGCCAGGGTAGTCTAGCGACTCCATTGGCTTGCGAGCTGGAAAAATGAAACTTCTATCAGGCGAATCACATCGTGTATAGAGTCGGCGACGGTGCCTGCTACTTAAAAACAAAGAAGATGGATGCTGCTGCTGGCGAACAGTGGTCTTTGAATCGCGACACGACTTAATCTTTTTTTAAATTGGCAAAAGTTTGATCAACTAGCCAACTAGCGCTGCTGGTGTGAAAATGCATAGGACTCATGAGTTGTAGCGCTATCCTATTGCGTGCAGAGGAAATTTGAAAGACAACCGTTTATCCCGCCCCTCGGATTGAGCACTGCCAATGGTAGGTTCCCAGACCCTACATCTTGATGTGGGTCTGGCTCGTCAGGCCTTCACAGTAGCATTACCTGCTCCATCTTCTCCTCCAGCTCTTTGTTGTCCTCCTCCATCTGTTTCTTTCTGCTCTCCAAGGCCTTGATGTTGTTATCCAGGGTCACCACTTTGCCTAGCTTTTCATCATTCTCCAGCAGCTGGTTCTGATGGTAAATTTGAAAGAACAAAATGTCATATTTTGCTATTGCTATTGCATATTAGACCTAAGGTCAGAGATAAGTTTATTTGCATTTTAGTAGGTGCAGATTCTGAATACTGAGGTAGCTAGCATTACTGGTAAGAACTCAGAAAACAAAATTCCATATAATCAAGACACTGCAGGGAAAAAAGGAGGAATCATCAGAGAAGGATCATATCACACAGTCCTTAGTTTATATTTCTAAAACATGTTCCCCATTCCTCACCCACATACAGTAGGCCAGTGGTTCTCAAACTTTTTCTTTCATTCCCCACTTTGATCAAGGGGGCATTCTCGAGCCCCACCTGTCCCTCATCGCTCTAAGAAAGTGGTAGGTCAAGCTTAAAATTGTCAAATTTATTGAAATAATGACAAGTTCTAAATATATCCTCTTCAACAGAGTTAAAGTCAGCTGGTGCTGCAGATATAATAATAAATAAATACATAACACACATATTTTTTGTTTTCCAGCAACATATTAGGAAGCATAGGCCATTTTACAGCATTGTACAATATATTCAATGAAATACCAACATGCTGCATTAAATGGATCCATAATCCAGTCATACTGAGCACTGCTGGTTGGGAAATATTTTTGAAATAAACTTTGCAGGGATGTGATGTAGGCCTACTGTTTAATACATGGGATCACAAGAGTGCCTCCCAATCAGATGTTTCAGCGATTTCGCTCAGAAATCTCAAAGGCATAATACTGTCACGATCAAGGCGCCTGTCCCATACTCAAGTTTTTTTGGTGAATGCAGTAATCTTATTTGCTAGGTGAGGTAGGTGCTTGTCTTTGCCTTGTAACTGGACATTTAACTCAAATGTATCGCTAAGATATATCAAATATATCACTAAGAGAGGCCAGCTTCGTCAAGAAATGTTCACTAGTGAACGTGCTTGCAGATTCAAACATGCGCTCTTCCTCCAAGAAGAGGCGACTCGGAGCTCAAACACGCGCGACAGCACTTTACCTCGGGAAAGCCACCTTGCCTCGCTGTGAAACAGTACAGCCTTTTGGTCAGCTACCATCTCTTCGCAAAGTGCAGAGAATAGACGCGCTTTTAAGGGCCGGGTTTTGATGAAATTCACCACTCTCACAACAACGTTCAAAATCTCATGTAGGTTGGGACTAACTAAGCTGCCTTGACACGAGCGCTTCCCTGTGAATAACACCATTGCGCATCGGGTGCTACCTGGGCCCAGGCTACAGATAAAAAAAATAAATAAAAAAACTCCTGTTTTTCACGTTAGTTCGGGCCCCACCTGGCATGTCTCCGCGACCCAGTAGTGGGTCGTGACCCACAGTTTGAGAAACGCTGCAGTAGGCAATGCACACACGCGCGTCACGCACGCACGCAGGCCTCACCTCTAGAGGAGTGATCTGGCCGGCTATGCGCTCCACGCTGTCTTTGGAAGCGGCCAGCTGCTCCTCCTTGTTGGCCAGCAGGTCACTGATCTCCTGGGCTTTCTCCTTGTTCTGCTTCAGGTACTGGAGCTCCGTCTGGCACTCACGGACCACCGAGCTCTGCTTTAGACGCAGCTGTCTCAGTGTCTCCAGCACTTTTATGTACCTGTAGGAGTGAGGGCAGATTAATCAACAAGGTTAACACAATGACGTAAAAACTGACTTACACACAACTACCAAAATAAATAAAAATGATCAGTGTATGCTTTTGAGAGACTTGCTATCTGTGCCTGTTACTGATAAAACACAAATAATCCAAAATCATGAAGGCATCCTCCAAGAGAGTGCATTTGTGCTGACTAAATACTTTAACAATTGGTCAGCTGATAAATGATGATGATGATGATGAAACTGATAAAGATGTGTCAAGCAACATGCTGTGATCCAAATCATAGCCTATTGCCCACATCCCATCTTATCTGGGTTTTCAAAATGACTCGGATATCCTGCAGAGTCAGCTAATTGCACTGTAGACAGCATACTTAGTAGCTGCAAAAATGTCATCAAACTTCTGCTTCAGGGCCTTCCCTTCGCTGAGCGGCCAGTTGGAGTCCTCTTGATGGCAGAAAATGACATTGGTAAGGATGGCCTTGGAGACGCCAAGACCCGCGACCATCTCACGGTCGATCTCAGCACACTTCGAGCTGATGCTTACTTTTTCTCCATGCCTGAGGAGGATGAACAGAAAGACAGACAGGTTAATGTGAGAACAAGAACGGAAAGGGGTGATGGCATTACTTAACCTAGTACTATTAGAAACTAGCCTGACGCAGCCAGTCTCAACACTATTCAGAATTTGAGTTTGGTACTGCACCATTGGGATAATGGGGCGTGTTTCAACCAATACAGGGGGAAAAGCCTCTGCGTGCAATTGGATAGACCAATCAGAGAAACGAATGAGTCCTGTAGGGGGAATAGCCAACACATGCTTCTTCTCGTCAAATGCCTTAATCACTGTTTTCTACTCTGAACTGCTCTGGTTAGGTCATAGATCTGGGCACACCAGTTTTTCCCATACATTGACTTATTTGTGGCAGCCCACCACAATATCAACATTGACCACCACACAATGATTTTCCACGTTGTACTATTTCAATTGGATGGAATTCTTTGTAGAGCTATGTGCACCTTTGTAAAGCCTCTCCTTGTTTCTCTGTCTCTCAACTAACCTACATGCATGTTTAAAGGCAACATTAACAATCCTGCAAGGCATAAAAGACGACTAGAAGGCTAAATTGTGCTTAAATCTGGTTAGCATCATACTGTAACCCCGCTGCACTAATTTGTTAACAACTTTTGCATTCAAGTTAATTCTGCAAACCTACCAACACAAATAAAATTCTGTGGGAAACACTGCATACTGTAGATCCAGTGTGTATCATTGTCAAACTTGAGTAACTTGTTTCACATGAATTATTGGTAAATATTTGTTTATTGATTATCATTTGTGATCCCCTTCAAGCTCTGTGCAGTAAGTGCATGGGCAGTGCAGGCCTGAGTTTTTATAAAACTAATGCAGTACCCGTTCAAACATGCTATTCCTGTAGAAAACCCATAGCCCATTCACATGCCCACAGGTATACCTGCTTTAAAAATAGGATGATGGGGGAAAAGCATATCAGCTAAATGCTGTGTTGAGTTAAAGCTATATATTTAATATTCAATAATGAATACTGAATATTATATGATAATACATTAGCCTATAATGAATGTGCAGTGAGCAGAATTTAGGCATGGCTGCATGTGACATATTTTACAGATCAAAATGACATAGTCTAACAGCTGCATTGACTATATGAGAATATTCAAAATTGTCCTTCTTCATCTTCTCATTTGACCAAGAGGACAAAAACATGATTTTTTTTACCAAGTATCCTTGTGTATCCTTTGTTTACAAATTTTCACAAAGTGTACAAAAACATGTCTTTGCTGATGTTTTTCCAAAATATTCTCAAATCTGTGCAGCATTCAGATAATTCACATTTTTTTAACGTTTGGAAATTATGGCCATTTTAAGTGTTAGAGAGAAAGTACATATCTATTACATTTTTGAATTCAACAGAAAACTCCTGGTCACAAAGTTTCAAAGCTGTATGTGCCATATCAAGGAACCAAGAATACTGAAAGTTGGACAAAGGGCTTCTTCATCAAAATGCTTAACAAAATTATTTAGAACTTCATAGGCCCCCAGATTTAAAATTAAATGAAAGGACCCTAGATTTCACAGAATGTGACCAAAGGTTTAAAGGATTATAACCCAGGACCAAGAGACAGTACACAAGCTGTGACTGCTCTAAACTCACTTCATCCTGGTGATCACTCCCTCCAGGGTCTTGAACTCCACCTTCTTCCGTCTCTGCGAGCACTGCATGGACCGCTGCACGGCCACAAACTCACCATTCACATCTCGGAACTGCAGACGGATCTGAGCACGCACATCAGTCTCCTGGGCATCCTACAACACAGAAATAACAACAAACTAAACCTGATGGACAGGATAAGAATCTTGCACAGGTATGCTATCCGGCATCTGATCTCCTCATTTACCAGACATTTACTGATGTTGAATTGCATATTTTATATTGCAATGATTTACTTGTTTTTCATGAGTAAATGAATGTCTCCATTTCTTTGAGCATACATTTAGCGTAGACTTAATGGGAATGAAGTTTTATGCCTGTATCTGCAACAACTATGCCATCAGAATATGAATGAATCTAGTACAGGAGAGACCATTAAAGGAAATAAAAAAAATGCTATGCATATTAGTATCGGCATCACCAATCGGCCAAAATGAGTTTGAAAATACCGGCAGAAATACAGCATTCCGCATCTCTATTTTAAAATATGAAAAAAGAAAAAATGCTACATGCTACATGGCTCACAGAGCTTCTCGTCATCTTACCTTGGGATCATGAACAAAATTTGCACCCTTGGCTCCTGGGGGAAAGTCACCCGAAGTGATGTACTTCAAACATTCGATGATGGTCTGAGGGAAAAGGTGAAAATGAAATATGGTTTTTGGCCTGTTGACTACATATAACTCAAAGAATTTGGGAGTTATTAGTTATTGATTGGCCATTTAGTGGGCCTAAACTCTAGGGCTAGTAAGCAAGTGAGCTAGCAGATATACAAAGGCCACCATGGAAATACAAAGGATAGAAGGTAAGAAGAAAATATACATTAGCATTATGGTACTCATCATTAACACCTCAACAATATATGGCCCTCTGTAAAGATTTCCATAATGAAAATATACATCAGCATTTACATGAGAAACTCTCATAAATGACTTTTGCACTATTATATTGACTGTCTACTGTATGCACAATTGCACAATTTCTACCAAATTTTGCTGCTCTTATTTCTTCATTGTATGTGCCTTCTTATTTTTACTTTTTATATTGTTTACTTGAATGTTATGTTTGTCTGTGGACCTAATTGGTAAAATATGTCTTGTCTCCACCGTGGGATAGTAGGAAACGCAATTTCGATCTCTTTGTATGTCTTGACATGTGAAGAAATTGACAATAAAGCAGACTTTGACTTTGACTTTTTGACTTTGATAAAAAAAGAAGAAAAAAAATTCTGGACCTCTATTTACAAACATATACTGCAGTGGTCCACAAACTACGGCCCGCCACCTCATTTTGGATGGCCCCCCAAATCATGTCCGTGGTATATAGCATCTGGCCCGCACGGGAGTATGCCATCGTCAAACTATGACCTCCACAATTTCCCCCATTCATTCTCTATTTCGAGTCTTAACAGTACACATGTAATACTCTTTTTGTCCACTGGTGGTTGTTTTGGCGCTGTTTTGCGTTTGCCATTGAAAACAGAATGAAATGTAGGCCTATCTGCAAACATGTAAGAGGCCTATGCTGACTGCATCAGTGCTCAAAGTATTCTAAAAGTTTATCAATTAATTGTTAATAAATAACTAACTAACTTCTATTCAAGTCATATTTCTGGGACTTTCTGGGATAATTATTTCTATTTTTTATTCACTCGTTAAGTTAGAATGGTGGTCATTTCAGATATTTTTGCCAGCACTTCATAAAACTCTCATAGTTTGAGTTATTTGAATTATTTGTAGGATATTACTTGTTCACAACATGAGCTGTGTATGCAAAGACACAGAGTTCAGAGTTCACACATTTTGAATAAAATATAGGCCTACTTTTGGGACTCCCTGCTAACACTTTTGGGAATGCTAAAGTCTTTTTATCAGCATTATTTCATTTGAGCTACATTTTACACTGATATGGCATGATGGCAACATAAACACAGCTAACAATGGTATTAAATTGCAGTAGATTAAATGTAATGGAATATTCAACTAAGATAGACTGCTGTTGTTCACAGCACTAACAGTGTTTCCCCTACAATGTATTCATCAGCGGCGCAGCGCCGCTCCTGGAATTCAAGCGCCACTGCAAAAAAAGTTGCCTAATAAAAAATAAATAAATAGACGCAAGTGAACTTCAGGAACAGCTGCCGTTCGTTCAGGTTTCATGTCAACAAATAATAGTAGGCTAACGTTGAAGGCGCAGTCAGGGATTCCACAGGAGATCACTTTTGTTTGTGTTTATGTTTAAGTTTATTAGCAGATGCAATTTTGTGCAAAAAAACGTAGCCTACATTATGTTAACCAAGGAACCAAATTAAACACGTCAGCGAGATAGCTCGCCCCTACCTTCAGTAGCCTATTCCCAGATAAATCCACGCATTGTTTCGTTTTTGTTTGTGATGCAGGCAATGGTTTTAAGCCCTGTATTGCTAACATGCCTAGCTCACATGTGCATGGGCTGTGAAACTAAGGTCTAGCTAGCCTATTGGTGGGTTTAATTGAATTTGAGTAATAGGATACGCAAGCATTTACATCTGAGATAGTTTGTAATTCCCGTAGAGCTCACCAAAATTATAGATATGATATTAATTATAGAAGACACTTATCTGCTATAATCCAAGATAGATTTTCTTCGAATTTTTGACCATTTATTTTACCAAATTACATGGGAAACCTAATTAATTTCATCCACATATTCTTATGCACCATGCACAACAACGCTAGCCTGGAAACCAGACTCTCTGACTTCGCAGTACTGTACTGTAGGGAAAATAAATCGACCGGAAGTACGTAGACAGGCCAAGGCCAGGCTACAACAACGCTACTAAGTTAGCTTAAAACCGTGAGAATCAAGCCAGCGTCACGGGCCGTCACGGCATTAAAGTGACAGGCACTCAATTCGATTTGCACAGCACCAATACAGTGTAATGGCATGAAAGAGAAGTCTATATAGTTTATACAGTGCTGTGCAAAAGTTAAGACACCCATGCTGAAATTGACAAAAGGGAGGAATAAAAAACATATTTTGCCTTTTGTCTTAATGCCTTAATTAAAAAAAAAAAAATAGGACATCAATTATTTTTTAATGCATCATGTATTGTAAATAAATACATTATATATAAATGTCTTAACTTATGCACAGCACTTTATATTCTAAATAGTAATAGTTTGTACAGTGGCCTACAGTGTACAGTTGTACAGTGGCTAATACTAATAATGTAAATGAAAAAGGTGAAAGAAAAACATGAATAATCCTGTTCAAGTACTGCAATAATCATGCTTGTGTTGATGGTTATGTCATAATGCCATAATTTGTAACTTAATCTGTCCATTTCTTTCACAAAATCCACCAGAAGTCACCATTTAAGGAGTCATTTTTTCAAATGTTTCGGGGGGGGGGGGGGGGGGGTGCTTCCTACGATCAACAGCACCGCTGCTGGAAAAAATTCTAGGGGAAACACTGACTAAGCTATTTATGGTTACTGATATACTCCGAGTCTCTGGCCCTCTCTTAGAGCCAGGCATAGTGAGCTGGCCCTCGGAAGAAAAAGTTTGGGGACCACTGATATACTGTGTTTATATACTACACATATCTAAGAGATGCAACACAGGATCACATTCCAGAGTCTTGGGGGAAAACGTTAGTGATGTTATACTTTTTGATTAATCAGGTTGATACTGAGACTCTGAAGTGTGTGTCGAGAATGTCAAGCCATTCCCAGCAAAGCCCTGTATGGAGGCTTGAGTTATATTGGTGATATAAGTATAAGTATATATACTTTTTTGATCCTGTGAGGGAAATTTGGTCTCTGCATTTATCCCAATCTGTGAATTAGTGAAACACACTCAGCACACAGTGAGGTGAAGCACACACTAATCCCAGCGCAGTGAGCTGCCTGCAACAACAGTGGCGCTCGGGGAGCAGTGAGGGGTTAGGTGTCTTGCTCAAGGGCACTTCAGCCGTGCCTACTGGTCGGGGTTTGAACCGGCAACCCTCCGGTTACAAGTCCGAAGCGCTAACCAGTAGGCCATGGCTGCCCCCTGACGTCAGACGTGACGTTCGAAGCCTTGTTTGACTCCACTGCATCGACTTCTGTTTCACTTTAGGCGGGACACTCTGACTACAAAGATGTCCCATACTCTGATAAGTACCTGTGGGTTGTTGTCAGTCGTTGGTTGATTGTACTTTCACTGCCCTCTGTTCATGAAAAACACTACCCAGTTACCAAAGCACTTTCACTGCCCTGTGTTCATGAAAAACACTCAGTTACATAAACACTTTGCTCTCTTCTCGAAGTCATTTTTACCCAACGCTGGCCTACAATTCAATGTAGATTTTCTCAAATGGTTAGTCACTGTAATTTGGACACTGGATAAGGTGTTGCACTAGAAATCTTGCGACCTGGGATCGAGTCATACCTCGATATTAATGAATTTTCACGGATGACCTACTACTTTATTTGTTACAAAGATAGGAAACATTTAAACTCAAGTGAATTGTGCTTTGGGTTGAACCTGGGTTCAATCCTTATGTTTAATGAATTTTCACAGATCGCCTACTACTTTAATATTTCAACATAAGAGAATCGCTTGTATTCCCTAACGCCTGTGTTACGTATGAATGTACGTATAAATGTATCACACAAATGGCGCATTTTGTGTTGCTTTTGTGTTCTGAATTTCTCTTGTATTTGTATTTGAGTTGTATTTTGATTGACCAGTATGTGTCCTAGGGTGCATTCAAAGCCTCGGAAATGAACCACTTTTCAACACATCTGGCTTGAAAGCTTCAAGGTTTCATGAAGCTTCATCTCTTCATCACTAGAAAACGTACCGTTTTGCCTGCTCCATTGGGTCCAACCAGAACGGTCATGGGCGTGAAGAACGTGATCACCTGCTTGTCTTTGTCCTGCACTCCAAAACTCCTGACACCCAGGATGCTCATCTTCTCAATCTTGGACATCTTTGGATGTTTGCTCACCCCCCTTCAGGCTGCTGTGTAGGGTGACAAAATCACAGCTTTTTACATTTCCGCCAGCAAAACAAACAGCAAGATCATACTTCCAATTATATTCAAGAATGTTACCATACAGTGTTAATATCATGTGTTTTAAATGCAAATTGCAGTCTATATATTATTTTTTAGGCTACAGCTGTCACTTAGCCTTTGCACCCACCCATTAACTGTATTCTGAAATTTGACTGACACCTGGAGGTCAACTCCCTGCCCATAACCTCATTCTGCAGTTCTCTTATGAAGAACTTCTAAAAAAAAACTCCCCATTTTGATTAATGGCCCAGGCATTTAGAGATTGAGGACCTTTAATAGACATGGTTACGAGTCCAGGTAGCCTAATACGTATGGTCCTTATTAAAGGGATCACTTAAGTCCTAATACTGGTGCGGGAGGAATAGAGGAATAAAATAAAACCATCGTCATCGTTTATTTCCACAGAAAAAATGTCTGGCCGTAGCCTACCATGTATGTCTGGGATACACGGATTGACAGAGCACCAGGCATAACCCCAACACTGTCCTCACGTAGATAGTGTACTTGCGATTCGTAACGTGGACAAGCAAATATTAGTCAGGGCGTCGGTGTGTACAGTGATCACTAACCTATAAAGTTGACAAACCTCAAGACCGCGTTACCCAAGAGCTAATTTAACCACTGTACAATGTTGAGTGACTAAGGTGAACAGTAAGTTGGGTGACTAGGTGTCAGTCTTTTTCCTAACTATTTTCTGGGTAACTTACTTCTAATGCTACGGTCGCTGAAGTGAAACCCAACGCAAGGTTAGCAAACTGCTAGCAATTGCTGACTGACAACTTACTTTCTTCTTAGCAGATAGTTCTAACTTCAATAACTTCCAAGCTAACGTGGAATTTACAACATATGGAACATGTAGCTGCTAACGTTATTGGAGAAGCTTAACGAACTGCTCGACTGATCATGGGTTAACTGTGATTTGCACGCCAGCTCTACGTTAACGTTACATTGTCAGCACTGGTTTTAGTGGCACCTCACTAGCCGGGTAGCATTTAGCTTCAGCGTAGCTGCGAAATCTTTGATGTGGTAAACGCAATTAAATCTTTGGAATATTTCTAACGTTACTCATGCGTATAAGCCACATGCTGACTCTGAAACTTGCTTTTTGTCAATAGCCTACCCGCTCCGGACCGAAGAAAAGAATTTCAGGAACTTACATGATGTTACAAGACTACTTGGCGCGTACTGAGTGAAACCAGTGACGGAAAACATTGCGCAAGCGTATAAAATGAGGGGGCGGGATAGGATAGGTTAACCTTCGAGGCAAAATTTGAAGACAGGTCCGCGGCAGATTAAAGTTCTGAAGGTAACCATCTGAAGGTAACTTTGACACATCACGTTTTGACACTTTGTTCATACATGTCATGTTTTATTCTGTAGTTAGTAATAGTTGGAAATTGGCTGCCTTTGAAAAACATTATTCTCACCTATGCCAGGAAATCCCCGTTCCCATACCATCCATCCTAAACAGGTCTTGCACATTAGAGGCTCAACATGTTGAAACACTTAGTGGTCCTTCTGGCACTCTTCCACTTTTCAAAAACTGACGACACAATTAAAGAAATAATTATACATCTAAGAGACCTTCGAGATCAGCAGCATCTCCTCACCTTTGTGAGTAAGCAATTTTATATGGTTATAATATGGATTGAGTGTAAATAGGCCTAAACCAATAGACACGCAATGTGGCATGCAATCTGATGCATAGACATACTAAGACTTGATGCATCTTAATTTTCCATGCTCCATGATATTTGCATAAATGGCTAATAAGGATTAGCCTACATGAAATAACCTATGTTTACCAAAGCAAGTGGGTGAAGCAATGTTTTGTTTTGTCCCTCATGTCTGAAGGTTTTAGAGAGCCCCTACTACCCTGGCATAAGAATCCACTGGAATGTGGTAATGGCAGTTTCAAGACAGTCTGTGTTCAAACAATACATTTAATATGCTTCTTGATGGTAAATGGTAAAATTAAATAAATTTATGTTGAGCCTAGATTGTGCAAAGTGCAGCTTAGAAAATTAGTCAATGCTGACAAATGCATAGCCTACATTATTTTTGACCAATGACTTTGCCTTTTCTCTGACAGTTCCATTGCAAAAAGGTCATTGCTCACGAACTGTTGCAAGCATTAGACCATGTTAAAATAATATCTTCTCATAACACTCATCGACTTCAGGAAACTGTGAATAAACTGCAAATCAATATTGAAGGATTGATTGCAGGAGACCAATTTAAAAGCACTATTAAAGTAAGTATCTTTAACAACATCCCTGTTATTGCTTAATAGTCCTGATCCATTGTTATACAGCTTCTTCTAATACATGTTTTTTTCTTTTCTAGGCAGAGGAGGACTGTGCCAAAGACAAAATCATGTTTGTTAAGATCAACAGCATGGCAAACTCAGCATTTATAGATCGTTATATAAGGTTTTTCCAAGACTGGCTTTCAAATATATCATGAGCATCCATTATCCTAACCCACTCAGCTAAAATAATGTATTTGAACATTGGATGCATTTCAATGGCAAATCAGGGATCAATGTATTGCCAACAAATTAATTTTCCCAATGTCTTGAATTATTTCACAAGTAAGATGTAAGGTTGATGTATGGTGTATTACTTTTACATTTATTCATTAAGCTGACACTTTTATCTTACAGCAAGAGGATGAATGTAACTAATGAACGAGTGTATAACTAAGTGTGATGAAAGTTTTTATTGTGTTTAGTTGCTTTTTCATTTCTGCCAATTTTACAGCTTTGTTATGTATTTTTCGAACTTTTGTTCAGTTTTTGGTGACCCTTATCTAAAGCCTTATGACACCTCATGGGTCTCCATGATGGAGTCAAGCATGTGCCTCTTTTCTTTTAATCAGACAAGTGTATAAACTAGACAAACAGATAACTAAATCATAAATTATGTAATTTGTCACCAAGTGTTTTACTTTTTTGTTGTATATTGGTTTTGTTTTAGAACTGATCAGTATTTATTTACAGTAAAAAATGGTTACATGAAAGTTTCATATGCATTTTCTTTTTTACCGAAGGGATTCATCTGACCAGAGTGAAAGGTTGGTCTTGAATCTCAAATGTCATGGCAGAGTTGAATTCTCAGAGTGGTGCCTTTGACATGTACACTAACCCTTTTATGACTGGACCTATGTGGCATACAAGCCTATCACCCACTTGATGCTTACGTGAGATTATTGGGTTGCACTTGTCACAATTCACTCACTGAGATGCTGAATTATATGGTTATAAGGCCAACAGGGGGCAGCATTAATCTAATTCAGGTAGAAAGGCAAACACATAAATCCATATTTATTTATTTTTTAGTTTCCATTTTTCAATGGTAAGGAAGTAAATCACAAAGCAATACTTATACTACATATTTAGTCATCATTATGAAAAAAGTGTTTGTACAAAATACAAAATGTTTGTCTAACAGTTTTGATGCAGCAATTTCCCGATTGCAAAATTCAACTTGAGTGTGCAGAAGATTGAGAACGTTATGTAGGTAGGCTACTGCAGTCATTCATATCTCTTTTGATCCCTCTAATATCACATTCTCTCATGCACACCTTATGTTATTTATTTTCACATTTTCTGTGTGCAGATGACATCCCAGTAAACAACAAACAAAAAATCATCACTGTCACCATGATACTGCCACCTGCCACTGTCATGATATAAGGGGATATTCTGGCATTTGTTAAACCTTGTGCTTCAGCTACTGTAGTAGCTGTATTTTTTAACATCTGAAATGGATGTGAAATCACTTGACAGACAAATTGATTGAAATTGGATCAGACGTGGTTGTTGTTCTCCCTCAAGGGAATGGTCTGTCGGCTACCAAAGATCACAATTTCTAGCTTCAGTCAACAAGTGAAACAACGTTGTTAGAGGAGACAGCACCATAAACATTAGTGATGTGGTCAGTCATTTATTAGTATATTCACTCAGTCAGTGCCTCTCTCTTCACAAAAATTGTTTGAAAAAGCCAATATCAAAGTTGAGCCAAAGCAAACAATTATAATTATATGGTTTTGTGTGAAGCATAGATGGATCAGGCATTGTTGGACTGCTAGAAGCTTCTCACTCATAGATATGATTTACTGAGTTTTCCTTGGGAACTAACCTTAACACTCACAAATTGCCCTGATGTTGTGTTAGCTTATACTATCATTTCCATAGACTGATATACACACTGTCCAGTTCTATACAGTCTATGATAATTTCATATGTGCTGTGTAGCATTACCGCTGAATGTCAGTGGATGTCAGCCAGACAATGGCATGCTATCCATTCCATGTAAATGCATCCATTTGTATAGGTTTTAGGATCATTCAAGTCTGATGTGCACAAGAAAATAAGCAATGATGAAAGGTAGCAAGTGAATTAGAAAACAGAGGAAGCAAGAGAAATGGTTTGTATTAGTATACAAATGGTGTGTATTTGGCTATATCTTGACAATGTCAAAGGAATGAACTGATTTTATTCGAACCCCTGAATTGGATCTTCATTTCCCCCATGGTTTTCCAGTCCTGGCTCCTCTTTCTACTTTGTTTATTTTATGTATTTGTTTGACCTTGTTTGAATGTATGAACTGTGAATGGATCATGACTCCTCTCCAAGCTGAGTCACAGCAGCACTAGGGCACTCCCACCTCCAGTTAAAGGCTTCTTTCAGTGGCATGATGAGAAATGAGAAGCTCAATGTAGGGATGGGGGGGGGGGGGGCATTCTCCTGAGAGTGACCTGGATAAAAGGACATCGACTTTCTGCCAAAGAGGTCATGGCTCTTATCCATTTCTGCCCTGATAATCCTTTTGGATGCTCTCTTATGTTTTTCAAACCATTTTTTCCCACTTTTGTTATCAGTAAGCAAAAAATGTGTGATTGGAAGTGGCAAATAAGGTCATGCTCACCATCCTGGTCTGTCCAAAGGCCGTACGTACTCAACATCTCCAGCCCCATTCAGATCTGATTGTGAGGAGAGGAGAGGGGACATGGGTCGTAAGGTAAGGTGAGGTGAAGTGAGAGGAGGATATAGCAATGCTAAGCTGGAATCGATGCTATGGTCAGATGATGTTTAATTTTCAAAAATGTCACGTGTCAAATCTCAAATTTCGTTTAGTAACTGCATCACCCTCATTACTCTTAGTCCTTCATTGGGTCATAAAATTACTCTCGCGCAAAAAAGAAGCCACGCATTATAATATTGACCCACGTGTCCAGAACACATATTTGCTCTTTTGTCGACACATTCTACTGCTTGGCACGGTCTGTTTGAAGAGTGTTGTCACATCTACAGTGAAAAGGCTGAAAAACATGCAACAGGGGTGATATTAGACAGATATTGAGCTATTTACTGAGCATATAGCCCACATGTCAGGTCTATTGCTCTGAAGGGTGGCTGAAGAGCAAACACTTTTCAAGTGCAACACCTCCTTGACAGCATGATTTGTTAGCAATCTCGTGTTCACTGCCAGCAATTCTGATAAATGAAGTGAAAAAGGTTATTTTGCTTCAGGGCAAACTCTTATCTCAACCTGTCCTTATTTATACGTTGGCTGTGCAGGTGTTTGTGGGCTACTTTTAAGTAATGTCTTTTCATCTCAAAGATAAAAAGGACACAAGTGAGCACTAGGTAATTAACGTAAAGTAACATTACATGTATTCATAATGTGCATTCAAAAAGTTCAGTTTTATTATTTATGGTGTATGATACAGTTAAGAACAAAATTATTCAAAATGCTAAAAAAGATAAAAACGATTATTTATTTGATTCCATGTTTCTACCACATTGTCTTACAACCATTTGGCATGTGGCAGTGTCATTTTCAGTCAGAACAAACATATTGGTCAAGAAAAAATCAACATTACATCGATATTTGCCAGGGGTATAAATAATTTTGTTCTTAACTGTACATCTTAAAAGGATGTTTCAAGCAGACAAATGATAGATTTCAAAGTGTGGTTGTCCAATAGTCAAGGTCCACTCCAACTGACGTCCACTATCCTGGAATGGGCCTACACCACATTCCATGTGAATGTTTGATGTCTACTGTGTAGAGACTGTACCAAGAGGTCATTTGTGATGCGAGACTTGAAACTGACAGTGCAACCACAGGTTTAAGTCAGTGGTTCTTAAGCTTTTTGACTGGCATCCCCCCAAAAAACATGGGTCAAGTCTCTGGACCCCCTTCTTTCCAATTATTGAAATTTGGTCTCAAAATGTTGTGAGATGGGCATTGGAAGCAGACGCAGAAAATGCTTTCTCTCATAGGTAGGTTATGTCAACACCAAAGGCATTAATGTCAATGCCAGCCTTTGACAATCTGATTTATTACATCCAAAGTATAAAAAGCACTCATCCCATATATAACTGGTGCTCCTGTGGCAAAAAAGACTGCATAGTGTTTCGTCATTGGTAAGCTTACATACTTACAGCATCTTCGAGCTCATCATTCTAAGAGGCACAGGTAGATATTTGAGTATCCACATTCTGAGGAACATTATGGAAACACTGTGAATTGGAAGCCTACATCTAGGGCTACTGATTATCCCAGTTTTTAAAACAGGTTGATCTAAAAAACCTTTAGAAAAATGTCTTTAATTCAGACTGCAAATCATTTTGCGACCCCTCCGATATGTTTGGCGACCCCCAGTTTAAGAACCACTGGTTTACATGTAAGTCACTGTTCATGATTCTAAAATGGGAGAATGTCGCCTGGATGCTGTGTGCCACACTGGACTAAAACGGTAGTAAATATGCAACTTTGGTTAAATATGCCTACTGGAGTTCTGGATAGTGCCTACATACATGATTTATGTGTAAATCAATAGTATCTCAACTATTATGTAACTCAAAAGGTCTCATGCAATAGTAAATTGATGAAAAATTGATGCTGTGTTTGCCTATTGCATTCACTTGCCATTTAACCTCTGTAATTATACAGATAAGAAATTCAATTTACACCTCTTTGCTCCAATATCAGTTAAGAGGGATTGTATGAATAACAATGTCTTTATGTCTGTATGCCTGTATATAGACACTCTATATTACCATGCGCATTACCGTGTATTGTTTTAATCAGTCTCCATTATCAAATAATCTAAATCACATAAGCCCTTAAACGGAGTATGCTTTCTATGGGTGATTTGTTGTCTTGACTTCCAAAATGGGAGATAAATATTAAGAAGGAACTGCAAGTGATAAATGAAATGAATTCCATTTCCATGCCACTAGTGGCACTGGGTTGGGTTTTATGTGTTTCCCACCTGATCCTCCTAACAATCAGGGGCAGGAGGACGGAAGCATTAACAAAGAATTTTGTAGTAAAAGTTAAACAAAGCCTGGAAAGATGGATAAGGGCCTATATGCCTGTGGTAAATCAGTGCTGAGGCAAAATGGATACATTTTTGTCCCTCTGTCTCAGAAGACCCAGATGAGAGAGAGAGAGAGAGAGAGAGAGAGAGAGAGAGAGAGAGAGAGAGAGAGATTAAGCTGTTAAAGACGTCCCAAGTGTCCATTTCATGATAGTTACATTGTCTAATTGTCTAGCATTATCTAAATTCATACAGTTAAAAGGACATCGTTGAAATGCAAATCCTGGTGCTCCTAAAAGAAGACTTTTATTGTATCTGACTGGGAGAGGCTAAAGTGAATAGACATAATGTCACCGTATATTGTGGATTTATTATGATGGTTGCCTTCACCTAATTAAATAATGATTGCTTTAGAAGGTTATTGCATGCTTACACAATATATGCCCATGCTTTTAATATCTCCCTCTGAGACACAGAGAATGTGCCAACTGCAGTTATCGTCTCAATCTGCGTAATGGAACCACAGTGAATATACTTTGCACTGCATTAAGATTCTAACTGTTTGAAAATTAGCCCACGTCAAGTCTCGAAAACATGAACTGATTATGACCTTCTGATGTGACTCTGGAAGTGCACAGGACAGGTCGAAAATTATCTGCCTGAGCCATGGGAGGCTAGAGTGGTCAGACCGGAATTGTAAAAACAAAAATAATGATTTTTTAAAATATGTATGTTTTGTTATTATAATGTATGATGTTCTGTAAGCAATGCTCTAAAGCAGGGATGGGCACCTTTGATGATAGAGAGGGCCACAAATATGTTCTTGTAGCTGTCAAATGGCCAGATGTGACCGTGCACATCCACCACTCGGATAAGAAGGACATCAGGAATCAGGAGAATTAAATATATGTATACAGTATGTCTGTAATGTGCATTAAACCAACATGCATTCATTTAATATTGTCTATGCTCAAATGTACTTGTAATATTGCTTCTATTTATTAAAGAACTTTTAACATCAACAAAAAATATTGCACGTTCACAATAAACCTTTTTTCCACTGCAATGGGTAATAGTGGCTCAGGTAATTAAGGCCCTGTTGTTAGTGTATAGTGTACCAGGTTTCCCACTCAAATGTAAAATTCGATGACTTTTTCCTGACAAAAATCCTGAATTTCCATGACCATTTGGGAATTGAAAAAATGGGCATTGAAAAAACAGGTAGGGCTAACCACAACCACTCAAGCAAGTAGTAGGACAGGCAGGTCGAGGTATGCGGGGGGTAGAGTCGCTCAGCAACCGGCCGGTCACTACCTTGAGCCCAGTTCCTCCTGACCATTTCAAAGTGGCCTTGAGCATGATACTGAACCACCAACTGCTCCAGATGGGCAGGTTAGGACCCTGCGTGGCAGACTTTGCTATCGGTATGTGTGAACATGTGTGTGAATGGGGAAACTGTGAGGTATTAATCTGACTGAATTTACTAAAAAAAAAATGTACCTAAATGTACCTACATGTTTGTACTGTGTGACCATTAAAAAACGACAGACTGTGGAGAGAAAGATAGGAGTAATTCACATTGCAAAATTGTAGCAGCTTGAATTATATTGAATGCCCCACCTAAGAAGTTAATATGAACTATTATTCAGTCTGTTCCAATTTTGTAGAAGGCACTAATAAAGTATATAATACCATACTATACACTATGAAATCTCTCTCTCTCTCTCTTTCTCTCTCTCTCTCTCTTATGGCCCACCTCAAGATGAAATATATATATATATATATATATATATATATATTACCGGTCAAAACCACATTGTGTGAAAATTAAAGTGTTCACATTGATGCTTTCTGCAATAGCCCTGGGGATAGGAAGGGAACCGTTCTGACCATGTATAATGAGAGAGCCACCCAAGAGAGCTTACCTCAGAACACACTATCACCTTGATTACCTTTGTGGCACTTCACTTCAGACCCTCACACGCACTTATCTGAGCCTTGGGAAACCAGTCAAGGACAATGTCATAAAGAAAAACCCATCATAACAGCCAATATTTTTAAAAATAATAATTAAAAACAGATATTCTAATCTGCTTTTTCAGTGAACTAACTCTCTGTTGGTGGTTATGCTATGTGCAAAGGCATTGCATTACGTTTATTCACAATGTTTGTTTTAGAAGTAATTTGCACAGGGAGCTAGATTTTCTTAGTATAGAAAGTAGTATAGAAATTGATAGTATAGAAATTCATAAACCACAAAATTAGAACCTAGTCATACTATCGATGATATTAGAAGTCTATATCACAACAAATGTGTCAGCCTGTAGAAATGGGTTTTGAATTCAAAAGATTTTTTTTTTCTGCAGGCTTGTTAAGAAATACACAAAGGACTCTGGTAGTGGACTGATAGATACCTGTTAAAAGCTCATTGCAAAATGTCAACAAGATGCTGGAGCCTTTTGTGCCCATTAAACTTAGAGAGAGAAGGGTATTGTGTGTCCAATAATCTCAACCATTATAAAGATTTGGCCAATACACAGTCTAGCTCTAGCTCAAACAAATGCTGAATCTAGGTGATGATGCACATTACTGCATTATAAGACATATCATATAGTCTGAGAAGATTAATTCTAATGACTGTAGAAATGAACAGTTTATTCTTTTATATCCAAACTGGTGAAATTGGATTATTTTTTACCTACAAATCTAACATACATACATCTAAAAATTTGTTCAAAAGGACATTGCTAGGAGACTGGTTCATCCAGCACCCTGGACAGCGACAACTCAACAGCTTGGCTGTTCCATTCCAGCACATTTCAGTGTTGTGTGTAGAGGTTGAATCTGAACCTCCAGATATGCTGACAATCTTGTCTTTGCCCATAATTCTTTATTCAAAGCCTGCTGGTTGCTTCATTTGGCACACATAACCCTAAAAAAATCCAATTGTTCATTGTGGTATCTTTGCATCTGTACTCTTTTCCAAAGTCTATCTCTCTGTCACACACACATACACACACACTTGCACATTCGCACACATGTGCAAACTTACATACACACCTTCTTTGTCACTGGCTCAATTTATTTGGAAAGTCTTTGCCTGACAGTAAGAGGCATTGAGCATTCTACTCAGTATGTAGTAAGACAGCCTGCTGGGTCACGACACAAAAAAATGGCATTCCTCCAAACACCAATGCACTTTAATCTCCTGTGCTCTGAAAACAAGCCCTCACGGGTGGCCACCCCCTCTGCTCCCCTGTCTTCCTGCAGCAGCCCAAGGCATGGTGTCTACCACAGTGACTACATCTCTGACAGGAAGCTAAAGAAAATGTGCAAGAGCTCTTCACACGGGTGTGTGGAGCCTATGTGTGGGTTTCTCTTTTGAGCACAATGTCTTCTTATCTCTCATGGACAAAGACTCTCACAAAAGGGGTTGATACCAGCAAAGTAATTATTTCATTGATTTGCGTGAAGCGTATCAATTTAGCTCAGAATTGCTTCAGTGTAATTTTATTGTGTCTTGAAGTCAAAAGGGGGACTCATGACTTTCCCCAGAGATTATGTCTACTGTTCTTCTTCCTTGGAAGCTTATCTGTTCCTTACACATATCAATACAGAGGGAGAGAGAAAGAGAGAGAGAGAGGAGAATTAGAGAGAGAATGAGAGAGAGAGAGAGAGAGAGCGAGAGAGAGAGAGAGAGAGAGAGAGAGAGGGGGAGAGTCATTTTGACATCCAGACATTCTATAAGAACCACTGAAGTCACTTCTAATGGTTGTGTTTGATCCATCTCATGCAGCGAATATACGCTCAGTGTCTACAACAGAGTGAATCATTTGCAGTATTGTGTATCTGTACTGTTTTAAAGGGAAATTGTCCTCCCATAAATACTGATTTGAAGATCCACAAATTTGAAATACGGAAGAAAGACACAGAGTTTCCTATTCCAGAATTTCCTTTCCCAGAAAGAACCTTCAATAATATCTGCTCATGTCAGTCCTTGTCACTTCTTCAAATGTCGGTCTGCAAAGCAACATCTGGTGCTCCTAGTGTTACAAGCAAGTTTCAGAAGCTATAATAACATTAGGAAATGGAGATTAGGTGGAGGATGATTGTCAAACCACTGAATTGCTTATTCAATCAGGTCGGCTGAGCAGAGGGCACCTCTGTCAGTGCAAGAAGATCTGCCGCCACACGGCTTAGGGTTCACCTCTGACCGGTCCCTCTGTCATGAGCAGACAGCGTATGCTGTGAGGAGACATGCCCGATCACGCTGCCTGCTAGGACTCCCGCACAAAGATGTCTACATGAATTACTTACACACATGCACACGCAAACACACACACACACACACACACACAGAGAGAGAGCAAGATTGGTTGAGGACCTACATGAGGAAGCATGCTAATGAATATATACATCTTGGGGATATTCATCCATTCAGTTAACACTTAATCACTTAAGCCAGGTCAAGACTGTTGCATGTAGCAAGTGGTCATGTTCCTGAATGCAATGCTATGAGAAAACATGCATTAATTACACAACAGTTATAAATCCCTGCCTCCAATAAATCCCAGTCTCTTGAAATGTAACTATGAACAACATTAATGAAATAAGAACACATATCACATGTTCACGTGATTGCCTTTGGATTCAAGTCTCCTGTGATGATTTACCCAGTAGATGGCCTCACTGAGCCTGTTTATATGCAAGTATACTCTTGTTCTCTGTCATTATATTTGATAAATGATAATGTTGTAAAAGCTGTTATCTTGTTTTAAATTGGAAACTGGAGAGTAGGTTTGAAATATGTCTGTAATATAACGGAAGAGTCTCCAAACCTGAACCAATAACCAGTAAATGATTCAACGCTTGTAGAGTGAAGCAACCACCCAGCATGTTAGTGCGTGAATAACAAAATGAAATGGACACAGATGAGGTTGTGTTTTGTTTTTTTTGTTCACAACACACTTCGTCCGACTACAAGCAAGGAGAGAGAGATGAAAAGGAAGAGTTTGAGAGAGAGCTAGTGGGAGGGAGATAGGGAGAGAAGGCAAATTCTTTAGACAGCCTTGTTATGATGACAGTCCCATTTCTGTAATGTTAGAAGTGCACACGTCTGCACCGAGTGTAAGCAGACGTAACACCACTATGCGTCAACTTAAAAACGGGTGACATAAAGCACAGTCCTCGTGGAGCACGCCGTAGTTTTGAGAACTGGACAGCTTCCGTTATGTGTTGACATTAATAGCGACGCTTCAAGAACAGCGTAAACTTGAGCGAATGTATGGATGAGAGGATTTGGAAAGTGAGTCATAAAACCGACAGGAAAGGCTGCAGCGTGCATCTTAGAGCGTGCCAGCAGGGAAGGATTGCGAAGCACGTTCCTTTTCTTGTCTAGGAGACGAACACAAGACAACAACTCAAACAGTTATCTAAAAGTATACAATTTCTGGGATAAATATTGGTATCGGCACGTGGTCTTTGTTAAATGTTGATTCGTCAAAAAAGGAGATATTTGAAGAAAACATGGGACGAAAAAGGACTTATGGCATGGACACAGACTATCGGCATATGCAAGTCTCCGAACCATAAAGATGCTGGTAATAACGTGCTTCTTTCAATATGGAACGTACCATCATTCTGATCATAGTTCAATCGAAGGCAGCGTCTCTCCTCAGAAGTAAGGTGCTCTGCTTGGACATGGTCCAATCGGTTGACTTGTTGTTTTATGTAATTGCGAAAGCTACATAACTAAAAAAAAGTATCAACATGGTATAGTTGGCAATGCCTGTATGTCGTGCTGTGTTCAGTGTGTTTGTTTTGAGCCTGCTCATAAAAGCGCTTGTCCTGGGTTTTATATCAGCTAGATAAGGACAGAAGCGCGCGGACACGCCTCGTCGGTCATGAACGAGAACAAATCAGACCAACACAGCACACATATGATCAATAGACTATATTGATTGACTCATATATAAGGCTAGCGATCGTTCTTTCCTATGTTTGTTTGACGCGCATGGAAGAATGTGTTGGGAAAGTTCACTTACCAGCCGTTTGAGTTTAGAGCACCGGCCATAAATTCTGACGACAAAATACGGCAAACATTTGGGATTTCTTAGGAACTTAAAAGCTTTGAAAGTTTGCCAGCTTTGGAGACATGTGGCCTAAAATGGGTGATTTTCCCACCGTCTGCTTTATGAATAAAGAGCTTCTGCTTTAAAGTTGATGAGGACATTTTTGCATGATGATCACCACATTGAGGATGGTGAGAGTGCATTCAAATCAGCGAAGTGCACGGTGGATGGCTGCAGAACATTTTTACATCTAGCTGCTTTTTCGCCAGAAAGGGGAAACTATGGGGTGATTCTTGCTTTTGACAGCAGGCTGTAAATCATGGATGTGAATTTCTCCACTGTTCTGGATAGCAACGTGTCGGAGAGAGACTCGTCTAAGCGCGTGCTCACAGGCTGCTTCCTTTCTCTCCTCATTCTCACCACTCTGCTGGGGAATACACTGGTGTGTGCGGCCGTCACCAAGTTCCGCCACCTGCGCACCAAGGTAACCAACTTTTTTGTCATCTCGCTGGCTATCTCTGATCTGCTGGTGGCTATCCTGGTAATGCCATGGAAGGCAGCGACAGAAATCGTTGGCTTTTGGCCCTTTGGTGCCTTCTGTAATGTCTGGGTGGCATTTGACATCATGTGCTCCACTGCCTCCATCCTTAACCTTTGTGTCATCAGTGTGGATCGTTACTGGGCGATATCCAGCCCGTTCCGCTATGAGAGGAAGATGACTCCGAAGGTGGCGTTTGTGATGATCAGTGTGGCATGGACGCTCTCTGTGCTCATCTCCTTCATACCCGTGCAGCTCAACTGGCACAAGGCGCAGACCACCAGCTACAGCGAGCTCAATGGCACCTACGTTGACATCCCACCTGACAACTGCGACTCCAGCCTCAACCGGACGTACGCCATCTCTTCGTCGCTCATCAGCTTCTACATCCCCGTGGCCATCATGATTGTCACCTACACCCGCATTTATCGCATCGCCCAGGTGCAGATCCGCCGCATCTCGGCGCTGGAGCGGGCGGCAGAGAGTGCCAAGAACCGCCACAGCGGCACGGGCAATAGCGTCGCTGCTGAGTCTGAGAGCTCCTTCAAGATGTCCTTCAAACGCGAGACCAAAGTCCTCAAGACCTTGTCGGTGATCATGGGTGTGTTCGTGTGCTGCTGGTTGCCCTTCTTCATCCTCAACTGCATGGTGCCATTCTGCGAACCCGACAACGAGGGCGGCAGCGACTTCCCCTGCATCAGCTCCACCACCTTCGACGTGTTCGTGTGGTTCGGCTGGGCCAACTCCTCGCTCAACCCCATCATCTACGCCTTCAATGCTGACTTTCGCAAGGCGTTCTCCATCCTGCTGGGCTGCCACCGCCTCTGCCCCAGCAGCAGCAACGCCGTCGAGATCCTCAGCATCAACAACAACGGGGCGGCGGTGCCGCCACCCCCACCGGCGGCCATTTGCAACCAGTATCAGCCCAAGGGGCTCATCCCGAAGGAGCCCAACAGCAACAGTGGTAGTTACGTCATGCCCCACAGCACCCTGTGCCCTGAGGACGAGGCCCAGTGCAAGGAGGAGGAGACTGGGATTAAGGAGTTTGAGAAACTCTCGCCCTCCATGTCCGCGAACTTGGAGAGCGACACGGACGTCTCGCTGGAGAAGATCAATCCCATCACACAGAATGGCCAGCACAAATCCCTCGCCTGTTGAGCCTCATATTTCGCTCGTGGCGTTATTACGTGCAACAGAAGACAATTACGGAAAAAAAAACATTCAAGTTTGTGCAATTGAGAATAACTAGCTGAGGGTTGGAGAGGGACCAGAATCACAGTTTGGGGAATCTAAGCTGAGCTTCACTGAAGACCTTAAATACTGTTACTCTGAAATGTGGGAATCAAAAGAATGTCAAATATTTGATGGCACTTTAACCTGGATAACTATCTGCAAAACACTCTCAGCATTTATTAATGACACTGACAGGTTTGTTGATAAATGCCTCAACTTGAAGTAAGCAAAATAAGATACAAAAAATTGTTTCACGTGCATGTGTGTATACATGTACGTGGTTTTATAAAATGAGATTAATAATGTTCCAGAAGCCAATGAAACATAATGAGATACTTAGAGTATTAGTCGATTACCTTGTAGGTGAGTGCTTTACTTCCACTTGTACAGGTCAAAGGCAATTAGGAGTCTTTGGTTCAATCTACTTGATGTCAACGATGTTGTGTACATAGTTTCCACTGTTTATCAAAGTTGGTTAAACTAACCTCTCAATACACCGCTATTTGTGCTAACTAAGAGGAATCAAATAGATGCAAGTGTGGTCATCTGACAGTTTTAATGTGAGTATGTGGCCATCTACTCCTTCCTCTGTGTTCTTGTTGATGGTGATTAGGGGGAGTGTCAAGCCACCGGGTCTTTTGTGATATTTCCATTTTTCAGATTTGCACTCATTGATAACAAGAGAATTATTTGTCTTTTTTAAAATTAGTTTACTTCTGGGAAAGGACCTAAGAACAGAGAGAGACAGAGACAGAGATGAAAGAGAGAACAAGGAGTACAGTGCCAGTTCATGGAGGTTATACTCACATTGTCAGACTGAAAATGAATGAACAAATGTCATGTTTATTTTGTCATGGCCCCTCATGGAAAAAGAACAATAGGATTGTTAACAATGTACGGAAGGCCTTTCTAACAGGCTATTTTGAGAATTTTGAAGGGGTTAGATGACGGATGCCTCTGTCTGCTATTATCAAATGGAACTCCCAGGCCAACGCCAGGATTTCAAACAGGCCATTTTGCCTCCACATTCCATTGGAACTCGATAGTATCTCGCAGCCAAATTCCTTTATAAAGTTATCGTTAGTGCAGCAGCTGGCCTCCACCCCCACCCGTCCTCTGGTCGGAGCCGAGTGTAGTGACAATTTCCAGTATGGGCTGAACTAGCCATCCGCTCAGGGGCCTCAGGGGACAGTAACCTCTCTCACCCTCGCTGAAGGACAACGGCCTGTTTCCACTGGTACCCTGCAACAGTATTGTGCCGTAAAAGGTCTCAGTGAAATTGCAAAATGTCGCCCATGCATAATTTAAATGCAATTACAGTACAGTACCTTGTGCAATGATAGCAATGACAAAAGATACTGTAAGATAGGAAGGACATATGGCACGTTGTGACCTCTCATGAATAACTCAGACTTTGAAATTGAGAGTCATCAAGGGTTTGGTTGTGTGGCTGGAAAAATATATGCCTCACTGTAATAATCTCATTATGTGAGTCAGTGGCCCATTCAAAAACAAGCAAATCACTTGATTGTGTGGTTTTTAAAATTGAATTGTTTGTAATTGTTGATGTTATACTGGCCTAACAGGATTCCCAGTTGGTGATTTCATCTCTTAAAGTGTCATATTATAGATGGTATTGTAGTGTTCTTTTTTGGCCTGTATTTACAGTAATGTTGACATCTCTGCCTTGGTCTCTTAGATATAAACAGTCACATCCGCAGCTGCCCTAAGATGTCAGGCCTGTGCATGGTTGGAGAAAAGCTTTCTAAATCAGAATGACTGCAGTGTTTTTAATGGTCACTGGTTGAAATAGTTTAGCTCTACGGTACCATAAGTGCAGTCCCTTGAACACATTTAGACATGCATACTCAAGCATTTTATTCAGTATTTTCAAAGCCAAGATCTGGGTGGATTTTTGCAACTGGCAATTTTTTTTGCCACCTTGTTGATGGCAAGGGCACTCTCTCTCTCCAGCTACATCAACATTGAATCGTTCAGCATGTTGTTTAGTGTGTATTTCGACGGTCTGGAGAGTCATTGTACTGTTGTATAAGTCAATGTGACAAGCCCTTCGCTATGAGCTGAGGACCAAAGTCCACAGCTCCAAATGCTGTCTCCACTCCCTACAGCAGGTGTTATAATGAAGGCTTGAACAGAGCAGTATTGAACTGATAGTGAATCAATAGAGAAAGTGATTCAATATACAGACCGCCCTCCCCTTAATCCGTATCGGAAACCCATTTAGCTTTGTCTCAGCCATCTGATCCAAGATCATCCCTGAGTCTAGGGAGCCGTACCCAGGAGGCTCATTGGCATTAATTATCCCTATCACACACACCCTTTGCGTTTCTTTATCTCTCAATTATTTTACAGTTTTATTTCACCCTGTATCTCACTATCTCTCTCTCTCTCTCTCTCTCTCTCTCTTTCTCTCACTCTCTCAATGCCAGATTTATTTATGTTTATTGAGATTCTGCAGTTCTCCAAATTGATCTAAACAAGTGCATTTTCTTTCCACAATTGAGCATGATCTCTTGAAAATCCCATAGGCTTTTGGGAGATATCATGCTTATTTACCTTTTACGGTTGTCTGAACAATGCTGGTCAGGGTTGTAATGACCCTAAGGGTTGGTTACTAGTGCTTCCAGATCTTTCTCTAAAATGAGGCAAATACTGTAAAATCTAAGGGAGACCCAGGTGCAGGCTTTATCGCTGAACCACCTCTGCCTTGGCTAAGGGATTATCTCTTTAATCTTAATTAAAAGGAAAATAATTAATAATGTTCTCTAGTTTAATGACCTTCTGTTCAATGTTTTGACCATTCACAGAGAGAGATCTCAGTCATTAGTATGATCTGATGAGTAAATGTTGCTGCCAACCAAACCCATCCACTCTCATACTAAAGTTAAATGGAAAGAAAGCTTCTTTTAACTGTTGAGCAAAAATGACCGCCAATGAATAACTGTTGTCAAGGTAAAGGGTTCATTTGTCTGTTACAGATTATTTGTCAGCCATCTTTAAGAATAAGATGGGTGGATGTCAAATTAAGCCACTGCAGATTTAGCTGTTTTGAGTTACATGAGTTATAAAGAAAAGTTATGGTAATGAGTTATAGAAAAAAAAAAACAAAGAACATTTTTTGATGAATTTGTTTTGAAAAAATCACCCCCTACCTCGGTATTGAACAACAAAGTGTAACATACAGTGAGTGAAACAAACAAACATACAAAAAAAGAAAATGTATTGTATTATGTTAAAATGTAGATGTGAACACAAGTGCTTTTTATCTGGGGAAAAAATCCTTAATTGTGAGTAGATAACTGTGCTGTTTGTCAAATGTGGGCTTGTGGAACACAAAGAGACGCCAGTAAGATTAAAAAATGTTGTGCTGCTGTTGTACAGAACGTTTCAAGGGTAAGCCCTCAAATTTATTACAGTATCTAGTTTACAGTTTGTATAAAATGTGCCCTTTGTATTTGCTAAATAAAAGTGTATGTATTTTTTTTTTAATTTGTCACTGACTCACTCACTGAAGATGTTGTCTTTCTGCCTCACCATACATTCATTATAAAAGGAGAACGGCTTCCCAGAAATGTGTTATGTTTACACAAAGGTAAGCATTTACCCATTTGTTACTACCATTATTCTTTCTTGCAAGATAATTCATAAGAAAGGTGTTAATTGAGATGACAAACAGTAGCTTCTGTTTATATTATCATCGACATTCTGCTACAGAACAGCACATCCATGGAGTACTTTTTTTATAAAATGAATATAAAATATACTATTTTTAGTAGATGAAAATGGAAACTATACCCTATAAGTACCAACTATTCTCATCCCATGCATACTTTTAGCAGTTTTTACCTTCTCCTGCCTAAGTTATTTTGGTTGATGATTTAAAAAACAGTAGATGAAATATGGTAAGCTTTAGTCTTGCTTTTAGCTACATAGACGCAATGATTGTGTGTCTTCCAACACTGAGTAAATAACAAAAGTGGAATAACAAAAGTAAAAAAGCTAAAACCCACAACTGAACACATGCTAGCTTGTTAGATAATGTGACGTCAGCCCCTAAAGTGGCATAATTCACACCGGGCCATATAGGTCTATGCAGTATATGGATTCAGTAGTTTCAGTATAATCAGCTCTTGGTGGGGGATCGATTGCCATTGATTACATGGACAGCAATGCACTTTTTTTCTCGCTGCTTTGAAAAGCCAATTTACATAATGCGTCTGTGTGTTCAGTGAGAGATTCAAATAACCACAATGTTAAGCCTGGTAGTGCCAGTAATAGCCAGAAAAAAATACAAGATAGAAAAATACAATACAGCTCCAAGTTAATTCAAGCAGCCTGATAAATCCTTGCCAGGAGTATGTGGTCGGACTTCACTTTAGCACTGTGGCCCATAACTCATCATCAAGCGCCACTTTACACATGGATTTTCTGTTTGGCAAGGCCCTCAGTCTATTTACGTCCCAGATAAAAACTATGCTCACTCATTTGCAGAATCATAAATAGAAGCATTTTTGGTGTCAGGAGTATATTGTTGATAACAACATTATTTTTTGCCAAATGCTATTCCCAAAAATAAAGTAAAAGCCAATGACTCTCTATGAGGCAATATGATATATGGATATATTTTTTTGCACCAGTTCAGCTTGACAGCGACGATGTGCAACATGTCAAAGCCTGTGATTTTAACCCAATTTGTGAATCTGTTGAAAGCTTGAAATATCTGTTGCTGCTTCTCTCCTCCGCCCTCCCTGATTCCACTGATCCTCTGCTTCCACTGCCCTCCCCGCACCCCTCTTTTCCCTCCTCCATACGTGGACAGTATGTCCCTCATCCAGGTAATGCGAGTGAACAGGGCCATTTAGAGCAGTGCGGAAATGAAGAGGGAAAGCCCCCGACGAGACCAACACACACACCCAGGCTCTCATCCTGCTGGCGTACTTACTCCGGCAGAGGGAGGAGAATAAAAGCATTTCGGAAGTGTTTTTGTGTTTTTTTTTTTTTCAACGGCCCTATCTTCAGCTGTTGTGACAGGCTCACCACCTGGAAACCAACTGCAGAACGTGCTCTGCTATTATCCGATGGACACCATGTGTCGCGGAATACATGAACGTGTGCATCGGAGGCAACCAGCTGAGCTGTGGAAAGGTTCTAAATGGAGATATCTTATGCTTGAACGACTGACCTACTGTTTATTCCTGTCACACAGATGAAAACCTACATCCCCTGCCTTCCCTCATTCTCTCTTTATCCCTCTCCCTGGTTTCTAAACATATGTACAAAACATGCACAACAAGTAAAGACACAAAAATGTGTACACATGCACACCCTCTGCATACAAATACACATGCATATGTATACACACTTTTATATCTACAAATACAGTAAATACACACCCCTGTGTCACATATATGAACATATACACACATCTCACACACACAGAAAAAAAGGAATTGATAAATAAAGAAACTGAGAGACAGACAGAAAGAGAAATGGAAAGTGAGAAATGGGAGAAAGACATAGAGATAAGAGAGATAATATATATATATATATATGTGAACATATATATATATATATATATATAGAGAGAGAGAGAGAGAGAGAGAGAGAGAGAGAGAGAGAGAGAGAAAAGGTTAATAAGGGACCTGGGGCAGTGAAGAGCTGGCCAGGGCAGGAGGCGGTGGCTGTAAGCATTGTTAAATGTGCTTATATAACTCCGCTCGCCTCCTGACTCCCCACATCATCACACACAGGGCCAGGCCCGACGCCCTCTCCTCCCTCGTTAAATATCATCACCACCAAGGCTCTCCGCCAGCCTGCACCAGGCCAAATAATATTGTTGATGTTGTTTTGTTGTTGTTGTTGTTTTGATTGTAGCAGTGGCGGTGTTGGTCTGGGGCTCCCTATCCTCTTCTCTATCCTTTTTTCTCCCCCTTTCAAGTGCAGGACTAATTATGATAGAGGCCAAATAAAGCCCAAGCCAATCACTGGAACTAACAAGACAAAAAAGAGCAAAAACAAAACAAAACAGTGCATAATCGTCATTAGGGTGAGTGCATGGAGGAAGGCGCTGGATGGGTTTTCAGGATTAAAAAAATAAAAAATAAAAAAACAGGCTGCAGCCAAAACCAAGGCCCCCCTTGTGGCTGAATGTGCTGATGATTAGCAATAGGAAGTGTTTCACAGCAGTGAGATGAATGCACAGTGTGTGTACTGTAAGTGTGTGAATGTAAGTTGTTCAGCTGTCTTTGGTACTCCCCCCCCCCCCCCCCCCTTTTTTTAAAGACGAAGCAAAGATCAACCAATTATGTTCAGTGAAAAATCTTACCTCATTTTGAGGAGATGATTTGAAATATACAAGCTGTCACATAAAAGCTCTACAAAAAATGTATTAAATGATAAAGATCATGCAAAGCATGTGTATGTTTAAGCAAACATCCAGCACTATACAAACATATTTGCCCTAGATACTGTATACTCTTTACTGAGATTATATCTGCAATAGACATAAACAGTGTGTTAGTTTGACTATAAATTATTCAGTTATGAACACAGAGTCTATAATATACTGTACCATAACAAAATATGGGGTTTAGCTTTGGAATCTCAGTATATTAATATCAAATGTGTTTTTAAAGCGTTGTCAGGATGTTTCTGTGTTTGGGTTGCTTCCAAATCCCCATGGACATATGCCTCCATACAAATGCAAACATAAGGCCCTGTATTATAAACATATCCTTACAGTGAGTAGTTTGGTCTAATATTTGCCCTTTGATGAAATGGTGTGATTTGTGACATTACTTTTTAGTTCGAAGAGCATTATGCCCCCTTTGCACCACAAAAGCCCTTGGCTGTTGGGACAGACAAGGATTTTTATAATAGTATTAGATGTGATACTTTTAAAATCAGTGTAAGTGTAATTTCCTTGAAAGTCCTTTTTAATCTTAACACCCTGCAATGAACACTGAGATTGCACCTCATACAGTAGCTTCAGCTTCTAGGTTAAGCACAGTACTTGCAAAACACATCAATGATCTGCTCTCTCTGCTTCTCTAAATTAAGTACAAATGGGCTGTATTCACAGCAACAATAGCGTATGAATGCAAAGGGAGAGAAGAAAAGGAAGAGGAACCTAATCTTACACTGTTAAGCACTTGATACAGCACGTAAAATGGTGCCTGACTGGGATTGCTGTGCTTGCACCTTGTAGTTCTTTTTCTTATCTTATCATTTTCTCAGTTTGTCACATACTCAATGTAATCTCTCTCTCTCTCACACACACACACACACACACACACTGTGTGTGTGTGTGTGTGTGTTAGAGATAAAGATACACCGGGAGTAGAGCACCACCCGTCACCTTTGACATTGTATACAGTACACATACAGCTGTGTACTCTGTGGTGTGTGGGTGTATGATGGCCTGCCCTAACCAACAGTGTCGAATGAAAAAATAAGGTCATAACAAACTTGTGCAGAGAAGTAATTACACAAGGCAAACAGCTCTACAACATCCTGAAGCACTACGTTAGTGCTGCTCCACAATCCTCAGTGGGGTGTGATGGACCCTGGGCAACCTCTCTGGTCATTAAAATGACTGCGGGGAAGAAGACAGGGAGAGCTAGTCTGCATGCAGGCTTCATGCGATGGTGTTACTGCTGTCTGGACAAACACTGAGGTGCTGTAAATAACACACACACACACACACACACACACACACAACCTAATTACACAAATGAATGTGTACACTCTTTCACTCTCATTATCTCTGTTGGTCTCTCACTTAAGCATACACCACACACACACACACACACACACAAACACTGAGAGAGTCAGTGCTCCAGGGAGGCAGCAACTGAACTTTAGGAGACCACAGACTGGCTGACAATGTGTCTGGTCAGTCGGTGTGTTCTTGTCATAAATGCTTGCGGGTGTGTGTACCACTACTGCTTCAGTAATGTTCTCTCTCTCTCCAACCTTCACATCCCATAGATGTGGCCATATATGTCACAAGATGGCTGTGCAGACATATATTGTAAAAAAATCACACAAGTTATGTTTGTTATATAGCATGTATGAAATGTAATTTAAAACTTAAAAAAATCAAACCAATTTATTTTAATGTCAGGTGCTGAGAATACGACTCATGCATATAGATGTAAGAGGACCATCAGTGTTATGTTATATGCAACTGAGCAATTAATCACTGTTCCTGTCCCTCAGGCCAAACTGCTACTCACAGCATCCACTGGCTTCACAGTCACAAATGCAGTAACAACAGGCATATGACTTGTCTCTGGTCTCTTATTCAGATGGACAGGTCATGGAAATGAATTGCTGTGGTAAATACATTATGGTAGTCTTCATAAATGCTTCAAAAGTTTCATTATCATATTTTGTTTGCTTTTCCTCATCATAATCTCCTGTTTTTCTAATATGTGTTTCTGTGCATCAGGCTTCATGTGCCATTACGTTTTTAGCTCAGTGAGCTGGCACACATTATTTCAGACATTACACTATTTGCTGCCAGATGAAAGCTGTCATTTCACCGGAAACATATCTGATTACGAAAGCAACATTCAAGTGTTGTGTACAGCTACATTTACCACTGCTTAAGTGCACAGCCTAAACAGGATATGACATATATCACACATATTCAGATGCCAGACAACAGGCCACTGAAAAGTAGGCTACCACAATAAGGAGTGAAATATACCCTATAGGGCATCACAATCAGGTGTGATATATCCTGATTGTGGTGACCTTTTTTTCAGTGGTATGTTGTCTGGCTTGAAGAGATTCGAAGAGATTTTATTTTAATGGCATCAGCGGCGCAGAGAGGAAAAACACTGAGCATGAACATCGCCGCCTCTGCCACTCCAGTAGCTTGCCGGTGCACTTTTACTGCCTTTTGTGTCCCAAAGGGAAGTCGTACCTGCAAAAGGTCTAACCCTATAAATAAACCTCCTTGCCCAAGCCAGGGCCAGACTATTTTTTCTCAGCAGGAATAAAAAGGTCCAAATGGCACTCAGTATTCAGAATTCCAGCCTCGCGTGCCAGCGCCAACTCATCTGTGTCTGTGTATCGGAAATGTGGGTGTCAAAAAAACAACATCAACAACAACAACAACAGCGTTACAGGGGCCTATTGCACAAAACTAGGATAAGGGATTAAGCCGGGATATCTTGGTTATCCTGGCTCAATTTATCCGTGATCCAGTTGCACAAAAGCGAGATAGGGGGCAGCAGGATATGTTGGTATAAGTTACCATGGCGATTTATTCTGTGGAGCTAGCCTGCTCCAGACCAGGCTATGTTCCAGGATCTATTTAATCTCATCCCTTATCTCAGTCAGCAGTCACCACAAACGGAAACCAATAATTTTTCCACTGCCCACTACACATTGTTATCACATATACCTAGACCCACTGTCATTATTTAAACGTTTGTGATCATTAAATAACTTTTACATACTCGCCATTTCTGATCTGTCATGCGACAATGTGACGTCATGGGAGTGCCTAACCATTTCGTGTGTGGTGGTCGCGGAACTAGTTGCAATATTCTCCTAAACAGAGGTGTTGCTGTTTGTTGCTGTTGTGAAAAGGCTATCGCTACCTACAGTACTTCACACCGTAGAAGAAGCAATGAAGCCGGTCTAGTTGCCATGGTGAATCAGTGAATCTGTGATCGGTGGCGGGGTCTATTTGAGGGAGCTGTGAGCGCGCACTTATCCAGGATAGGTTTCACCTGGCTTGATGAATCCGTGTCTACTCATCCTGCTTGCTCGTTGTGCAACCAATTAAGCCTGTACGCAGTTGTTTTGGATTCATTGAGCGCAGCTCAGTAACTTATCCCGGATGTCTTAATTCTGCTTTTGTGCAACAGGCCCCAGGTGCTGGGCAAAGTCAACGCCCGCACAAAGTTTCTTTCCAGAAAGGCCGATCTACTGGACAGTGAAAGCCTACGCCTTCTAGCCAACTGCCTAGTGCAGTGTAATTTTGATTACAGCAGCGTAGCATGGGCAGCAGGTCTGTCAACCTCACTAAAAAGAAAATTGCAGGTCTCCCAGAATAAGTTAGTGAGGGTTGTAATGGGGCTGGGCCCTTGAGAACACATTGGAAGGAGGCACTTCCAGGAGCTCAACTGGTTACCAGTTCAGACCAGAGTGACCCAGCTGAGGCTCAAAATGGTACACAAGGTCATTAACAACAGGGCCCCAGTGTACCTAAATAGCCATTTTTCCAGATCTGGGGAATCTCATAATCATAGGACTAGGGCTAGCGTAACCAACCTGCACCCTCCGAGGTGCAGAACCAGAATGGGGCAATGCTCATTTGCTTATATTGGAGCACCGGAGTGGAACAATCTGCATTTATTTCTCAAACAGAACACAAGCCCATACAGTTTTAAAGGGAATGTCAGGAAATGGTTTTTAGCTAAAATCCAAGAATAGGTAGGCTGGTGGGTGGGTAGGTAGGGGTGGGAGGGTTTGTTGAGTTGGAGTAATGTGTCATGTAGTTTTATGAGTTTGTGATATGTGTTTTAAGTGTTGTGTTGTGCTATGTGTTTTAAGTGTTGTTGGTTTAGATCGTTAAGATCAAGGACCACAATGGAAATAAGTCTATGACTTTTTTGTGCTATCCTTGACACTGTTTTAATGCATGATTTGTACCTACATGTATTTCAATGGTTTGTCAAATAAACTAAACTAAACTAAACTAAACAAACAACTAATGTGAGTGTGTGCAAACATGACAGACGGAAGCTCTCATCCAGATCATTCATCTAAATGGAGCGATGGTGTGTCTTCTTGGTGCCCCCTGCTCAATGCAAAGGCCACAAGTGCCTCATTTGAATGGGTGACGGCCCTCCCCCTTGAATGTGGGTCAGAAGCTGTGGCTGATTAATTAACACCAAAGTTGGGATAGGGCCTAATTGGGGTCAGAGGTGGGGGGGTGGGTTGCTGTCCCCAGTCCAGCTAACGAGACATACAGGCTATAGGGAGTCACGTACACGTGTGTATGTACTGTATGTATGTTCGAGGAAGAGGAAGCGAGATAGAGAGAAACAGCGAGAGAGAGAGATAAGAGAGGGAAGGAAAGTGTATGCGTGTATGCGTGCGTGCGTGCGTGAGTGCGTGCGTTAGTGAGTGTGTGTGTGTGTGCGTGCATGAGTGGTTCCAAAACATCACAAACATTCTGTTACTGCGTGGCAATAACTCTTCAGAATCAATGATGGCTCATATTATGAACTGCTCCCCGGCGTTCAACTTCCTGTCATTGCCTGCCACGATCACATTTTTAACATTAAAGCAAAGTTGTACAGAGCAAAGCACAATACACAATACACACACAATTCACTGTACAAATAAACATGTTTCCCACTCACAATGCCCTAACAATACAAACACTTTAAAAGAAAATGACCAAATAGCCCTTATATTGTTGTTGTTAATGAAATCTCAAAAAACATTATAATTTGTTATATACATAGTTTGTTATATACATAGTATATTTACCATGTCAGCTGTGTGTCAGCTTACTGAGCCAAATGCTTAATGGCACTGAAGCCTGATGAACATGCAAGGAAACTGAAGGTGGTGCCTGCAAGAAACAAGTGCAAAAAGTCTGATAAGGACACATGTATATTTATATGGGTGTAAGACGTCACTCGTCAGGACCAATGAGGGAACTGGGAGTGGTCGAAGGAAATCGCGAAGCTGTCCGCGCGCTGTTGGAAATAACAACTGATTATAGAACCCCTGTTAACCTAATGATTCTGACCCCGCTAGATATGGAGAAGTTTCGGTCAAAGTAATATTACTATCCATAGTAGGCCGATGTGGGCCTACCCACAATGCTGTTACAAGAATGCCTTCTAGCTATTTAATTAGACACATCTTCCCCAAGAATAGTGTGCGAGGCCCTCCTCGGCCGATTAATTCGGGAGGCGCCTTCACTTGAGTAATGATCCTAGTGTGAAAGTCGGTCAGAGGCTATAGTGCTGGCCTGGACCACTATGCTCATCTTGACAGAACACCTTACCGAAGCTACAGAGGGTTCAGTGTGTGCTAAGGTTAGCTGTCTAATTCCAGACTACTAATAAAATCAGTGACCCACCACAGTACAATACGATGGCCAGTTCTCCTGGTAGCATGCCTACACTTTCACTGATTTAGCCTCCACGGCCCTGGAGACTAATCCTAGCCGTTCCTCCTGGCCCATCTTAAACTTGAGGGATATCTAAAGAAACTCTAGAAAACTATGCGGGTCAAAGCATAACAATTTATTTGTCAGGTACAAGCTATTCATCCAATACATTATAGAAGGTACATCTAAATGAATAATGTGAAAATTACGAAAACAGGTTAAAGGAACATTTAGGAAACCATATGAAGCAATCAGAGAATGAACATACCAGCTCAGAGGATGATGACTACACACCTTAGTGGTGCGGGAGATTCTGACTACAGAATGGCTCCCAGAATGCTCTGTGAACCTCACTTAAATAGTTTACCTAGTTTGTGGTTGGTTACATTGAAATGGATCACATGATTGGAGGTCAGCTGATTTTGGGTCACATGAGAAGTACTTTGATGAGACTTGAGACCATTAGAATGCCTTAATCAAGACATGACAATGTACACATTAATTACATTTCCTGCTTCCTAGTTAGTTTCTCCTGTGAAAAAGGCAAAGGTTAGAGATATAATCAAAAGTTGTTGTAGCAGCAATATGTGACAATGGGCCCACCATGAGGTCATACCATCATGTGGTAGGGTAATTAATCAAGAGTTCACATGATCAGGAGTTTGAGTATATCAGTATAGAAACATTAGGACTCCTTACATGGGACATTGCACCCAAATACACACACATACACACAGAGAAAGAGAGAGAGAGAGAGAGAGAGAAAGAGAGGGAGAGAGAGAGAGGTACCCTGTGGATTCTCTGGCTCAGCTTGCTGTCTTGTTCAGAGCAGCTATAGCACTCCAGTGATCCACAACCTTTCACATGCTCCATTTTTGAGACCCAGAGACATCGGCTCTTCTTGAGCACAGAGATATGTCCTGACGTACCTCTGACACACACAGACACATATGTCACCCTGGAGTATGTCTGCTCGACCCATTCTGGGACAAGATCAGGCTTGCCACACCTAAACACCACATGTTCAGGGTCAGAGTGGTGTCACCACTGATAGATCTTACCGGAGTAACGGTCAGATGTGCGGATTTCATGTCAGGTTCCCAGGGTCCAGGGGCATGTGTTTTGCTACTCAGAAAAAACGAGATGGTCAAGGCACGTACATTGTGCTTTCTGTGTCATTCCAAACACAAGCTGAAAACATTCTGTCACAGGTTTTCACTTTTGCGGAATGTCCTTATGATGGCTGAAGGTTTCACACACACACAGACACACACACACATGCATACACTGTCAGTATGTAATGGGAATTTGATGAGACATTAAATTTCCGCGAGCTGAATAATGAGATGTTTTAAATATGGAAGAGCTGTGCATAGACAATCCCCATTAAACAATCTGTTAATTTTTAACCACTTGTTTCCCCCACCCACTCAAACCGGCATTTCAGCTCAGCCACAATAGAAACCAACCCTGTTACTCTGTAATGTCTGTTTATGAACATAACCTCAGGTTTAAGGGGGAGAAGATGAGACGTTAACCAATGGACAGTCATCCCCGCAAAATGTCATCAATCTGAGCCAATCTCTAATCCTCGTGTTCTTCCTCAGAAAACCAAAGATATATTCATAAACATACGTTCTATTACAGGCAAGTTCACATGGTGTTAACCAATGGGAATACCTATTCCACAGCCCTCATTGCGACAGTGGCCACTATTCACAAAGAGAGACCACACTCTCAAGTACATTCTCTTTACTTATTTATTAATGCCATGTCCACAGACGCGTTTCGGCCTAAGCCATCGTCAGTGTGGCTTAGACATAATTTCTGAAGGTCATTTTTGAAGGTAGCATCGATGCACACTTCATGCTCCTTACTACCCATAATCCTTTGCGGCAACATCTGAAACAGCTGTCAAAAGTAAACAAAGATGGCAGATGAGATCGGTAATGGCTGCTGAATCTGTTGAAATGTGATTTGTGTGACATTATTTTGCCTCGATTTATATATTTGTGGCGAGAAATAAACACTGTGCTATCTGATTATACCATTGTTGTAACCATTGATAGCGTCTAGTCTGATACACGTGCCGCCCGTGAAACTAATTTCTACCGTTAGGTCAGCACGGAGGCTGGTAGAAGGGATTCAGATGAAGGATGACCTTGGTGTCACCCACAGTGAAATGGATGCAGGGTTTGACTGAAGTCTGAGCGAGGAGGAGAGCTGTTTTATCTGAATCTCTTTCAGGGGCTCGAGGGGTGCACCAGAGAGAGCTTTTAGCACCATGTGAATTCCCATGGGGGTACTGATGTGGAGATCGGGGGCTGGAGGCAGTGAACGCCTCTCAGAAAGTTGGATGCTAGAGGGTGGGCCCCAGGTGTCACACTGGCAAAACCTGAGTGGCAGGTGGAGATGGCATCCAGGTAGACTTTGAATGTGGATCCAGAATGTCCCAGCTCTACTAGATGTTGTAGGAATGTAAACACTGACATGATGGAGCACAATCGATTTTAGCGCAAATACTCTCCACTTCAGAGTGTAGAGCACCCAATGCGTATGGTTTCAACTACAGAGGGTAGCCCTTCCCTTAGCTGTCTTGCCCATTCAGGAACCAGGAAACATCCATCCATCTGTATTCTGTTTACTGGCAGTGGGGTGGGCCACAGGATGCGGAGCATCGCAGTGGCAAGGTCCAGCACACCATAGAACTCCCAAAGGAAACGCGAGTCTGCCCAGGGGGAATCCTCCGCACTGTGGCTGGCCACCTCTTCCTCTCCTGGGATGGTGGAGTTCCCTTTGTGTTCGCTGTCTGTGGCGAGGAGAGATATCACTTCATCGCCCAGGCTGAACAGATCCGAGGTAGCTCACCTCTCTCAACATCTGGGCCTCCAGGCAAGTGCACTGGCAAGTGCAAGTGCTTACCTCCTCAATTTTAAACTGCCTTCAATTTTGCACGCCCCGGAGGTGTCATTGCCTGCTGCTGCTTTTTTATACAGTCTATGGCTGCGATCTACCATTGTCTGTAGTAGAGCGATTCTACACAGACACAGACACATGGAATGTGCATGTTTTGATTCTATTGGGGTTAAAACAATTTTACTACATTTTAGAGTGGAAAAACATACTCTTTTCCCGATATTAGCAATCTACATGAATGCACTGCCCCCTTTGTTTTTTTTTAAGGTTGAACGTGAGATTTTACTGGGGCACAGCTTATAAATACTGGGGCACGTGCCCCAGTAAAAAGGGTCAAGTGACACCCCTGGGTTGGAGGCTTCTTTCTTTCTTTGCATGTTCGAGATAGCTGAAGAATAAAAGGGAGGACTAGTTTATCACAGAGCGCCCTTACAGAGTGAAAGGCCCACGAAGGGAGGTTGGTTCAGATTGATGACGTCATGTGGGGATGCCTTCCCATTAGTTAACTTCGAGTGAACTTGACTAAAAGAGAACTGAAAACATTTTCACCCACTTGCCTTTCCAAAAGATGCACTCTGCAATTGACTACCATGGATCCTCTGTTTGGTTATCTTATAGGTTATAAACAATGCAGATGACACCCAACTGAACGGAGGCGTTAAGGCCGGGCATAGGCTATATTAAGCAGCCGCAGTGTGCACAGATGGGCTTGATGGAAATGAATGTGGATGGGCCAGTCAGGCTAACCTCCTTGTGGGATTTGTAGGGAAATGATAGAGGTGGTCGGAGTTTCAGCGAGGACAGGCGCTGAATGACAGGCAACATGCTCCACGATGTCGTAAGATATCACCGCTCACTGTAGAGCTGTCCACAGCGAGTCCACCTGTGTGTAACAAGCATACATTTGTTTTAGTTTCAAGGGGGTTAAAGAAACCTGATCCATCAGGAATCTTAAGTTCAATATCTTCAAGAGAATCAAGAGAAAGACAAAATAGAAAGTCTTACTATGAATCTTCCTGCTTCAGGCCATCTGCCACAATTGCTAGAGAAATGTTCTCTCAAAAATATGTACTTGGTCTTAAAAAGACAAATCTTGCGATTTTTCACATAGATCTCCGTTTCTCAAATACTGTCGGTACAAAAAAATATGAAAACAATCGGCTCGAATTGCTAAAGCAGCCAAGCAGCTACAGCGCTACACTCTGGGGGCATGAACATGGGGGCTCAGGGACATGCCCCCAAAGTGTAACGCTGTAGCTGCCTGGCTGCTTTAGCTGCTCGCTTTTTTCATACCGACAGTACTCGGTGACCTTGAGAAATGGAGATCTATGTGAAGAATTGCCGGATTTCTCCTTTAATCTGTATGGGAGAATATCCACTGAAATGCATTTACATTTCTTATTCAGCAGTCGAGTAATCCACTTCATTTCCACACACACACACACACACACACTCACACACACACACACACAAACACTCTCTCACACACACACACACACACATTATCACTAGAACAAAGGGTTATTTTTATAGGCAGACAGACAAACCAGATGGGCGCAAATGGGCACCAGTTTCAGCAGAGCAGAATGGGACACGTGCTATGGGAAACCATGAGGTCTCCGCGGACCATTAGATCTCTGCCGAGTGACACATGAGAGCAGGCTGAATCTCCCTACTCACTGGAAATGAGTGCCAGAGGATGTGGGGAGAGTGGGGCCAGCCAAGGATAGAATGTCGCTGTCAGAAGCTGAGCCACTGTAGCTCCCAGGGCAGGCGGAATAACTGTACAAGAGGCTGCTGTGGTGAATAGTTAAATCCAGGTCCGCCTGGGCAATGCAAAAGTTTTGCCATTTGGGGAAAGCCTTTTCCATACCCGGATGGCTTTATGTTGGCATGATGCAGCCATGTCATTTGCCATGTCATAGTTCGTCATGTCAGAGTTTGTCATGTGGTGATTTTTTTCCCCTCTGCACACCAAGGCCTCGAGTGCACAGAGCCACATAATTCCTTCCAAGAGAATCTAAAATGAAGAAACACACACACACACACAAACATGCATACACACATACAAACATACACACACACTGCCTTTGGAAGGTGTGCTGTGAGACCTCCCAGAATAGCCTAGCCCTGGTTCAGAAGGCGCCAAGCACCAACGAGCTGCCAGTTCTCTTTAGTGCACAACACGTCCAGGAAGTGCAGGGTGCAGACGGCTGTGGCACCTGCCAGGAGAATGCGAATTGAGGTCTCCTGCTCAGGCTCTCAAACAATGAGAGCCTGAGCAGAGTCAGCTGAGTCAAACAAACTCCTGTTGTAGGCTTTAACCAATTTTCAAAAGGGGATTTAAGGAGATTGATGAGCTGGTATGGTGATAACAGCAATCATTTTCACTCAATTAGTCTCAGAGGTGAGACAAATAAACAAACAGTAAACAAAATTAATGCCATTTAAACAAGACTTATGATTTACAGTCAGTAACTTTCAAGTCTTTCACTGTGTAGTCCTCTGGATATCACCTGCCATTCTGTGTTTCTATCAGCTAGCCATTCTGTGTTTCTTTGCCTTCTCTGTGTTTCAGCAACTTTATGCATTTACAAAAGAGATGCTACCCAGAGAAAACCGAGTGTCTTGTGCACAGGAAACAGTAAGCATTCTCTTTTTACACTAATTGTGATCTATGATGCAACCAGTGAGTACACCATTTAGCTGACATTAGTGTCTTATGCATGTCAGACCTCAGAATTACTGGCTGTAATTGAATAGGTCACCTGAGGGTGTAAGACAACTTGTCTTTTGTGAATATTCATGGCCCCGGGCACTGCTCTGACTTGAAGGAGAATGAGCAGATGGTTCATTGAAACATACATGTTTTGGGGCAGAAATGGTGTTTAGACAAGCCAAGGCTGATGTAGCCCTGAGATGTATCTTGACTTGTTTCCATCTCAAAGCAGCAAAAATGATCTAAAAATAGCTTTGAACTTGCACCATCTGGGGGTAAAATCTAAACCCATCCTAGCAAAACTAAATGCCCTCTTAAGCGGATATTAACAACACTGAGACTGGCAGTTCGCCTGCTGAAGTCACAGCAAAGACCATGAACGCAGCCTCCACACTCACTTCTAATCAGTTTCTTCATCCATTCCCTCTTCACCCCTCTCTTCCTCTTTTTTTCTCTCTCTCTCGTTCAGGCACACACACCCACAGACTTCTCAGTGATGGTACGACTAAATGATGAACATTTCAGTGTTTAATACAATTTTTGCCTAACTGGAAAATGTTATTCACAGCTGCAATGTTCCTTTCTGTGCCATTTGTTCACACACACAGAGAGAGAGAGAGGGGGGGGGTTCAGTGGCATCTAGTGCTACACACAATATTCAGCTGGATCTGTTTTCATAAAAATGGTGACATGCACAAAGCCCAACCCCGTCTCAAACCATAGTCCCAGTCTATAAGGGCTTGTCCTAGAGCGTGGCTGTAAGATCTCATGGTTGTCTCAGAGTTTCTCAGTGATATCTGAGAAACAGTGATTTTCTTTGACACTCCTTATTCTCTTGCGTTTACCCTCCATCTCAACATCCTTTCTGTGTAACTGCCTCACGCACGCGGTTTACGCTTGGTTTTAAAAATGCGTCTTAAACAGTCAAACCACAAGTGGACAGATGAGACAGGTTGTTGTTTTCACCTGTGTCTACCATGCACCACATCTGTTCAGATATTATTGCACATTACTTTACTATGGCATGTCCTTGTCAGGGGTACTTCAGGACACATTAGTGTTCATGCTACTAAGGATATGGCCAAATGTGTCCTAGACCATCGCAGCAGTAGCGATCTGCTCACAGTCTTGGTGGACGTTCACACTTGCATTTAGTACTGTCCATGTGATTGCATTACCCAAGATGCATTTTAAAATCAAGTGCTCTGCAAACTGCTCACTTGTCACTTTTGTCTGTGTTGTGGAAAGAGACAAGAGGTCAAAGTTGAAATGGTCAACTAATCCAAATACACAAAACACATATGCAGACAAAACATTATTGTTTTAATCCTGCAGCTGATATACCGGACAAGCCCAGATGCAAGATCTCACTTTCTTTGAAGCTCTGTTTTCTTTACCTCCATACCCTGTACCTCAATACCGCAATACCTCAATTTCCATTATGGTCTCAGGAGATGAGTTCAGGACACAACAGGTCCAAATGTACTGTAGCTTCAACCTTACAGTTTATGCCCTAGGCCTAGGCAAACTTTACAATCTAAATGTAATTACAAAAACAGACTCTCATGTTGTGTAACTACAGTGTAATAAACATAATTGACACATTGTAACACGTGAAAACTGGCCACATTTGTAATGGACAGAAGTGTGCTAATCGAGATGAACCACTGATACAGACCCATTCTACTATTTCATTCTTCCCATTCAGCCTCTGAAGTCAATGCTAAAACTCCAGCCAGCAACCAAAAATAGCCACAGTGGGATAGCTACTCTTTATTCAAAGATGTCATGCACATGGCCTGCGAACAGAATTAGAACACCGTAAAATTAAGTGTTAACTGGATGTATACTCCCCCACACAGATATTTTTATAGTTGATGCTAAATACATATTCTGCTCTGCTGAGCCCCCTCCACAACACAAACATGCAGCTGTTTCTCAGCACAGCAGGGGCATGAGCAAGGTAAAGCAGTGATAGGACACTAATTACATGCATGTTGATGGTTAATGAGCTGTTGATGCAGTCTGTGGCAGACTATATTTATGCTGATTGTGTTTCAAGCTTAACGGAGGCCAGAGAAGCAACACACGCACACACACATACAGCAGAAAACAACTCTTAGCTTTAACTTACTGTAGGCATGAGAAATCATTTCAAATGCAAGCAATCCGTTAAAATGCCCAGTGAGAAATGCCTTTTTATCATACGTGTAAATAATTCCTGCTGACTAAAAAGGGGCCGTTCAATGCTCTCTCACTCCCTCGCCCATTCCGACTCACTCGCCCCCATAAGTTCGTGGTCCCCACAGGCCCCATCCTCTCTGTGAATTACTTTGACTTTCATTTTCCTGTTGCTGGGGTTTTTCATGTTCTGGAATGAAATCCAATGTGACAGCATCCATGGCTTTTTATATGTCAGTAAAAAAACAGTGCAAAAGTGCAAATGGATTCAGATGCCTCTGACAGAAAGTTGTATGCTAGATTGAATCGATACATACACAAGTCAAATACCTTTTTTTCAATAATTGTGTTTTTTGGGATCAATCAAATATTTCAAAATGACTTAATAACTTATTTGATTTCTTTATTGCTTTCGACTTGATTTCATTCTTTGATTTCCCTGCATACAGGGAAAGATTATCTTATCTCCTCCTTCTTAAAGCAACACCAAAGAACTTTCCCTCTGTCGCACACACGCTATTTGTTTATCCAGCACCGGCTTTGCAAATAACGATGTCCACAGACAAGGTAGAATACAAAGTATGTTGCACGATTTATGAAAGTATGATGTATAACGACATCAGATGCAAGTCAAATTTGTAGTTTCTTATGTCTCATTCCATCGAACTACAGATCCGCTACCCGATCTGCCAAACTTACATAGTGCGGTTATAGCCGATAGAGGGCCACAAAGCGAATGCAGAAGTGCCGTTCACCCTGTTACAAGTTGATGAACCACTGAAACGATTTTGTAAACATTATTTTAAGGTACAAAAAAGTCTTTGGTGTTGCTTTAACTGCTGCACAAAACCTATGGGTGATTCAAGATTATTTTCATATTGACCACTAAATGCCACTGCAAAAGAACATGCACAGTTGTCCTTGTTTAAAATCCCCAGATTCATAGACATCATTAATAAGAGCCACTGGGAACTCTGTTTCCCAACTCTGTTTATTTTACCAGACAGAAGGAGGTCATCATGGGTAGAGAGGAGGGATGGATGGTGCAATTACTGCTTATGCACACAACCCAGAACAGCAGGGTGGGTTACGCCAAGCCTAAGTAAGGATGGATGAGGGAGGGTGAAAGGAATATAGGCTGATAAAAGAGGGTGAGACTGATAGAGAGATAGAGAGAGAGAAAAGTGACAAAGGGGACACCCTAGTGCCCAAGCATCATCAGCTCCAAGACCACACACACACACACAGGAACTTACGTACGTACACACACATACACACAATCAAACATCAGCAGCTGTGAGTCACATGTGATGATTAACAAAACACCACAGAACACAAAATAAAATAAACAGTGTGCTTGCTTGCCCATTAATTAAGCAGGCAAATCCCCAAGACAGCTTTTTGTTGGGTATTTATTGTATAATGAGACCATGACAAAGTGGTCTTGTTTGTGCCCATTCTTCAACTGTAAGATAAATAAATAAATACATATAAATCTGGGTTGCTGTAGAAACTGCTAGAAGGTGCTAATACATTGAGGTCAGACTGCTTCTATATGGAGAGTGAGTAGTTTAATGGTGTTCCCCCGCACCTCTTACTGTGGTCAGACCTACAGTAGGTGATACTCCACTCCCATGAAGTGAGAAAACCTCTTTATTATCCCTCTGTACACCTAGAGATATGCTAACCGATGTTGTAGGCTCCACACACAATTACACACACACACACACACACTATTGCCCTTTAGGCCTACCAAGTGATGAATTGGGGTCCAGATGAGGAAGAAAACAGAATCTCTTTTAATTGTGCTGCCATTTTAGTGAAGAGCTGTTCCAATGACCACAGGGTGTGCCTCTCCCTAAACCTGACTTCTGATGAGCCTTTGGCATTAAGGGATATTAAACTAGATCAAACTACTGGAATGGAGTTAGACTGACAAGGTTGAGGTGTGGAGTTGTGTGCATAGTTGCCTAGTCTTAAAGGTCATTGCGCACAGATGGCTAGTCCAGCAAAAATGACTACACATTAGTGTTGCACTTCCTGAAACAATATTCAATTCCCCTCTTTAAGCATACTCGCTCATTTATTTAATCCAATCAACATGAACTCATCAGCAGTCACATGAAGTTCTAACCCTTGCCACTTGCTCAGGCTTTTAGTATTACATTCACATGGACATGGAAGACTGAATCCGTAGTTCAAATGTGGTCCCCTGGTCATGTGTTATTTCTTCAGGAAGTACTTTTATTTCTCAAAATCAACCACCACCTATACAATAGATGCTGCTAAATGATGCTTTATGTAAAAGTTGTGATATGTAAGTATGCATTTCTCTCTAACTGATTTGTTAAAAAGATTATTTGATTTATACAATATATATATTTAAATTAATTGGTTTGTTTATCGCTTTGTGTTGATGTCAACAGTCTAAACTCACTGTCTCCGGATGTAACATTTTTTCTATTTCAAATACTGCTCTTATACTGTACACATACACTGGTCATGATCATTACACTGTACAAAGACTGGGCTTGCTGCCCCATTCATCTTAAATATTCATAAGCCTAATGTATTCAGTGTATGCCCTTATGCAACAACCAGTGCTACTGTAATTGATTTACTAGGATGTCTAGAGGTAGTCGCCTTTGTGCTAAGAAAAAGCTACAAATAGCGCTAATTAGTGTCTGTTATTATCGCTTGTTTGAATATCCTATCATGTTGCGCAGCGCAACAATATGGGCAGTGTTGTTAGAGCCTGAACACCACCAGATGTCTCTTTAGGTGTACTTCTCTGCATGTGTACTTGTTTCAGTTGAATAGCATTGAGATTATTGAAATAATAGAACAATGCAGTCAAATGATGGTGTTATTGAGTTTTTAGCTTTTGAAACGGTCAGTTTCTGATGACTGAAACCCTTGAATGTTCCAAAACCCATTTGACCGTGAAGGAGCTATACAATGCCTGAAAATGATTAAGTAAACATGTGAATATTCAGTGGTTTATGGAAGCTCATGGTAATATCCACAAGAGACCAGAGAAGAAGTGTTTCCGGACATAGAGTATAGTCAGTAATTTCTCGATTCAAATGAACACAAGTTCAGATGATGAATACAAATTGCTCACCGGCACCATAGAGTGGTGAGGTTTATTTATTTATTTTATTTAATTGATATTTGGTTTTTTATGGTTATGGTTTAGTCCACATCAACGGGACAGACCAACCTAGCCAACTTAGACCATGCCTAGGTTGGTTAAGGGTATTTGGATGTTTGTTGTGGTAATATGGTGGCAGCATGGGACGTAAGCTAACTGGCTAATTTGTTTTGTGTTTGGGATGGGGCCTAAGCTAACGGGCCAAGCTAACTGGCTAATTTGTTTTGTGTTTGTGATGGGCTGTGCCTAGGTTGATGGTTGGTTGGCCAAGGTTTTTTATGGTTATGGTTCAGTCCACATCAACGGGACGGACCAACCTAGCCAACCTTGACCATGCCTGGGCTGGTTAAGAGTATTTTGGGTATTGGATATTTCAATGTGGTAATATGGTGGCAGCATGGAGGGGAGTGTCTCCAGGACGCTGGTTTCACTGTTAAGCCTTCATGAGGTGTCGTGGGCCTAACTTAACGAAACATCGGTGAATGAGGGTGCCCACTTGATAACCCCAATGACATGCCGCATACTATATAGGCTACTGCTGTTGGATGGGCCATTTGTTGGCGGATTTGTGGGTAGTGTGCTTTTTAAAGTTAAACTTGAGCAGGGGCTTCTGAATGTGTTTTTTACCTTGGATTTTGGCACAAGGGATTTTAACATCTAATCCTGTGTATTAACGCAATTGATCTGAATGCTAGTGATATGTGTAGGATGACTTTCACCTTGAGGTATATGCACACAATCCACTCATAATTACTACTGCTACTACTACTAATCCATACCTAGCCAATGAAGGCCAATTGGGCCGGCACTTATGTTCGGTTTCCATGGTGCTAAGCGGCTAAGTACAGAGCATGTAGGTCAGTGGTCTAAATGGTTAGGCTGGCAAGTGGCAATCGTAAGATGGCTGGTTCGAGTCCCAGAAATTATGATGACGTGATGTTGCACGTCTTGCCCTTGGGCAAGGCACGTCATCTGCATTGTCTCGGTCCACCCGGCTGTAAAATGGGTACAAGCTTCTGCTGGCAGTTACCTGCGATGGACTGGTGTTCCATCCAAGGGTATTTGCTCTCGTCCGCTTAGCACCATGGAAACTAAAACTACTACTACTGCTACTAATAATAATAATAATAACTGAAATAAAGGTCAATAAGTATTTGGAAAGTGACACTGTGTTTGTAATCTTACCTTTGTACATCACCACAATGGAATCAAGCAGTGAACATGTGCGTGAAGTGTAGATTTTCATCTTTAATTTAAGAGTTTGGATAAAAATATTATAATCACCATTCAGGAATTACAGCCAATTTTATACATTGTCAGCCCATTTCTTAGGCTCAAAGCAATTGGACAGTTGACTGATTAGCAGCTTCATGGCAAATTGTGTCTTCCCTTGTATTGTTATGTAAAAGTTCATAACAATAACTTCATTTGCATTATTGATTTATTCTGGTTTGTCTAATGCTATACTCTCTGCTCAGCTTCAGGCAACTCCAGTAAAACTGATAGGATGGATAATGACACAAAGCATACAGCAAAAGCAAGCCAAGAGTTTCTTGTGGCAAAGAAATGAAATATTCTTCAATGGCCAAGCCAGTCACCTGACCTCAACCCAATTGAGCATGCTTTTCTCACTAAGCAAACAAAATTATTAATACTAAGAAGAAAATGTTATGTTTCTGGTACCTACAGACATCATCAAACACTGAGTTTCTCTTGGTGCCTCCATTAGTTGCGATTTGTTTGTGGGTCTTTCATCCTTCAGTTTTGTCTTCATTAAAGGATAATTCCGGTATTTAACACTTTGAGACCCTTTTCTGGTTTGTTTTGGATGAACTAGAATGGTGGACACCGAAATTTTGACGATGGGTCCTGTCTTGACTTTTCCGACTCGCTTTGAATCGTCTTTGACTACTTCAGAGTGGCAGCCTATGGGCATGCAGAAACATGTCCTTAAAACCACCCTTAACGTTCGTTTTCAAAACTGTGCAACTCACCGAGTGGTTAGTGGTGTCCGTTGATGTTCCAAAACAAGTAGCGTAGCGAAATACAGTTTCTGTCGTGTTTTATTTGCCATTTTGTAAAATCCCATTGATTTCTGTTGGAAGAGTCATTGCACGTTGATATTACTGCGCCACCGGAAACGGAAATGGGGGCTGTTTACATTTGGTTGCTGTCTTTCCGCGAGACCTTTTTTACTGTCTATGCTTCAGGCTCAAATATTGAGCGGAAGTTTATATGCGGTTGTGAGATATCTGAAAAAATAGTTCCTCAATAGCAAATAACACGGCTGGAAATCATACATTGCGCCAATATATTTTTTTTTATTAATCAACGAAAACCACTAACCACTTGGTGAGTTGCACAGTTTTGAAAACGAACGTTAACCCTTAAGAACGTACCGTCACACTGGTGTGACGGCCGTTAACTATCCGTAAAAGCGTACCGTCACACTTTTGTGTTTGGAATGTTGCTAAATAAGTATTCTAATTGCTGCTTAACAATAGGCTACCACTTGTTGGCTAACATGGGCTGACATTGTACATTCTCAAAGTCAAAGATGGTCTCTCGCAAATCACTTTGCCACTACCATTTTTTTATGTCCACATTTTGCAGATATAGTTTATATTATGATTGTGTGGTTGGGCTATACATGACAAAATCCACGGAAGTGGCAAGTATTGGGAAGACGTTTACTTACAGGAGGCTACAAATGTTGCTAGCTTCATGCCATTTATTGTCATATTTCTGAATGTCAGTCATTACACCAAGCACAATAAAACAAGCAAAATTAGTGATTTTTTAAAATTAAATGATGATGTTATTCAGTGTTTAGTCAAATCGCATGGCCACTGATAAGATAAAAAAAATCAAAATGGCCGCAAAATGTACGGAATGCTGGAAACAAACATCGTTCATTCACGAGCTATGTAGCTTTGAGTAACGCACGGCTCAGGAAACATAGTTTGCTACATTCATGACATTAAAACTCGCACAAGAAATGCGCATACATCTTTATCTTGTCCCATTATAATCACAGCTTTATTTGCGCAATAGCAGTGCATCCATCAAATCCGTCAATGCAAAACATTACAGCGACCGGCATCTCGAAGTTCATTCATTCAGAAAACAATCATAGTATTTACATACGCTATAAAATACCATCAATAAAATTAGAATAGTCATGGCCCATTTGAAAAGGTGTCAGCTTACTGATGAAGAGATCAGGGTTATTTTTACATCTAATGATGACTCTGATGTGGACATTGAACCCGAACCTGTGGAAAGTGACTCCTCTAACGAGGAGTTGCCGGACAATTTGGCAGCTCTGGAGGAAGAGGCGTCGGAGGAAACTTTCATCCGAAAAGTGTCAACTTTGCCAGGTCTTTGTCAGGGGTTAGGAAGCAACCTGACAATCCGACGGAGGTGGAGTGTTTTAAAATGTTTATCACTCCCTCCACTGTGGCTACTATTGTGGCAGAGACCAACAGCTATGCCCAGACACTGAGGGAGAAGTTCAACTGTGTTGGAAAGCTGGCAAGGTGGGTGGACACCACAATAGCTGAATTGTATCTCTTTTTGGCCTTCTTAGTTCTCATGGGTCTAGTTAAAAAGAACAACATCAGAGATTACTGGACCACAAATCCCCTGCTATCCACACCATTCTTTGCCACTGTGTTCTCTCAGGACCGCTACCTCTTGCTACTTAGAGCTCTGCATTTCACCGGCATGACCTCAACTGACCCCCTCCAAAAAATTTGATCTGTTTTGACCCCAATCATCACATCTTTCAGCCAGATTTTTTATCCCCACCAAGACCTATGTATTGACGAATCGATGATGAAGTGGAAAGGGCGACTATCCTTCAAACAGTACATTCCATCAAAACGACATCGATTTGGCATCAAACTGTTTGTGTTGTATGATGTAAAGACGAATCGACAGGATATACGACAGGATATGTTTTGTCCACTGTGCACTCCGGAGACATGGTACCAACGGGCAAAGTGGACTATGCCACAGGTCAAGGAGTGAAGCCAGTCTGTGTGGTGGAATATAACAAGAAAATGGGATCTGTGGATAATTTAGATAAACGAAACACCTTTGTTGACTGCTCGAAAGTCCTTCAAGTGGTACAAGAAGCTATTTTTTTATGTGCTGGATGTGGCTGTTTTCAATAGCTATGTGCTCCACCATGAATTGACCAGACAGGAGATGACATATGCTCGGTTTAGAGAGAACTTGGCACGTCAGTTGCTGGAGGAATTCCACACTGCGAGGAGGCCTTCAAGTGGTGGCCGTCCAACACTTGACAACCCAGTCCGTCTCACTGCTCGCCACTTCCCATCACTGGTGACACAGATATCTCAGCAGGGTATTCGCACAAGGAGGCGTTGCAGGGTCTGCCAGACAACAACCAGGCGTCAACAGCTGCGGAAGGCCACCAAGCACATGTGTGTCCCCTGTGATGTACCACTGTGTGTGACTCCCTGCTTTGAGGAATACCACACCCTCAAGCATTTCTGAGTGTCCAGTCATGTCAGGAAAAGACAAAAAACATACAAACAGTAGTTAATATTTCAATAATCTATAGTTCTAAACAGACAAATGACAACTTTTTGTTCCTGTGCCTGTGTGTGTGTCTGTCTGTGAGTGTGTGTGTGTGTGTCTGTGTGTTCATGCCTACATGAGGCACATGTGTTTGCCTCATGGGCCTTCCAATAAATGGCTTCAAAGTTCTTGAATTAATCTGACCGTTTTAGACATTCATTTTTGTCATTTACAAAGTCAAAGTCAAAGTCAGCTTTATTGTCAATTTCTTCACATGTTCCAGACATACAAAGAGATCGAAATTACGTTTCTCACTATCCCACGGTGAAGACAAGACATATTTTTCCAATTTAAGTCCACAGACAAACATAACATTCAAGTAAACAAAAAAGTAAGTAAATAAGTAAATAAGAGGGCACATATAATAATGAAAAAATAAGAGCAGCAAAATTTGGTTGAAATTGTGCATAGACAGTCAATAAAATACTAGTGCAAAGTCAGGCCAATAAAAGGCTTGGGTAGTTCTGTTTGACCTAAGTAATAAAGAAAGTGGCATAGTGGTGCAAGTTATGTAAGAGCAGCAGAAGTGTTGTGTTTTCAGGACAACAACACCAAGTTGTAAAGTGTACAAGTGTGCAAGTGTGCAAGTGGAGTAGTGCAGGCGGCCATTGTGGGTCCAATGTCCAGGATGTTATGTAGCTGAGGGTGGAGGGGGGAGAGGAGGGAGAGAGTTCAGCATCCTTACAGCTTGGTGTATGAAGCTGTTGGTGAGTCTGGTAGTGCGGGAGCGCAGGCTTCTGTACCTCTTCCCAGAGGGCAGTAGATCAAACAGATTGTGAGCGGGGTGACTTGCATCACTCACAATTTTGGTCGCCTTGCGGGTGAGGTGGGTGGTGTAAATGTCCTTCAGGGAGGGGAGTGAAGCACCAATGATCCTTCCAGCTGTGTTCACTATGCGCTGCAGGGCTTTCCTGTTGTATTCAGTGCAGCTTCCGCCCCACACAGCGATACAGCTGGAGAGGATGCTCTCAATGGTGCCTCGGTAGAATGTGGTCATGATGGCTGGTGGAGCACTTGCTCGTCTGAGTTTCCGCAGGAAGTACAGGCGGCGCTGAGCTCTCTTCGCCAGTGATGCAGTGTTGGTGGTCCAGGAGAGGTCTTCACTGATGTGCACCCCCAGGAATTTGGTGCTGCTCGCTCTCTCCACCACAGCACCGTCGATGGTCAGTGGAAGGTGTTGGGTGTGACCTCTCCGGAAGTCAACAACAATCTCTTTGGTCTTGCTGACGTTCAGCAGGAGGTTGTTGTCCCTGCACCACGTGGTCAGATGGTCGACCTCCAACCTGTATTGAGTCTCGTCGCCCTTGGTGATGAGACCCACCAGAGTTGTGTCGTCAGCAAATTTCACTATGTGATTGTTGCTGTAGGTTGCAGTGCAGTCATGCGTCAGCAGGGTGAAGAGCAGCGGACTGAGCACGCAGCCTTGGGGGGCCCCTGTGCTCAGTGTGATGCTGCTTGAGGTATTGTTGCCAACACGTACTACTTGGGGCCTCTGACAGAGGAAGTCCAGTAGCCAGTTGCAGAGGTAGGTACTGAGTCCCAGTTTGTCAAGTTTGCAGATGAGTTGTTGTGGTATTATGGTGTTGAATGCAGAACTGAAGTCTATAAACAGCAATCTCACATATGAGTCTCTTTTTTCCAGGTGGGTGAGGGCTGGATTACCTTGTTTCCTGGATTACCTTGTTTCCAAAATGTTAAACTGAAACATCCTTTATCAGATATTGAAACCCCTAGGTTCAGAAAGTAAAATTCTCATATTGTGTGCATTGTGTTAATTCAAAACAGCTAATTTCCTTTCATGCCTCGTCTGCCTGGTTTAAGATTTGTGCTAACAGAATTAGGTTTATTGAATGGATGGAATATGATAGCCTATGACATTCACTTTCTTTAGTGTGTCTTACACTTCTAAAAGTATATATCCTGACTGGCTACTCACAGAGTTCACTACCATCGACCAACTATCTTGCCCTCTTCCCCTCAAACACAACAAGACCAGTATGCTAACATTATATGATAATGACATCTGTAGGCTACAACATCGATTGCTGTAAATGATAACGCTATAACTTATGAACTGATTTCTAGATTTGATACATAAATTATAAGGGCACTTACGTAAAATCCATGTGAAGGAAGGAAACGGACGACAACAAAAACTTCCTTGGAGTTAAACATCCGTCTGAGGTAAGAGCAGAGATATTCGCGTGTCCTGTTATCCTCGTGACAATTGTAACACGTTGTCAGCGCGACTTCATTTGCGCAATCAGGTGCATGCATGCAACACGTGATCACATGATGAAAGCATGTGTGTGTGTGTGGTACTTTGCAATGTTCACGTGAAATAAAATAAATCAGGCCATGCTAACACTGCATAGATTGTAGGCCACCTAATAATGACTATAGAATGTCAGTGTAGAACGCTAGTGACGCAGCCCAAAAAACTCACCCAGTGGAGTACGTTGGTTTAAATAAAACCTACATTCTTAAGGGTTAAGGGTTGTTTTAAGGACATGTTTGTGCATGCCCATAGGCAGCCACTCTGAAGCAGTAAAGGCCATTCAAAACGAGTCAGAAAAGTCGAGACAGGACCAATCGTCAAAATTTCGGTGTCCACCACTCTAGTTCATCCAAAACAAACCAGAAAAGAGACTCAAAGTGCTAAATACCGGAATTATCCTTTAATGAAGACAAAACTGAAAGATGAAAGACCCACAAACAAATCACAACTAATGGAGGCTGCAGTCCTCTCACCAAGAGAAACTCGTTTGATGATGTCTGTAGGTACCAGAAACATAACATTTTCTTCTTAGTATTAATAGTTATGTTTGCTTATTCAATTACTCTTTAGTCTCAAAAATGGGGTGACAATGTATAAAAATGCTGTAATTCCTTAACGGTTAATGTAAGGTTTTTGTTTTTGTTAAACCCCGCTTTAAGCTGAAAATCCACTCTTCAAGCACATCTTGATGGCTTTGCTTCAGATCCACTGTGGTGGTGTGTAGAGGTATGTAACATGGAATAACAAAAGTTGTTTCACTGGTCAAATACTTATGGACCTATCTGTATGTCTATGGGTCAGCTAATGGTGAATACAAACCAACTCCCACTGAGTAGTCTAAAGCATTGTGGACACCGACGCCGAGATGAGTGTAGCACACTCCACTTTCGACATTCGATTATTGAGACAAAATTGTTCTCAATACAACCCCGACACCAGCGCAGGTGGCGGCAGAGTTTGGTTGTATTGAGAAAAATGGGGTCCAAGTAATCGAATGTCAAAGGCGGAGTGCGCCGCACTCATATCGGCACTGGTGTCTACAACGCTTAGGGGTGACAGAGGGCCTTCATAAAATGCCCATTGTGCAGCACATCATTGATATTGGAATCAGAAGATGGGTAATATTCAAAATGGCTCCTTTTAGGTGCATGTATACATTGCCTGTAATACTGCAGGGAAATATCCCTGTAAAATGAAATTAACATTGCATTTGATTTTGATCATGTATAGACTGCACTGTTCACTATAACAACAAGCAATGGCTTCAAAAAGCTTGCTGCCATTGCTGCATGCCCATTGCCCTTTTTCATATTCAAATATTCATGGTATTGTGGGGGGCACCCAATTAGTCATATTCATGATATCGATAATTTAAAACAGATATCAAAGTGTGCACAATAATATGTGGCGAATGAAGAGGGAGAGCAATTACTGATAATTGCTGCCTGCCCATGATGAGTGGGTGGATGTGTTCAAAGGATGGTCTTGGACCTCACAGTCTCCAGTGTTTCAGAACAGCTCCCATGGTGAATCAGAGCAGAATGCTGGGGTGGGGTGGGGTGGGGGCACAAAGAGGATGGTTCCTTGACTGATCCACTAACAGAAAACAGAAGTTGATAAGATCATGAACTGATTGAGCTATAACAGGTCTTCTAGCCAGTGGCGCAAAAAGTGGGTATGCGCTAAAGGTGTTTGAGTCGTGACTCACTCGGATCTTTCACCCGTGTCTTTAAATTAACCCATGAGTCGCGAGTCTCTAGTATCATTAACTCGGATCAGTTGAGTCCTACTACAATTAAATCTAAAACGATAAACAGCGCCACACACAAACCTCTTGCAACATTAGCTAGCCTCCTAGCCCTAGCCATCGTAGCTGCCAAAAATGTAACAATTTCGTAGGCAACCACAACTCCACAAATCAACTCAAGCGAGTCAAGCGAGTGAGCAGGCAGTCCGAGATAACTGGTTAACTTCCCGCAGAGCCGGAAACATTGCAGACTCGCAGACCATGGGACTCAGATTGGAGCGGCTGAGTAGCAATCCGGGTTAGTCGGATCAGCTGGCTGGTTAGGCTACGTTGAGTACGAGTCAGTCAAATCAGCCGGCTACGTTGTCATGAGTGGATCTGCGAGAGCGAGTAGCTCCTCCTCGAGGTGAAAAGCAATTCCACAACAAAAGCCATTCTTTCACTTCTGAAATAACATTCAATGTTCTGCATGTAGCCTAGACATAATTAGATTTGGTGTATATGTAGCATACTAAAATGCAATTAGGTCGTGCAGACAGTCCGAACTGCACGCTCATGGAGCTGCTTGAGTATCTACCCGGGTCAGTCGAATCAGCCGGGCGGGCCGGTTACGTTGTTATGAGTGCGAGTCACAACAAAACTTTCATGCTTTCACTTATGAAATAACATATGTTCTGCACGCATAGCCTACTTTAAAAATTGAATTAGGTCGCGAAGATGGTCCGAAACATTGTAAGCTCTGTATGGAGAGTAGGCTAGCCTACCTGGGTCAGTCGGATCAGACAGGCGGGCCGGTTACGTTGTTGTTATGAGTGCGAGTCAGCCGAATCAGCCGGCTACGTTGTCATGAGTGGATCTTTAGAGGAGCGAGTAACTCCTCGTCAAGGTTAAAAGAAAATCCACAACAAAAGCCATGTTATTTCACTTCTGAAATAACATATATTCTGCACGCATAGCTACTTTAAAATGCAATTAGGTCGCGAAGACAGTCCGAAACATTGCAAGCTCTGTATGGAGTTGCTTGAGTAGGCTAGCCTACCTGGGTCACGTTATGTTGTTATGAGTGCGAGTCAGTCGAATCAGCCGGCTACATTGTCATGAGTGGATCTGTAGACGAGCGAGTAGCCTAGTTTCTACTCGTGTCAAGGTGATAATAATAATAGGCCTAATGAGAATAGTAGTAGTAGTAGTAGGAATAATAATAATAATAATAATAATAATAACAATAATAATAATTTATTCACTGCAGGGCATTTCTACGTTCCTGTTTCTATGTCTACATTAAAAGTCAATTGCTTAGGCTAGGTTAAGACAATAAATAAACAGTCTGGCTCAAACGGCTTTCTTTCTCGTGAGTGGGTGGAGGTTTTGATGCTATTATATATTATATATTATATTATATTATATATTATATTATATTATATTATATTATATTATATTATATTATATTAGGCTACCTAACAGTATAGCTATGATTAATAATAATATTAGTTGCCTAGTATTAGCAGCCTATAATACTTATTAGAATAGATTCCTACTATTAGTATATAGTAGTGGTAATAAACATTGTAGCAGAGTAGCATTAGACCTAGGCAAACTTTTCTATTGTCAACAAAACAACAACAAATAATTAATTATTATAATATAGGCTACCCTCTCTGTCAATAAGATCAAAGTTTCTGAACATGAGCACCAAAAAGATAAACAATGTGTGGATGCACTTTGACCAGGAGAGCAAAACTCTAAAGGCTAAATGCAAGTACTGCAAAAACCTGGTTTCAAATCATGGAGGATCCACATCCAACATGAGAAGGCACTTAACGAAATGAAGCACCCCGCTGCACTGCTTGAACGTAGGACTGAATTTCTTTGCGATTTAGCAATACTGACTCAAGTGACTCGTTCAACCCGGATCAGTTTAGTGAGTGACTCAGAATAACCCGGATCCTTAAAAGGAATCGACTTTGACAGGCCTAGTATGCGCTATATGCGGCACATAGGGGCGCAGCACCGTGGGGGCGCCAAAGCGATGGTAATAATAATAATAATAATAATAATATATTTGGTATATTCTATATGTAGTTACTGTTGTACGTTTCTAAATCATTTCTGCATTTCCTCAATGTTAAATAACATTTTAGAGGACTAACAGGCTAGAGTAGGCGCCCTAGCCTATCTCATAAGATTCCATCATAGAATTTTGACATAGAAAAGGGAGTGGGGCCGCCGTGAGCGCTGAGTGAGCAGGTACGAGTAGTGCGTTTTCGTCTATGAAAGATGGATACAGCAAAAAAAGAAAGAGGTAACATAGAAACATAGAAAAAGAAAGAGGGAAAATGAGATGGCATGTCAAGGGATGCACAGTAGTTAATACTAATATAATAAGTGGATGGTGAAAAGCAACAGGTAGGATTTAAAGTATGACTTCTGTGCTTGGAGGCTTGCAAATATTCATGTTAACAGACTAGCGTTTGCTAAGCATACCGATTCAGATTCAAACATTAACCTATTCCATTAAGATAGCTAGGTGGCTACCATGCTCATACTGAACTTTTCATGGCAAACTGCAAACAGAAATGTCACGCTAGCAACAACTCATTACATGTTTCCATTTCCTAACAATCCTAATATTAATAGCTTAATATTGTGCTGATAATGTGGCAAACAAAGGCTAGAGTTGGATCAGCCTTATCCTTTGTGAGCAACAGCTGGCAAAAGGACGTTATGAGAACCGTTTAGACTCTCTTAAAGTCTTAAAGTGACAATGCACCATTTGACAATACTTCAAGTTCAAATTGGCAGAATTTCTTAAAAAATAATCATAATTTACACTAAGAAATTATGTAAATGATTGGCCTTTTGTTTTACTTTAGTTGTTTGTGTTTTTAATTTTATTTTTTTTTGGGGGGGGCGCCAATTTGTTGTTGCATACCCCTCAAAAAATGGGTGCGCCCCTGCTTCTAGCCGACTAATTTGCTAGCATGATAGGGCTAATAACCAGATAAACTGGGATGACTGTAGGCACATCATTCAGGATATTTCATTTTGGATCTTCTGTGTTAGCTGACAGTACTGCAAGACCGTATTGGGACTAGTGACTGCCGCTGTGCCCCCTCCACATGTGGTTTCTTAGCAATTCTATATCTTCTCCGAGCCTGTTGGATTGGCTGTGAGTTTGCTTAATGCCTGTTCTTGGTTCTGCAGTGTTTAATCCACCAAGAGGAAAGAGCCCCTCAGACACAGCTGCAGCCTTCCATGCTTTGAGCCAGATAAATTCCCATGATTATTCTCCAATAGATGACTACCAATGTACTGGTGTGGTGAGGCATGGAGAGGGGACAAGACATAACAGAATGGAAATGCATCTTCCAATGAAGAAAGACAAATCAGCAAAGTCAAGCGTTAACTCTTACATTTATCTCCAGCAAAATGAGAAAATGAAACCAGATTTGTCTGAGAGGCTAATAATCTCTGCTTTCAGAGGCTAATTATATATCAGAGAAAGGAGTGTTACAGGGGGTGTGACAGAAAATAGTTAAGGCAAACCTTTCCTCATATTTCTTTGTTTAAAACCTGTTTAGCTTTAGGCTGTATTCCCCAGTCAGTTGAAATGTATACACTTTCACAATTGCACATGTAGTTTGTAAATCCTGCTTATTTTCAATTACATATGAATAAATTACAGGGAAGCACACTGTTACTGACACAGTGATAGCACACCAGTTGTCGTCAGCAGTGATGCACAGAGCATTTTCAGTGTCTTTGTGAGGGGAGCTTGTGCAATCCTATCTGACAGATCTCAGGCATCATCAGTAGAGCGAGTGATACGCCTGAGCTGATGTCCTGATTCTCACGACAGCCAATGACTGGAGAAAAGAGGTGAGTGAGTCAGAGGAAATTGTGCTTGAAAAAGGTTATTATAAAAATGTACCAAATTCTGATATTTTGCTAATCATCCATGTGAAGATACAAACTTGTTGACATAAAGATGCTGAAAAAGAGACAGAGCAATAATGGCAGACTGTGTGTGTGTGTGTGTGTGTGTGTGTGTGTATCTGATGGGATGAAGAGGACAGGAACAGAATTGATTTTGCAAGGCTTTACTGTCTGACCTGCTGACTAAAAACGTACTAACTATAGATAGAGAAAAAAAGAAAGAAAGAAAGAAAGAAAGAAAGATACCATAGGAACTCAGACACAATGATATCGACATACAAAGTCAGAGCCTTTGAGCCATAATTCTAACCCAAGGGGTTTTCCCCACATCACAGATGCAGCCTTTCATTGTTTTCTTTGAGACTGTAATTTGCATTACCCTCTGGCTGTTGTCCACTAATTGCTTTCATATCCTCTCTCTCCATATGATTTTCATAATCCATTGTTTCAAGACAGACATGTATTCTACAGATATATCCAGACTCTCAAATTCCAGGAGAGTGACACAACGATGGAGCAAAAGAAAGAGAGAAAGAATAGAAAATAGAAGCATGCAATGGGAGAACTAGGAGGAATGTAACTTCCCAAATAACCAATGTGCAGAATGTTCTGTGATCTGTATTTGTATAATCCATTCTGACTTGAATGTAATATCAGGGTATTTCATTTGGAGCTGAAGGGCATTATAAAGTGAGTATCAAAGCCAGAGTACATAGCAGAGTGAGTATTCAACGCCAGAGTGCAACACCAGAGTAAGTACAGCTTTCACTCAGAACTGGTATCACAATCCACAACTATAGTTACTATGTACACTACCATTCAAAAGTTTAGAGTCACTTACAAATGTCTTTGTTTTCATCATTAATGTTGTAAATGACTGTTGTAGTATGCAATATCTACATAAGTATACAGATGCCCATTATCAGCAACCATTCATCCAATGTTCCAAAAGCACATTCTGTTTACTAATCTGATATAATTTTAAAAGGCTAACTGATAAAACATTGGAGAACCCTTTTGCAATTATGTAAGCACATAATGTAATCTGAAAACTGCTGTCCTGATTAAAAAAACAATGCAACTGATCTCAGCTGGTATTCTGTCTATAATGGAGTGGAATGGAAACTTCTAAGTGACCCCAAACTTTTCAACGGTAGTGTATCTAAGAAATAGTGCCAGCTGCCAGTGTCACTGTTGAGTGCATGTTTGCCTTGTTTGAATAACCTTGGTCTTGACAACTGGATGGAATAGACAGACATCTGGTGCTAATCCTGTCATTATTTTGAGGTCTTAAGGCACACCAAGAACGATAACTATAACTATAACGGCAAGTATCGTCCTAGCTAATATGAATGACAATGTTCACACATAAACTATAACGATAACGACATGAACGATATCGATGGGGATCACTTTCTGAGCGATTTTGGGAACGATAAAAAGCTGACAGCCAATCAGAATCCATCAATTTTTAGCCATTACCAACATTTATCAACACGAGGAGATACTTTCCTTATCATTGGACAGTGTGGATGCTTTTAGTTATAGTTCCTGGTGTGAACGGCCCTTTACTATATTTTCATCAACTAAGTGTATAGAGTATTTTTTCACAGAACTGGAGCTGGACCTGCATTTCAACATCAGCTGTCTGTAAAGCAGCTTAAAATAGCTTGGATGTCAAAGGCTCATCCTGGCTAAAATATTAAGTGTTCTCCATGACTCGGATTTAGGGGCCTGTCTTAGATGTCAAGATCATCACATTCTCTTGAGTAATATTTAAGTTTGACAGCACTTCTTTACATATATCCAGAACGGCCATTTTATTTCTCAAATCCCATCTGTATGTCCAAGGTCACGCCAGACTCTTATGAACATATTCCATGCCTCTCTGATGTTATTAAAGGTTTATGCTCCTACCTGGTGGTGGTTTCATTGTGCCTTTTTGTGTTTTATGGCCCTTTTTACAACACCACTGATTTATTGTTGAGGGCAATATGGCTTCCACCTGGTCTGTCATTGACTGTTAATCTTTGAAAGCCATTCCCCTGCGTACATCCACCAAAGTGCTTAAAATATATGAGGACACTTCAGTCCAGGTACTGACTGTGTTCTTTTTTCACATTTCAACTTTTCCTAAGAGTTGTTACCAAGGTGTCACACAAGAAACATTTCATGATGGGTAAAAGCAAAGAGCTCTCCCGAGACCTTTGCAACCTTATTGTTGCAAAACATATCAATGCAACTGGTTACAGATGCACTTCAAAACTTCAGAATCATCCAGAAAGCAGTATTGGAGCCATTATCTGCAAGTGGAAGGAACATCACTGTGTTATCAACTGGCCATGCAAAGGATCTCCTTGCAATATTTCTGACCAGGAAGTCAGAAGGATAGTCAGAAGAGTAGCCCAAGAGCCAAGGACCACTCTGAGAAAGCTCCAGAAAGACTTGGAGGCCGCAGGTACAATTGTTACAGAGAAAATCATGCACTCCACCGCCATGGCCTCTATACTTGTCATCCCGCATGACTCTATTGCTGCTATGAAGAAAAACATGTCAAAGCTCGTTGAAAGTTTGCTACACAACATTTGGACAATCCTATGAAATACTGAGAGAATGTATTCTGGTCAGGCGAAAGCAAAATTGAACTTTTCGGATGTCATACTACACACCATATTTGGAGGAGAAATGGCACTGTTCATCACCCTAAAAAAACCCTACCAACAGTGAGGTTTAGAGGTGGTGGCATCCTGGTGTGGGCGGTTTTTCATCTCATGGTACTAGCAGACTTCATACAGTTGAAGGAATGATGAATGGAGTCATTTTGTCCCGGGAGAATCTTTACATCCACCAGGATGATGAGGATGAGACTTGGCTAGACATTCCAGCAGGACAATGATCCAAACCATTCAGCAAAGGAAACTCAATTGGTTTCAGAGAAAGGAAATCAAGGCCCTGACCTTAATCCAATTGAACAGTTTTGGAAGTTAATTAAATATCAGGATTCACAAGAGGGACCCCTGGAATCTTCAATATTAAAGGACTATCTGTTTAAAAGAATGGGCCAAAATCACACCAGAATACTGTGACTCAGTTTTGTCATACAGGAAATGCCTTGAAGCTGTCATTAGGAATAAAGACTTTTCCACAGTATTTAAGAAATTTTAGCAGGCGTGTTCAATACTTTTTTCCTGTGTCATTCCACTTTATTGCACATAACTCTACCTATGGACTTCAATGTTTGGATTTTTTATATGGGTGGATTATCTGAGTTAATACTAATGTCTGGTGAAAAGTTCATGCAAATAGCCTCATTAGAAGTATACTTACTGAAAAAAAATGTTGACGTGTTCAATACTTATTTTCCCCGCTGTATTTCAGCATGAGGGTTACAGCTTCTACAATTGAATAGACTAATGACATTTGGCCTATAACAGGCTTTCAATGAAACAATACCTGTGTCAGTCATGATGGATGATAATGTCTTTGCTTTAGATGTGTAAATGTCAGTCATGATGCAAGATAATGTCTTTGCTTTAGATTCTTCTGCTTCTCAGGGAGGTCCTTACGATAGATTTAGCCGTCTCAAATGAAGAGTGACATCAAGAAGAAAGAATACAATAAGATGGAAAAATGAACGACACTGAAAAGAAAATGAGATTGTGAAAAGGTCAAGCAACATGTGGCATCTGTGGTGGTAGGAGGTCTCACTCTAAAGAATTTAGTTTTAATGAATGGCTACTACCCCCCCCCCCCCCCCCCCCCCCCCATTCGTATATATATTTATTAATATTTTGTTTTTGTTACCCCCCAAGCATCCTGACTCACCATGGGATGTGTTCAGCATTGGGCACTGGTGCCCTGGCTTACGTAACTCACTTCCTGCTCTACGTCTAGAGCTAGCTGCAGGGGAGGAGAGCGACTGAACTTGTGGAGCCGTGGCTTTGCCACTATTTATGCCTTGTTTACTGTCCTTCCAATCATGCACACATACACACACACACACACACACACACACACACACACACACACACACACACACACAGAGACTTCTCTCTACTCTGCTATCAGCTCTCAAATCCTGTACACCCACCCCTGCCACAGGCTTCTACATACTCGACGCACCCGACCGGTAGCGCGACAACGTGACGTCAAAATGACGTAGATCTTGCTGGTGCGCCAGGATTTAACCCAGGTAGCGCGAGGTAGCGCACCACCCATTTTTTTTTTCAGATGAGCGCGACAAAGCGGAAACAGGAAGATGGACTAGTTCGAGGGCAAGCGAGAGTTGCATTGTTTTGTTACAATCGTGAATTTTTAATAGTTTGCTGGATAAGTTAACAAAGTTACCAGCGAGAGTTGCAACACATGGAATTAAGAGGAAAGAATAAAAAAGATTTATTTTAAAACAAAGGATATCTATTAAGGCCTGAACAAAATCTCTTTCCACTTCAGGAAATAACACAAACTCAGCCAGCTGCTAACTAGCTAGCCAGCTAACTAAACTGTTTAAATTATTAAAATTTCCCTCGGGATGACTAAAGTATCTATCTATATATCCATCTATCTATCTATCTACCTGTGCACACACCTTGGAAACTTGATGATGGTGATGATGTGAATAGTAGCAACCAAAGTCTGAAGTACCATCACAGAGGCTAGCTACTAGTGTTTCTTACCGCAGCTTCTTCTGCTGTGTAACGTAGTTAGCGTTAATATTTTCACAACAGCGACACCTCTGTTCAGGAGAATATTGCAACTAGTGTCGCGACCACCAGCCATACGGTACCGATCCACTTGCACGACACTTCATTTTGTCGTGTCGCATTCCACTCTAGTCCTATGGGTGACGTCAAGCGACTTTAACGCGTCCGCAAAGCATTCAGGGAAGGCAGCGCTGCATTTGAAAATATGTTGCGCGTCAAAAAGCTGGGCGAAGCCCATCTTTATGCAAATGAATTCCGTTGAACGCGAGGCGACTCTCCAATGAAAGGACAAGGTTGTAGGTCCTTTGTTCTACCACAATGGTGCCTGTGAAACTTTGGTTCCGCTTACAAGACAAATAATGTTTTAACAATCTCTTCCACGACCACCTAGTAGTCCATAAAACAAACGAAACTAGGATTTGGATGAATATATTGACTGTTGGTGTTTCTGGTGAGGATTTGAAATTGCATTGAGTAGTTTAAATAAAACAAGATTTCGAAATGGCTTGCATAGTTTGTTTAGGCTATTAATGTGTTGTATACTGTTAAGTACATGCCTAAAATTGTGGTCCATTTGTGGAAAAACACTTAAGATACGTTAAAACAAACTGAGTATGAGCTGGTAACTGACATTTTAAACAAAACGCCCACACACGGCTGAACGAAGGGAGGCAGCGCGACATCTATGCGACACGACAGATAGACAGTAAAAGAAATGGACGAACAGACTCCGTCGTTCTCAATGGGAGGGCACTAAGTCATTTTTCAGTTGGTCCCCCCAGTACTGCGCAGACTCGCACTTAACTTTGTGACGTTAGCCATCGAACTGAATCTTGTAACTCATATGATAGATACACAGAAATTCTTCTCACACTTCCTTCGCCTTCAAAGTCATCAAAGTTAAACATTTATTTATGTATTATTATTTATATCATCCTCACAAGTGATATCAAGTCGTGTTAATGTTGAAACTACCACACATCTTCAAAAACAGTCATGGTAAAACGAAACAAAAAAGTTATAGCCTTGAAGCTAATCTTCTTTCCACTTTTCTGACCTACGGTCAATCCATCGAAAACCTCTGAAATGATTTTGTTAGACTACCTAACGGTAAAACTACTGTTTTTCATTAGGTTTACTTGCCTCTATGCTTTACCTTAACATACAATGCTATTGTAGGCTACATAGCTTTGTTCACAAGTTTCCGTGCTGGCTGGACTACGCTTCTTATCCAAACAATACGGTTATCTCCCTTCAGTGCCTTCAACCGGACATGCTAAACATTGTTCTTACGGGAACCTAACGTTACGTACGAGGTAGTCAAGTCTTGTTTTGCCTTTTATTGTTTATGTAGATAACACAGAAGCTAAAATATCGGCACATGATATATGTTATATGAAGTTATGGGAGTTCAAAAAAATCCAAAATGAATGGGAGTTCTATGGGGTTAGCAGAGAGTTGATAACCACCGCTACATCGATGCTTCTACTTCCGGGAATTCACCTGCCCCCTTGCCACCAGTGCGAGTATAAATGGTTACGGCGCTTCTGTGACGTCACATTGTCGCGCTACAGGTCGGGTGCGTCGAGTATGTGGAACTGCCTCATAACATTCTCCCACAATGCTACAATATCACACACGCACACATACAGTATGCATACACACAAATGCATGAATATAATGGCATAAAGATAAAGAGTAACATACATGCTAACAGACACACATGAAGACATGCACACACATACACACAGTGCATACATAAGCGTAAAGAAGGACAAAACAAAGACTGAACTATTTGGGCACAATTCCCAATGGAAGAAACTAAGCTGCACTGATGTTTGTCCTTTACGCTTCTTTCATCTTCTCAAAGAAACTATAGATCTCATTCATAGTGACCATTGGGTACTTGGTTACCTATCTGACCAAGGCCCTTCGTCCCGGATTACTCAATTAGGCTGAGCGGCCAGATCTAGGAAGACTGTTGGTTGTTCCAAACTTTTCCATTTGAGAATGATGGAGGCTACCATACGCTTGGGCACTTCCAATGCTGCAGAAAATTTCTTGTACCCTTCCCCAGATCTGTGTCTTCACACAACCCTGCCTCGCAGGTTTACTGACAATTCTCTCGACCTCGTGGCTTGGTTTTCACTCTGACATACAGTACACCATCAACTGTGTGACCCTATATAAAGAGATGTGTGCCTCTCCTAATAATGTCTAGTGAATTAATTTAGGCACAGGTGGACTCCAATCAAGTTGTAGAAGCATCTCAAGGACCATTGATAAAAGTAAGATGCCCCAGAGCTCAATGGCAAGTGTCATAACAAAAGGTGTAAATATTTATGTAAATTGGATATTTCAGTCTTTTATTTTGTATACATTTACAAAACACACTGGAGTATTGTGTGTAGATTGGATGAGAAAAAATAAATAATTTAATCCATTTTAAGATCTATTCACAGTCTGAAACATAAAAAAATGTGGAAAAAGTGAAGCGCTGTGAATACTTTCCGTATGCACTGTATGTGACATACAACTTCATGCACACAATCACGCCCACCCCCTGTGCTCCCACACAGATGCCAGTGCGCATTAAGTATGTGCAGGGTGTGAATGCATGGCACAGACCTGCAAGCAAATGCCCCATCACACTAACTGCTCTGCCACCACTGAGTCACCTCAATACTGCTGACTGTTTCTGCTACACATACAGAAACACAGGAGCAAGCACACACACACACAAGCTCACGCATGCACACATACAGCACGCACACACACAGTCACGTACGCACACACACACACACTCACTTACACACATGATGATGCAAAACATCATCATATTAACATCAGCAGCAACTGTATTTTGCCCATTTTAAAAATACATCAGTGTTTTTACGCATAATTTGTATGCATATTACGGATGTCTGTGCTTTGCCGTGATTTTGTGCATTTGTGTACATGCCACTTAATGCCTGAGCACATTTTTAGGGCACATCCTTGACACAGTTCCAACACCTGCCCTAGTGAAAAGGTGCCTTTCCATGTTGCAGTTATACAGTACATCAACATGTCAAAAGTTTGACAGACATGCCTCTTACCAAGAATAAGTAGGAGAGCTCTGGCTGGAATATGCAGTGACAAAAGCTGCTGGACTGCTGAAGCTGATTTACCGTTACGCAGTCCAATCAAACAATGGATTTTGCTAGTCATTACTGTGGAGGAGCTGAGCCAGAGGAGCTGTGTGACTCATGGAAGTTTATTTCATAACATTTGAGATAATAATTTCCTTTGCTATCCCCAGCTTGCTGGCAGTACAGTCTGATAGTTGTCACAGAAACTGTTCCTTGCAGTTTCTTCTGCTTGGTTAGAACTATTTTCTGCAGTCTATGGTTAGAACACTGTAGATTGTATGTACTATGGATTGTATAAAATGTAATAATGATATTATGAGGAGACCATAAAAGTCTCTTCCTGTAATGGCGACATAAAGAGTGATGAAGACAGGAGTTCAGGGTAAGGACCTCATTAGGGGACAAGTTCGTCTGACAGAAGGAGCTACCCCAAGGCAACTGGCCATCTACATGTCGTGTAGAATTCTGCTGACACTTTGCCTGTCTCTGTTTGTGTGTGTGTCTCTGTGTGTGTGTGTGTGTATGTGTGTGTGTTTGAGAGGGAGAGTGTGTGTTGTTGGTTGTGTAAGCAGAATGGGATGAGTTGCTGTCTAGTGCCTGAGTCAGCCCTGCCCTCTTCACCCCATCAGATTTAAACACACACACGAGCACACACACTCACAAGCGTGTGTGCAGACACACACACACACACACACCACTCATAGCACACGCACACACACATGCACACACACCACTCACAACATATACACATACACACACACGGACACCCACACACACACACACACGGACACCCACACACAAACACATACACATTAACTCCCTCCACAGAGACACACTCCCTCCTCCACTGATCCTTATCCTGACCCCCACACGTTATCCCCAGAATCAATCTCTATCACTTGTCTTCACACGTCTTAATCCTCTTCCCTTTCCCACTCTGTCTATTCATTTTCTTTAATCTCTGTTTTATACATTTGTCCTGTTGACTTATTCATCCACCTTCAGCATCTCTGCCACCACTGATCAGCCAAACTGAAGTTGATGAGGCTCAGCACTAAACCTAGCTCAACACTAAACCTAGCTCAGCACTGAACCTAGCTCAACACTAAACTTAGCTCAGCACTATACCTAGCTCAACACTAAACCTAGCTCAAACCCAGCTGTCAACCCTCCCGTTTTTTCTGGGTTTCTCACGTATTTTAACTTTTTTCCCGCTGTCTTCCCGTTTTAATATTTTCCCGTAAAACGTCCCGTATTTTAACAATCTCATAACATT